>NW_028227273.1:13502500-14037500 GCF_978045245.1 Mus caroli | reverse complement strand
TCTATAGACTGCAAAGAAGAGAGACACTGGGTCTGACTTGAACATCAGAGACCTCAAAGTCACCCCCAGTGACACCTTTCCTCCAACTAAACCACACCTACTCCAACAAGGCCACACCTCCTAGTATTGTCATTCACTGTGAGCCTCTGGGGGCCATTTTCTTTCAAAGCACCACACATGGAAAAAAATGACATTTTCTATATAGTGGCAAGGCATAATCTGAGAACCTTAATATATTAAGGGCTAGGCTTGGGGAGATGTTGTTGTGTTTCCAGACTGTGTCAAATGTACGCTGATAAACAGTGCCTATGGCTCTAATCCTGTATGACTGTGACTGAGTCAGATTTAAATAAGACAGAAAATTGGCCCAGCATGGCTTCGTTCATCTCCATTACTTCTCTACTGATGGGATTTATGGTGAAGGTATTATTATTCTTTCACAAATTGAGCTTAAGCCTTCGGTCAAACTAGTCAGTTCCATAGAGCTTCCAGCACCACGAGGAAAGGCACAGGTCTGTTGTTATGCCTGTGTTAAAAACACCATTGTTTAGCAAGGACGGAGGAGCTTTGGTCAAAGGCAGTAGAGTCGTAGACACTTCACTCTGTTCAGGGATTTAATTAGAACTGACTTGTTAGTTCCGTGGAACAACAGGTCACTTACTCATCCCCACCCACGTGGTTAGCTTTACTTTTCTAAGCACAGAAACTTCTGAATGTTCCAAGTCCGATACACTGAATGCGCAGGGATAATTTTAATGAAGGTCAACTTTCTAGTAACCCCCGAGGAAAAAAAATAATCTGAATTCAAATTCTTTTTTTTTTCTTTTTTTTTTTAATTTTTAATATTTTTATTACATATTTTCCTCAATTACATTTCCAATGCTATCCCAAAAGTCCCCCATAACGCCCCCCACTTCCCTACCCACCCATTCCCATTCTTTTGGTCCTGGCATTCCCCTGTATTGGGGCATATAAAGTTTGCAAGTCCAATGGGCCTCTCTTTCCAGTGATGGCCAACTAGGTCATCTTTCGATACATATGCAGCTAGAGACAAGAGCTCCGGGGTACTGGTTAGTTCATCATGAATTCAAATTCTTATTCTTGCACATTTATTCCCTAAGAAAGCTTCCCATATCCACAAATCCGTCTTGCAGCAGCATCCACGGACAGTGATGGGTTTTGACATGCTCTGTATTTCTGATAGGAATTTTCTTTGGTTATTAGGAGAGGAGACCTGAAGAATTCTTATTCGAGAGAGAAGGTTTTTTTTTTTTGTTTGTTTGTTTTTTTTGTTTGTTTGTTTTTGTTTTTTGTTTTTACTTTTCCCTTATGGAAAGAAGAGAGTTGCTATAGCTCAGAGGCAAAGCAGGGAGGTACCATCCATTCCAGTCAAGAAAAAGTGAATTGCTTCTGGTGTTCCAGGCTTGTTAGAATAAAGAGAACACATTTAAAAAAGGAATAACTCTAGACCACTTTAGGAACAGTAGCAACCATTGATGTCGCTGGTCAAGATTTTGATAAACCCTCAAATCCAGTTCTCTGCCTATGTGAAGTAGGGTCTGTAGAAAAATGAATAATCTCTCAATTTTACACTTTGCTAAGACTAAACTTCGCTTTTAACTGTTAAATAAAGGTAACATATATGTTCATGTATGTATTTGTTAAGACTGTGGTTCACAAAAGTAGCCTAGGCAGCTCTTGAACTGTCAATCTTCCTGCCCCAGTCTCTTGAGTGTTGGGAGTACAGGTCTGTGATGCCATACCTAGCTAAAAACTGTATATATTTATGGTGCACCGTATGTATAGAATGGCCAAGTCAGGCTAATTATCATATTTTATGCCTCGCATAGTTTTTATTTTTCTATGGCGACAACATTCAGGTTCTATCCTTTGGGCAATTTTCAAGCATATCAAACATCACTGTAGGTTTGAGTCATCCCACTGTATGGTAGACCTCTTGAAATTATTCCTGTTTAACTGAGATTTCATATCAACCCCTCTCCAAATCCTATTGCTCCGTAGATTCCAGTAACCACAATTCTGTTCCTTACATCTATGAATCGACTTTCTCCATACCATATGTGAATGCAATAACACAGTGTGTCTACTATGTGTTAGCCTGCTTTGTGTGGGAGTGGTGTATGTTCTTGTTCATGTAAATGTGTGCATAGGTGTTTGCTGGTTTTCATGCAATGTGTGTGGAGTCCACAAGCCAACATCAAGTATCTTTCTCAGCTGTTTTCCACTTTATTTTTAAGCCGGAAACACTCCTTGATCTGGAAGCTCGTTGATTTGACTAGACTGGCTGGCCAGTAAGCTCTGGGGATTCTCCTACCACATTCCTTAGCCTGGGATTGCAGGTGGCGCGTTTCATGTCCAGTTTTTACAACAGGGCATTAGGGAACTAATCCAGAGCCTCATGCGTGACGCAAGCACTTTACTGACTGAGCCATCTCCCTAGATCCCATCAGTGTTCTGTCCCTGCAACACATTATCTGAGATAAATAAAAGTTAAAAGAGGAAAGGCCTATTTTGACCCAAGGTCTATGATTGGTTGGCTCTGTGGTAGCTCAGCCAATCACATTAGGAGACACATGATGCCCATTTGCCTAAGAAGAGAGAGTGGAAACAACCAGGTCTCACAATCTCCTTCAAGACTACTCTTCCAGTTTCCCCTTATCTTCCATGAAGCCCTACCTTTTAAGCTTTATCTCATAGCACCATGGGCCAAGCCTTTAGCATGTGGGAATTTGGGAGACCATTCAATATCTGAACCACAGCCAGGTGTAATGTTTATTTCACATAATAGAGTGTGTTCCAGGTTCCTCTGTGTTGTTGGAAAAGATAGGGTTTCCTTTTCAAGATTTTATAGTATTCCATTGTGTGTATATATAGCATATTTCTTTTCCATTCCCCCACTGATGAACACTTAGGTGCATTCTGTATGGTGGTAATCACAAGTGATGTGGCAAGGGTCTTAAAAATGTAAGTGCCCTTTCTACTTGCTTGATTTTATGCCTGTTGAATTTATGCCTAGAAGTAGAATTGCTAGGTCATATGATGGTTACATTTGATAGTTACCTACTGAGAGACCTCGTAACTCATTTCCATAATGGCTGCATAAACTTACATTCTCACCAACATCATGCAACGATACCTTTTCTCTAGGTCGTTGGTGGCATTTGTTATCTTTTGAATTTTTTAAAAATATATTTTTTAATTGAAATAGAATTATATTTCTTTCTCCCCTCTCTTTCTTCTCTCCTGTATCTCCCAGAGAGCCTCCCTGGAGCATCCCCCATATCTCCTGTTCTCAAGTTGGTAGCATCTTTTCTTTGATTATTAATATTATGTCTATTAATATTAATGTTTTATATATACAGTTATAGCTATAAGGACAAATACCCACACATACAATCTGTCGAGCCCATTTTTGTTGTTTGTATGTATATGGTTTTAAGGGTGACATTGGGTAACCAATAAAAGGTCCATCACTGGGAGAAGCTAACCCTCCTTCTCCCAGCGGTCATTAGTTGACTATATTCTGTGTCTAGGGGTTGGGTGGGACTCTGGGGAATTTTCCCCATTCTGCACCTTCATTGATACTGTCATTGTTCTGGTCTGGTTTATGGAGCCATCTCTAGGAGAGACTGTTTCACAGCAGACTTCCTGGTATTCTGGCTCTTATGATCCTTCTTTTGATTTTTTTTTGACAATAGCCATTCTGACAGGTGTGCAGTGGTTCCTCCTTGGGGGGTTTGATTAGTATTTCCCCAGTGATCAATGTTGTTGAATGCCTTTTTATAGATGTGCTGGTTTTCTGAATGTCTTTTTTGAGATGAGCCTATTTAGACCCTTGTTCCTGTTTACAATGGTGTGTGTTTTACTCTTGAGCTGCTTCCGTATCTTGAATATTGACTCCTTGTCAGACATGCGGCTTACAGATATGTTCTCCTTTTCTGTAGACTGTCTCTTTCCTTGGTGGCTTGTTTCCCTAGCTGTGTAGAATTCACTGTGTAGACCAGGTTGGCTTCAAACTCACAGAGAGGGATCCCTCTGCTTTCCAAGTGCTGGCCTCAAAATGTAGGCCACCATGGCCAGCTAGTCTTACAGTTTTGTCTTATATTTATCTTTAAACAACTTAGAGTTTGGTTTAATTCCATTCTTCTGCATGTGGCTAGCCAGTTTTTCTAACAGTGTTTACAAAAAGATTAAAATTTCCCTATTATGTGTTCTTGGCATCTTTGTTGAAAATTAATTGACTGCAAATATGCGGATTTATTTCCTTAATTAGGTAGGTCAAAGTTCTTGAGAGGGCAAGGCATTGTAGGCTGTCCATCTGGTTCAGTTTTAGGAACACCATTGCCAGATAGCCAGCAGCAAGAGACCCTGGAAGTCAAATCACTCTGCTATTATGTAACCATATCCACTCTGTTTCCGCAGTTACATTTGGTGGTTCCCCCTCTGGGCATCCACCAAATCCACTGGGATCAGGGACCTAATTTCAGTAGCAGTGTCTCCCACTTCATCTTCAGGGTCCCAAAGACATTCAGCAAAGTATTTTTCAAAGAGCCTGGTACTTCAGCAATGTTTTTCTCAAAGCATTAGAAAAGAGAATTTCTTCTGGGCTTATTTTGGGTGTGTGTGAGATGTGGAAATTTGTTCTGATTTCTCTACCTCTCTGGAGTCTTGGCGTTTTCATTTCCTTAGCAATAAGCCACAGTAGAATACAAACTCGACTCAACCAACTGACTTAACAATCTTGCAAGCTAAGTCCAATGAATCCTGAATTTCTGGTTAGTGTACCCAGGTTAACACTTTGGCACATACTCTTTTTTCCCTGGTAGAACACTCTGTATATAATCTAATCTTCTGCCAATGTTAATTAGGAAAGCTTGCAGTTCTTTTGTGGTGTGAATCGTTTCTTTCCAAGTTTCCTTTTTTAAAATTGGCTCCTCTGGGTTCCTCTGACTCTGGAATCTGGATGTGGTCGTGCTTAGCTGGGGCGAAAGACACTGGGGAAGGACACGGGGAGAGTTAGAACTCCGATACGGAGCGAGGGATTCATGGGAGACCATTAGATGGCTTTTCCTTTGGTACAGGAGATGTTATGGTGTTAGAGGTGCCAAGTCCTGGCACCTCCCAAATGCTCTCATTCTGACTCTTTTCTTTTCACACCCTGACTTTCATTGAAGAGATCCGGGAGGACATAAATTCAACCCTCGATAGAAATGAAGTAACTGGCTGCATTTTCATTGTGTGTTTGGTTTTGGTTCTGGTAGTTTTATGCATCTAGATTATTATAAAGTCTGGCCTGGGAAATGTGTTCAGTGGTAGAGGACATTGTTAGATGCAGGAGGCCCTGGGTTTGAATCTTAATCCCACAACAAAACAAAATAAAAATAAACTTTGATGGAGGCCTAGAAACATCCCATTTTTCTAAAAATCTGTTTTATCTTTTAACATTTTCAACCTGTTTTGTGTGTAGGTGGTGTGGAGACCAGAGGTCACAATTAGGTGTTTTCTTCAAGTGCTCTACACCCTATTATTAATTATTATTATTATTATTACTATTATTATTATTATTATTATTATAATTAATCTTGAGATAAGGCCTCTTACTTAACCTGGAACGTAATGGCTTGGCTACACTGGCCGAGCAGCCAGCCCCAAGGATCTACCTGTCTCTGTTGCCATGGCACTGGAATTATAGGTGCATACAAGTCCAGCTTTTTATGAGAGTGGTCTGAACTCTGGTCCTCATGCTTGCTTGCATGTGTGTATGAGCTCCCAATGAGACCAGAGGTGTCAGGACCCCCTGGAGCTGGATTTACAGGCAGTTCTGAATTGTGTAATGTATATGGGAGGAACTGAATGCTGGTTTCCTGCAAGAGTGGCATATTGGCTCCTGAGCAATCTGTCCAGCCCTTCTATCTTTTAATTTGAGAATTTCATACACTATCTCTTCATTGTATTCATTCTCCTTGCCCACCTCTCCCCGGATCCTCCTCCACCTATCTTTGTTTGGCAAAAGTCACTGACACTAATAGAGCCAGCCGTCCCAATCCATAGGTCACACGTTCTCCGGTCCACACAAAGGCTTATTTTAGCAATCAAAATGGAATCCCAAATCTTTACCTTGGCAGATGTTTTCTTCAAAGTCATCCTGGGTAGTCAGGCAAGCAGCTGCTTTACCAGTGTATGTACCGTGAATTGCAAGTGCCCCATCAGCTAATGATACCCAAGCATCACTTCAAACTCAAGTAGGTCACACAGCCAATATAAGGACACAGTGTCTTTGAAGTTTGTTTGTTTGCAATTACTTCTGCTCTAGTTTTGTTTATTGGTCAGAGTTCCTTAGTTGAGGTCAATGGATTTCCTCTGGTTGCTTTAAGGAGAAAAGAATTTAAAAGAGACAAGGGGGTTGGAGAGTCATTGCTAAGGCTGCATAAGCAGCGTCTAGGGCAGCCTTCAGGTATAACCTCTGTGTACTTCCACACTCCCAAAGGGGTGTGGCTACAGCATCAGTTGTGATTGGGAATCCAACAAAAATCACTGGTTCTAGACTATGCTAAAAATACACATGACTCCTGTCCCATCTCTTTCCCATTTACCTCAGGTCTAAATTAGCCCGATGTGGATGCATTTTCTTGGTGGAATTTCAATCAAATGCAGGCACCTGAGCACAAAAGATGGCAAATACAGCTTTTCTTTTTGTCCTTTTCTTTTTTTCTTACAGTCTTGGGGGATCAAAGTCAGTGTGTCATACATGCTAGGCAAGCATTCCACCGCCGAGCTGCACCCTGCTCTAAATATAGTTTAAAACATTGTTCAAAGGGCAGGATCAACAGAATGGGAAATCATCAAAATATTAGAAAGGTGTTTAATATATTTTTAGAAATCTAGGAAAGAGGCTTGAGAATAGAGGTGAGCAGCAGAAAAGTGTCTCCCAGGATGAATGATAGGCTCCAGAGTGTTATTTGATAAGGAATGTACATGCAGGGAAAGATAACCAATAGGTATTTTAACCATGTCTCTGTCTATAAATATCTACAGTAACACACAATTTAGTGACAGAATATAGTCAGAGGAAAATGTGAAGCAATTTTTGTAATTATGCAAATCGTAGTCTATAGACACAAACCGAGATGGTATAGTTCAATCAACTGGCGTGGCCCCTGGGTGTAATTAAGAGATGCATTAAGAGACTAAGTGGATCAGTCAATCAAATGTCTGCTGTGCAAGCATGCGGACCTGGGTCTGGATCCTTGGCATCCACGTAAAAGGCAGGCATGGTGTGGCATGTGTCTGTAACTTCGATGCTAGTGGCTGGTGGAGACAGGAGGATTCTTGGAGTTCATTAGCCAGACAGTCAGGCTGAATCCATGAGCTCCAGGTTCAGTGAGGAAAGATGACTGATCTTAGCTCTGAGCGACATACTGATGAACATGCGCCTGCACCAAAACATAATACTCTCTCTCTCTCTCTCTCTCTCTCTCTCTCTCCCTCTCCCTCTCTCTCTCTGTTCTCCTCTCTCTCCCTCTCCCTCTCTCTCTCTGTTCTCCTCTCTCTCCCTCTACCTCTCTCTCTCCCTCTCCCTCTCCCTCTCTCTGTTCTCCTCTCTCTCTCTCTCCCTCTCCCTCTCCCTCTCTCTCTCTGTTCTCCTCTCTCTCCCTCTCCCTCTCTCTCTCTGTTCTCCTCTCTCTCCCTCTACCTCTCTCTCTCCCTCTCCCTCTCCCTCTCTCTGTTCTCCTCTCTCTCTCTCTCCCTCTCCCTCTCCTTCTCTCTCTCTGTTCTCCTCTCTCTCTCTCTCCTTTCTCTCTCTCTCTCTCTCTCTCTCTCTCTCTCTCTCTCTCTCTCTCTCTCTCTCCCCCCTCTCGATGCAATAAATGTGACCTATATGAAGTTGTTGTTAGCATTAATAGGGCTTACTGCTTAAGTGTGTGTGTGTGTGTGTGTATGTGTGTGTATGTGTGTGTATTTTTGTGGTGCTGATGGTCATGCCCAATGCACATTAGGCAAATTCTCTCCCACTGAGCCCGACAAACTGTTTCTATACACCGTGGTACATTCTAAGACAACAATGAAAACTGTAGTATAGAAAACACAACTCAGGAACATAGTCTTCTGTCATCTTTATCAAGGCTCGTGTGCTGTGTGGACATGGCCGTACGTGCAGGATTTTTGTGACTGGTGACACTGCAGGCTTATTTAGAGCAGCATCACTGCATCATTTGAGTAAGGTGTTGTGTCAGCACACTGCCATGGCTATGAACTCAGTTAGGTGAAAAGAATTTTCCACTCTAACCATTGAAATGTCTGCTGTTGATTATTGTTTATGACTACATCTCTGTACCTGTTTGTCTGTCAATCTATCCTGTTTTGTCTGTCTTTCTGTCTTATGTGTCTATGTATGTATGTATGTATGTATGTATGTATGTATGTATGTATATGTATATATGTATCTATTTATCTATCTATCTTCCTATCATCTATCAATCTATTGATTTACTATAAAAAAGTGGCTTATGTAAGTTACAGAGACTAAGATCTTCAAAGATCTGTAGTTGGAAGGTTGGAGACTTAGTCAGTCATGTGCAGTCATACCCGAGTATGAGAGCAAGTGCTCAGTTTGAAGATAATTTGAGTAATAAGGAAGATTTTTTACTGAGCTCTTTTTTTTTAATACTAATCCTAAGAACTTGGGAAGCTAAGGCAAAAGAATAGGGAGTTCAAGGCCAGCCTATTATTTTTATTTCCTTCAGTGATTTAGATAGAGCCCATCCACGATGAACAGGGACATAACTCAGTCTGCCAACCAAAATAGTAATCTCGTCCAGAGATACTCTCAACCAACAGACTCAGAATAAAGTTTAACCAAGTGTCTGAGTCCCTTGGGGGGTCCAATCACGTTAACATATAAATCTAATCTTAGCAATATGTTACTTTCTTTTATATGCTGCAGTGCATTTTAGTATGAGGTATAAAAATGAGTTTTCAATAATTGCAAAAGACAGATGTCCATGACAAATTGTAATCCCTTAACTCAGATATTGACCCAGTTCAAGAACAATGCCTTGGGAGTGTTAGTTGCTGCTAGACATATGTGCATGGACTGAGGCGGTAGGTTGATAACAAGTTTAGAGAGCAAGATAATTTAGTCTAGGCGCAGAGTGGTCGGGATTGCTATGTAAGAGTAAAGAAGGAATGAATAGGAGGTTGGGGCTTTAAGAGAACCTTTTACTGTTTCATATTTTTGTTGAAATTCTCTAATTCCCTTTTTGCTCTCCTTTATATTTGCTCTACTTAAGGATTATTGGACCGACCTTTCATGGGCCTTGTGTATTATTTCTGCCTTTTAAATACATCTACCACTATGCTCATTATCAAGTTGTATGACACCTGGCAGGACTCTGACGTAATACCTGCTTCTGTTTCTAGTCCTCTGAGCATTTGCCCACACAGCTGAGATCACAAGGTGGGCCCCCTGTGCTGCTCTTGGCTTCTGGATTGGAATGTCCAATGAGCAGAGTTTATACAGGGATCTTACTTCTAGCCTGAAGCTGATGAATAATGCATGACTCTCTGACTCATCCAAAGCAGTGGTAAACAGAACCCAAACACTTGGCCATCCACTCAGCCATCCGCAGACAGTGGTCCCAGGCCCTAGCAACTGTGAACGGCAATATTTGAAGGTAGCGGTGGAAATCGTCGGTGCTGGTTATCTTTAGCATCGTCCAGATGTTTACTGGCACACTGTTAAGTCAGGAGGGTGAGCACAAGCAAAGAGAAAAAGGACGCCTGATTACTTACTTCACTTTCTGTTGCCCTAACACATTGCCACAGACTGAGTACTTTATAAAGAGTAAAGGTTTATTTGACAGTTCTATAGGTTAAGAAGTTCAAGGCTAACATCCTGTGAGGTACTTCTTCATGCAAGTCTCATCTACTGATTTCCTGGGTGGCATGGGAGATCCCTTGGGAGGCACAACATTGAACGTAAGTCTCTTCTATCTCTCTTTTCTGAGCCACCATCTTCTTTGGATTAAAGCTCCCTCCTTCTGCCCTGGGTTAATCCCGGTTACCCCCCAAAATCCTAATTATACCTTCAAATATTATAGTCAGATTTAATTTTCATCCCTTTTTAAAAAAATACTTCCCAATGGTGATTAAACTTCAGTGAGCTGAGCTAGGGATGGATTATTGAAAGCATGATATTAGGTATCTTGAGTCAGTGGCTATGGGAGGTGTCACCCACTTATGGGAGGTGTCACCCAGTTGCCTGTTTTTTTTTTTTCATCATGTACAGGGGTTTCTTCCCTGAACCTCCTCCAGTTAACTAATTGAAGTGTTTGTTATATAGCGATTTCCTTAAAACTGAATCATTCTATCCTGGGGGGAGCTCATTAAGATTCAGACAGTTCCAAGAAGAGGCTGAGATGTTTCTACTTCTGGGGAATCTGACACCGTCTTCTGGCCTCCACAGAAACATGTGGTGCATAGACACACATGAAGGAAAAACTCTCATACCCATTTAAAGAAATAAGAGAGAGAGAGGATCTTAGTTTTCATCAAAAATATCCATTTACTTATTGGGTTAACTCTCACTACCCCTAAGTGTCTTTTCTAGGTGAAGTGTGACCCAGGATAGGAACCCTTACGTCCTCTTGCTCTGATCTGAATGGACCTGACATGTGGGCTTTCTGGCCTTTGCCTACCCTAGCTCACAACATTTCCTGGGAGGCATGGGGAATCACTTGGGAGGCAAATTATTGAACTTAAGTCTCTCTTTTCTTTTTCTATAAAGCCACAGTCTTTTTGGATTAGGGTGGCAAGCTCCTGTCCTCTTAGTTACCTTCCAAAGAGGACACCTGCTTCTGCCTCCATGCAGGGACCGACCTTTTGGGTTGTATGTCTTTGACTCTATTCCAGATCACAGATGCCCATCCATACCTCATCCCATCAGATTTTAATGAATCCAGGTACCAATTAGATTCTCTCCTAAAAATGCACAGGCATGCATGGCACACACACACACACACACACACACACACACACACACACACACACAGGCCATGCACACAGATATTTGGCACCTAGTAGAGGGCTTCTGGCATCTTTCTCTATCACTCTCTGGCCACAAGGTGACACAATGAAAGTGTATCACCCAAAACGCGGAAAGATGGATTTTTCTCAAGCGGATTTCATCTTCTGCTAGTTTGCACACGGCCCTACTGAACACACTTTGGTAAGCAGCGAGAGGCAACAGATACAGATAAGAAAAAGCATCCCCGGGTGAGGATGAGAGCAAATGACCGCACCCTGTGCAAGCCAATTCCGTGCAGAACCATCCATGCCCGCAGCCTGCTGAGGGAGTTCCCAGCCTCCATGCCAGACTTTATTACGGAGCACGTGGGCCTCCTTTCAGGTTCAATAACTTGCGCATGACTTAGCAACTGAAACAGCTGGAAAGCTATTGGATAAGGACCAGGGGAGTGGGAACTTCTCCGAGCCTTTCTGTGTAGTAGTTCTGGTTAATCTTGGCAAGTTTCGCGCTTGGGTCTGAAGCCAACTCGTGGGAGCTTGGAGGCACCTGTCTGGTTCATCTTGCCTTGGGTCTGTCACAGGTGACGAGTCCTCTGAATAGTCTAAAACTGCTCAGCACCTCAGTGCTGTAGTCTGTACGTGCAGAATCCCTGCGTTAATGTGTTGTCAGAGAGAATAATAATAATAATAATAATAATAATAATAATAATAATAAAGGCCAGAGTCTCAGGTCCAGAGAGGAGCTGTGTTTTGTTCATGGCTGACCTGAGGAAGATTCTGGTTGAAGTGAAAAACCTTCCAGGAAGGAATTAAAACTGGGCACAGTTAGCATCTCTCATCATCAAATTTAATTCAATAAACTATTGTCACTAAAAAGGGAACTGAAGCCGGGCAGTGGTGGCCCACGCCTTTAATCCCAGCACATGGGAGGCAGAGGCAGGTGGATTTCTGAGTCCGAGGCTAGCCTGGTCTACAGAGTGAGTTCCAGGACAGCCAGGGCTACACAGAGAAACCCTGTCTCGAAAAACAACAAAAAAACCTCCAACAACAAAACAAAACAAAAAAGGGAGCCGAAAGCTTCTATACACACAGATTTGACACATTGGTAATACATGCCATTACACAATGTGTTGCAGGAAGTTACTTCTTTAGCCAGGTTAATGAAGTAATAGATTGTGGGGGGCTGGTGGTATGGGGGTAGGAACCAGTATTTGAGAGACAGTGATTACTCTTTCTACATAGCAAGTTTTTGGGCCCTGAATTTTACTCTGTCCTTCCATACTGCTCTAGCTCACTGGTGGCCCAGAAATCTTTTGATTTTTCTAAAAAAACCCATTAGCTTCCCGCACTCTTTCTTTTGTTCTTCCAGCGTCTGCCTCAGGAACTATTCTGCTTCTGGGCTCACTCCCTTCTTTCCTAATAGTGTAACTATGCATTCTTCAGTTTATCTATCCATTCCTTGTAACTCAGAGATGCTATCACAGGGCTAGTCCTTGTCTTGTAGCAATGCAGTGGCTTTCCTGACACCAGTGGGGAGCTCTGGCTTCATTCCTGTTCCTGAACCTAGGGAATGCAAACTAGGTCAAGCCTACTCTCTGCCTATAGCTATTTGCTATTGTTTTTATATTTTAAAGTTACATTTATACATTTATTTTTAGTATGTAGATGTGTACATGTGTGTGTGCATGCACATGTATGTGTGTGTATGTGTGTGTGTGTGCATGCATGTGTTCTTTTAGGAGGATGCTACAGCAAGATACACTATCTTGGAAAGGCACTACCTGGAAAGATACACTATTGGAAAGGCAGAACAGCCCTGACTTGGACAATTGTGACTTTGGTACCTCGTTGTGGGGATTCCCACCCTCCAGAACTATGACTATGTAGCTCATCACTTTGTAATTTACCTGGTCTGGGTCATTATACTCCAGCAGCACAGCATGGACCAAGATGGGGACCAACTGTCCTCTGTCTTTGGTACTGTCTTGGTTTTGAAGCTGAAAACCCTGCACCTCAGGAAACCCTCTAGCTGTGGGCAAACTCAACACAATTCTAAGCGAAGTGTTGTAAATAATCCTCTGGCTGCTTGAGTACCCAGAGACGTTTGCTTCCACGTGATTTTCTTTGTATTCCTTACAGGTAAACGTACGATGGTGTAGAGAGGGTGTTAAATTGAATTTGGATGGCAGGTGCCGGTCTGTTAGACCACTGAAGAAGCAGGGGTTCACTGGCAGGTCAGTGAGCTTCAGTGTCTTCCTCTGAACAGCCTAGAGGTTGGGCTTCCTGTACTTTGGCATAGGACCCAACTTCTACAATGGTACTTCTGAAGGAACGTGATAAACCAACTCACACTAAAATTAGTATTCCTAGATAACAGTTAGTAGGTGAATAGGTCAGATAGACTGTTGCAGACAATGCTAACATCTATGGCAGACACATCTATCGTCTTCCTCTGTCCTTGGTTTTTCATGCCCATACCTTCTTTCATTTCATCTGTAGATTAGGTATTTGAAGACCTGGGTTCAGATCCCAAACACCCACATACAGCAGCTGCATGTGCGGTTCAAACTTTTCATCCCGGTGCTGGTCTGTGGGTGGTCATGGGACTGAGAGAAGATGTTCCTTGGGGCTTGCTGGCTAGACAAGCTGCATCCCGGAATTTCATGTTCAGTGAGAAATTATATCAAAAGGCAAGGTGGAATATAATCAAAGAAGATACATGATGTCGACTTTGGGTTTACACATGTATGTGTATGCGTGTACACATACAAATAAACCACACAGACAGAGAGACACACAGACACACACAGAAACACACAGACACACACAGACACACAGACACACAGACACACAGACACACAGACACACACACACACACACACACACACACGCACACGCACACGCACGCGCAATCAGAACTTAGAGAATCTGACTTTCCAGTTCCAACTTCAACTGTTGGTCTTCATGGCTAGAGACACTGACAGCCAAAATGAGACGGTCATTTCTTTTTCCACTAAAGCCCAAGAAATAGGAAATGTTGGCTGTTGGAATGGTAAGTGTGTATCCCATGCTGATAAATATGGTCCCATGTTTGAGAAATGTTTTTAGTTCATAGCAAGTCCTTGTTCAAGACACTTGCTAAAGGGTGGTGGGACCTGATTGAGCCTTAGAGCCTCCCCCACTGCTATGGTTTGGACGTTGTTTCCGGAAGGGCTATATAATAAGGCTTAGTTCCCACGGTGATAGTTTGGGGAGCTACTTGGACTTTTAAGACATTGTGTCTGAAGGTGGTCCTTAGGTCACTGGGACACATCCTTAAAAGGGATCATGAGAATCTCCCTCAGTCCTTTCCTGGCTGAAGGCATGAAAGTGGCGCTAATACAGACTCTGTCATGGTGTTCTATTCTTGCTTGGGGCTAAAGGAAAGAGGATGCCAGATCTTGGACTTGAAGCTCCAGGTTGTGAGCTACAAAACCCTTTTTCCCAATAAGCTGATCACCTCAGGTAGTTCACTGTAGTAACACGGCCATGACTAATATTCCAGTGCTTACTCTTTTCTTTCTCCTTGTTTGGTAAGTATAGAGTATTCTTTCTGCTCACTACAGGACTTGTGGTATCCGTTAGGCATTGTTCGACGGTGTGGAGGGTTACTACTAACTAACTGCTTGCCCTGCCACTTCCTGAAAAACATTTCACTTAGACCCTCAAAGCCTGTGGAAGGGAAGGACAGGATCCCTACTGGCTCTGTTTCTTCTCCTTTACAAGGGATGATTTGAAACACAAAGACACAAGGCATCCAGGAATGGTGGTCTATTCTCATAGTCCTGACACTCACTCGGGAGGTGAAGGTACAAAGACCTTTAAGTTCAAGACCACACTGAGCTACATACATAGTGAGTTCTATCCAGACCAGCCTGAAATATATAATGAGTCCAAACAGCCGTGTTCTTCCTGTTAGCTGTGCACAGACTTCCTCTTAACTTTTCTTTCTGACTCCTTGTGAAAATAGTACTATTTCATGGTCTGTGTATGTGCTGGCAGAGAGGAGAAATTAAATGTTTTTTTCCTTTAAGCCCAAACTAATTAACAGCGTTTGTTTTATTGTGACTGCCTATGTGAAAGTATGCAAAAGTAAATAAAGTAAATTTGTATTCTGAGAACGTGATCGCTTTGGTATGCAGTGTTAAAGAGTTACCAGTTCTTGGGAAGTCACCATATATTTACTCTAAATTCTCCAGAGAGTGGTGAATGGGAACAGCAGACCTGAGCAAGGGCCCACAGCTATGGCCAGCAGAGCCACCGGACAGGAGCTCAGGCACTCTAAAACTGAGCCCTGACCTACTGCTCCTGCCTGGTGGATCAAGGTGAAACTTACTGACCTGGCATTTAAAATATTTCACTATCTGGTTCCATCTTCCTCTGTTGAGTGGCTGTCTCAACTTCTCTGGTTACAGTCAGTTTCTTTCACCCTGGGTTTCTTTGCTGTTTTGCATATTGTTTTTGTAAATCAGGTCATTCATCACTGCACGTTGTAATTGAATCAACATGGCTCTCTCCTTCATTAGATTGTGGTTTGTTTTATCTTTGTGATGACTTTCCAGTTTCAGGGTCCGGCACATGCTTGTCCCACAGGAAGCACTGAATAGGTTCTTCCTGGATGACCACACGATGGCTCTTCTATCCGTTAATATTTATTATGCACTTACTATGTGCATTGCAGATGTATATAAGCAAAGACAGAAATATGATGGGGTGGAGTCCTCAGGAAACATATAGAAATGAAGGCCCTGACCCAGATGCCTATGAATGGCTACGAGAGTTTGGGGAAGAGTCATCTGAATTGGGACTGAGTGGGTGGAGCCAGGGTAGGTAGCATATGAAAGGCTTTGGACAGATAGAATGTTGGAGACTCTAGGCTGAGGAAAAGTCATATTAGTCATATTAGTACACAGTAGTTTCCCTAGAACACAAGGGGCTGAGAGTTCAGGTCTTGCCAGAACTCAGAATAGTAGGAAGATTGCCTACTATTTAAAAATCCAAAATAAATCCCATTAATACCAATAAGTACTTTCTCCCAAGTTGTTTATATTTGCATCCTCTAAGCAGGAGGGGTGATTAATCATCTCCAAATTGCTTAAGGATATGAAACAGGGTGTTTATAGGACTTTAACAGCAGAAAATGCTTGTTGCAAATTAACTATTTACAGTTTACTTTTTGAATATTGTTTCTGCTGGGGCTACACAGTAGATAAGAGTGATGTTAGGTATCAACTTTGGCTGAAGAAATAGAAAAATACTCAGAAAAATACTCTAGTTTCTTCGAAAAGTTATTTATGTCCAATGATGTTCTGCTGGGGCACACAGGTGAAAGGATGTCTTGCTAAAGCAAACATGTGAAAGGCTTTCCTGAAGAAGACACAGATGAAAGGATGTTTGGATAAAGCAGATACATGAAAGGACACCTTATAAAGGAATATAAATCTGATCCCACAGACAGTGGGAGACAAGCACTGAGCCTTGGTTTGGTTTGCTCTGCCTCGCTATTCTTCACATGCATGTATTGGTTCGCTTTACATAGTATTGTTGACCTCAATTTGTGGTAATGATGCCATTGAGAGAATCTTGCCCAAGGACTGCTTGTGAGGTTGCTGCAGCAGCTTGGTGCCTCTGCAGCCTCACCTTAGGCTGGTTGGTGAGCATGGAGATCTCTTCTGGACTAAACTACAGCTGCTGGTCCATGCCTGGTATCTGCCTGCTGTGAGGACTGGGCTGTAACTGCCGGTTCATGCCTGGGGTCTGCCCGCCTACAGGGATGATCTGCAGCTGCTGAATCCTAGTTGATGTTTGCTGTGGGACTGAACTGCTGAGAAAGAAGAAAAGAAGATCAAGCTTGCCCCCCAAAGAACTACTGCTGAACAGGTCTACTTCTCCCATATCCTAATAACTTTTCTACTACCTCTGCTGGGTGTTGGGCTAGAGGAGGTTGAACCCTTATTAAACATAGGTTGCAAAATATTTATGCCTACAGTACTCCAAAGCAGAAGCCATTTCTAGCTTGGTGTTGTGGCATAGGTGTGTCATTCCAACCATTCAGAGGTTGAGGCAGGAGGTTTATAAGCTTAATTGCCACACAGTTTTAATGGGCTAGGCTTTTAACACAAGGCCAGTAAACACCAAATTTTAAAATAATTTATATACTTGTATTTTTTAAATAAAAAGAAACAAACACAAATTTGTTATTTCGCTCCTATTTCTTTAAGAAATAAGCAATAATCAAATATAAATATTGTTAATGAACCAATGGCTTGCAGAAACCATGGAGAGTACCAGACCCTGTATATAAGATATCATCACCCAACTTCCTTGGATAAAATCTAATTTTAAAATAGGCACAGCAAGAGATTAACAACAAAACAACAATAAATTAGAACAGTTGCAATAATATACTACAATAAAAGTTATCAGATTAGAGTATCACAAAATACTTTGTGTACCATCTTTTAGTTACTTGTTCTATTGCTGTGATAAAGTACACTGATGAAAGCAACTTAAGGAAGGAAGACTTTATTTCAACTCACAGTTCAAGGGTCCAGTTCGCTGTGGTAGCAAAATCATGGAGTCTGCATATCTGGTCACATTGTGTCTATGGTAAGGGGGCACAGCTGGCCACACTGCCTGCAGTAAGGGGGCACAGCTGATCACACTGCCAGCAGTGAGGGAGCACAGCCGGTCACACTGCCTGCAGTGAGGGAGCACAGCTCGCCACACTGCCTGTAATGAGGGAGCACAGCTGGTCACACTGCCTGCAGTGAGAGAGCACAGCTGGCTACAGTGCCTGCAGTGAGGGAGCACAGCTCGCCACACTGCCTGTAATGAGGGAGCACAGCTCGCCACACTGCCTGCAGTGAGAGAGCACAGCTGGCTACAGTGCCTGCAGTGAGGGAGCACAGCTGGCCACACTGCCTGCAGTAAGGGAGCAGAGGGAGATGAATGATGATGCGCGTCCCTCCTCCTCTTTTTATTCCACATAAGACCAAACCGATGAGATGGTCCACATAGGGTGAGTTAAGCTCAGTGTCTTAGTTATGGTTTCCATTGCTGTGAAGAGACACAGTTGCTAAGGGAAACTCTTACAAAGGAAAACATTTAATTGGGGCTGGCTTACAGTTTCAGAGGTTTAGTCCATTATCATCATGGCAAGAGGCATGCCAGCATGCAGGCAGACATGGTACTGGAGAAGTAGCTAAGAGTTCTACGTCTTGATCCATAGGCAGCAGAAAGGGGCTGTCTTCCACATTGGGCATAGCTTGAACTATATATGACCTCAAATCCCATCTCCACAGTGACACACTTCCTCCAACAAGGAAGGCCACACCTACTCAAAATAAGGCCACACTTCCTAATAGTGAATCTCTCTATATACCAAGCATTTTAAACACATGAGTCTATAGGGGCTGTACCTATCCAAACCACTATGTGGGTTAAAATGGTGGCCTGTGTCCAGCCCAGGGCTCAGGCCACTGACCAAGGCAGGATGAGGGAAGTTTGACTGTGTGCACTCCACACTGTCACCAGGCAGGTGTCAGGCTGTGAGAAGCCACAAGGCCCAAATCCAGGGGTGGGGAGGTGCAGTCTGAGGTCCCCACAGAACTGCCAGAGTTGGGCTTCTGCGTCCTTAGGCCACATGGAAACCAAGGACGACAGGTTCCCAGGCTCTTGGACACTGCAGACTGCCCTGGATGCCTCTGAAAAGCTGAGAATGGAGTAGGGGCCTGGCTCTGGCCTGGGGCGGAAGGGAAAGGGCTTAGTCTTGCAGGCAGGTTGGCTTGTTGGAGACTGTGGTTGAGAATGCAGAGAGGCCTCCCTCGGGAGATTAGACATAATAATCTTTAGAGGAAGACCTGCTCCATTGTTCCCCTATGTTACCCTATGTGACTGATGGCCACAGAATTATGGAGAGCTGAGGCCTCGTGTCAGGAACCTGGTGTCTAGGAGCCTGGTAGGCAAACACCTTCCGTTCCCTGCAGGAACACCTGCTGAGTCTCCAGGGTTTAAACCTAGCTCAACCAGAAAACAGGCTGCTTTTCACACTCCCACAGCACCACACTCCGTTAACTTAATCAAGAAGATCCTGCAGAGACATGGGCAAGGCTCCCTTTGTCGGTGATTCTGGGTTTTCTCAAGTTGACAATCATTATAAACCATCACATAAGGACATATTTTTACTCTGTGGTTGAGTTTGTGTCACGGAATCCACGGGAAGTGCGGCTGGAGATCCAGTGCATGCTTGTACTTGGTTGGTCTTAAATTTCAGGATGAAAGGTTTTGAATTTGCTAGGCTTATGTTTATGGGAATATCGATGAGTCATTTGCAGATCAAAATTATAGTATGTATCTCAAGTTTTCAAACTTCAGTTCACGAATCCACCATGACTTGTACTATTTATGACATCCCTGGTGGCGTTTTTCACAGTATAAGCCCTGTTAATAGCAGCATTGTGAAAGCACTATTGCTGGATTGAGTGTGGTCACCTTAGACTATTCTCTGTTCACTCAAAGATTTGCAGATGTCTGAAGAAACATTACCAGTTAACAAGAGAGCATGTGCAGCTCTTCCCGTTGATTTTGTAGGTTAACGTAATTTTCTGGTTTGTTTTTTTCCCCACAACCTAGGAAAGCAAGTAGAGCATGAAAAATGACTGTCACTTTGTCACAGGAAGAAAGAAATCAGAAACAAGAACTACATTGCTCACACTCACAGCTGGCGGGTACCGTGGGAAGAACTCAAGTTCTCATATTCTGACACTCCTTGTCCATTCCTACAGCACACCAGTTAGGCTTCTGTCCTTCTGACAAGATATAGGAGACAAGCACACTTCTGAAAGAGGAAACAAAAAACTATTCTGTTTTGTGGATTTAGAGGGCCGAGGACACCGTTGCTTGGCCCCATTGGTTGATTTGGGCTAGTGGTCAAACAGAATGACATACCTGAGGTGTGTGGTGGAGGAAGACTGCTCACCCCACAGCAGGGAGGGAAGGAAGGAGGAAGAAAAAGAGGATAGACTCCTCAAGGATAGATCTCCGATGACCCACTTTATCTAACTAGACCTGTTGTTCTAAATTTTCCATATGAACATGTCTTTACCACATGAGCCTTTGGGAGACTCCGAGTGATAATGCACAGAATTGTGCTCCTGAGTAACTGTGCCTCTGTGGAGTGAGAGAGGAGCAAGTAAATGTGGTTTTCAGCATAAACCCATATGAGGAAGGGGGCCACTCTCACAGTAGATGAAAACGACTCAGAAGACCTTTGCCCATGCCTAGCAAGAAGCTCGATAGAATATGTCTATCTGATGCTCAGATAACAGACAATAGGCCTGCTACAATTAGGATTTAAAAATATCCAAGTAATTAACTAGAAACCAAAAGCCTTAAAGGGGCCCATTTTTCTCTCCACCTTCTTTCATTGGGGACTTTGCGGTCCTCATGGGATGCAGTCTTCCTCCCTCATCCAGTCCCTTTATCTCAGCTGCCAACACCCAGACACACTCTACACCTGGAAATGCACTGGCCACAGCAGCCAGGAAATCAGGCAGACAGTTTCCACTGTCCTTCTTGTTCTCCAATCCCAAACCCCAGCCTTATCCCCAGCCCTGTAGCAAACCACCAGCTGGGGCTCTCCTTACTCTCTTGCCCCATTCTCAGGAGACTATGAAGGCCTTGTTTTACTTGGTATCCTCCATCCCCTCTGGCTCTTACACATGGCCTCTTCTTCCACAGGGTTCCCTGAGCCCCGAGGAGAAGGATTTTATGAAGACATTCTGCTTAATGTTGAGTGCTCCAAAGGTCTCTCATGCTCTGCCTATTACCTGACTGTGGGTCTCTGATTTGCTCTCATCCACTTCAGGAGGAAGCTTCTCTAATGATGGCTGAGAAGACACTGGTCTATTTGAGTAGAAGGTCATCAAGAGTCATTTTATTGCCACTTAAAAAAAAAGTAGATCAGTAGTATTTGGTTTTATCCTAGGTCTCTGGCCTATCAAGCCTCAGGTTCTTGGTCACTCAAACAGTATCAGATATGGGTTCCATCTTACCAGGAAGACCTTTAGCCCAGTCAGACATTGGTTGGTTTCTCCCACAAGCTTTGTGCCATCACTGCCATAGCATATCTTGCAGATAGGCTCCATCGTAGATCAAAGGCTTTGTGGCTGGATTGGTATTTCCGTTTCCCCACTGATAGTGTGCAGAGCACCAAAGATATTAGCACAGAGGGGCGACGGCTCTATGGAGGGAAGGCACTCGGAGGGGCGACGGCTCTATGGAGGCACTGGCTTGACTTCCCCATGCTCAGTGAGTTGTGTAGGTGTTGTCTTCAGCAATGGGAACTTATTGTCAGGTTGTGGAGAACAAGCAATAGTCTTGCCTGGGTTATTTGGGGGGTTCCCATAAAACCCTTTTGGCTAATAGCTCAATTAGATGTAACCTATTCCTGGTACTGGAACCTTCATTTGGTGACAAGAGATGTCCAGTCAGGGCTGTCTCTCCCATTATTGACTTCACTTACATTGCCTTCATATATGTATGTATGTGTTAAGAAGCGTCTACTGTATTAGGTTTCCATATTACCTCCAGCCAAATGGTCCTTAATTTTAGCTGTTTCTCCTCCATCCTTGTCCTCATCCCTCTTTTCTCTCACCTTCTCCTCTTGATCCTCCTGTTCCAGTACCCCATCCATCCATCCATCCATCCATCCATCCATCCATCCATCCATGACTAACTTTCTATTTACCGTCCTTAGAGAGACATATCTTTCTCCCCAAGCCCCTTACTCTATACCTATCCTCTGTGGTTCTATGGATTGTAGCTTGGTTATCACTGAATTTGTCTTTCTGGGTCTGGGTTACCTCACTCAGCATGATTTTTTTTTCCTAGTTCTATTCACTTATATTTACTTAACTGTGTTAATTCAGAATTTCAAGTATGCATACAGTGTGTTTTGATCAAATACCTTCTCTGATCCCCTCCCTTCCAAATTTTTCTCCTATACTCCCTGTACAACGTTCCCTTCCCAATCTAATTTCATGTTCTCTCTCTCTCTCTCTCTCTCTCTCTCTCTCTCTCTCTCTCTCTCTCTCTCTCTCTCTCTCTCTCTCTCTCTCTCTCTCTCTCCCTCTCTCCATACTAAAGATGACTTAGTGCTACATTTACTGGAGCATGTGGTCTTTTAGGGACCACATCTCTGAAGGGAGCTTACTCTCCCTCCCCAGCAGTCATCAGTTGCTAATAGCTTCGTAGGCAGGAGGTCATGAGAGCTTTTCCTGTTGCTACTGGGATTTGGAATTTGGGGCTGGCTAGACCTTCCTTGTACAGGTGTTGTGCATGCTGTCCCAGACACTGTGAGTTAATGTGCACAATGACTGTCATTTCCAGCAAACAGGTCTCACTGCAGGTGTCATCCACTATGTATTACAATCTTTCTGCTCCCTCTACTGTAAAGATCTCTGGGACTTACTTGCCTAGGCAGCTGAGCAATGTGCTGTATATAGGGGTTGTCCTGTCTTGACCTCCACGATGTTGAGGTTACAGGCACTTGCAGATGTGTCGTTTAGCTAACTGAGTCACCTCCTCAGCTGCTCTGGCCCTCTTTTCTTCTCATAAGATCCATGTTGCTCTTGGCTGTTCTTGAACTTCTAGCTGTAGTATCCCTTCTTCTTTAGCCCGTCAGATAGACTAAATTGTCTAGAACTTGATGCCAGTAGAATTGGAATGCATTCCTTTAAAACCTCTAGCAGGTGTTTTAAAAGACTCACTGCTTCTGAAGAGGCAAAGAAAACATTCTTTAAACACTAGCTATGTAGAGGTCCCTGTCAGTGAGGACTTTCTGCTATCTCAGTTTTCCATTTTGTCTCCAGAATGTAGGTGAGGGGAGCTGTGGCAGCCATCCATCCTCCTGAGACCCCACCATTTGCTCGCCACATACCTGACCGTTCTCATTGATTCTCAGAAGAAATGTGCAACAGCCCCCTTGATATAAAATGCTTTTCTGTTGAACCAGAAAATAATCACATCCTCCCATTTCTTCTTTAGGGTACAAAGTGATCTGACTTGATTTGTCAGAGAGCCAGAACTGCAGGCAAATAGACGCCAGAGAAATCAACCAATCTTTTAAGCCAGCAGTAATTGTTCCTCTTGTCGGCTGGCTAAATGACTTGTGTCTGGAGGAGATGCTCAGAGTGAATCCGAATGCCTGAGGTGACAGAAACACAGAATGCTCCAATGTGGGCTGTAATGAGAGTGTTTCTTCACATCTTACCAGGCTTTGGTTTTATGTTTCCCTCCTTCCCCTTTTATCTTTTCTCTGGGGCCCAGTGCATCCGAATGACACTGAAGATGAGCTGGTATGGGAATGAGGAGAGGAATCGATTAGCATTGTATTCTAGGGTGTACTTGGTTGTACACAGTCATTTAATAAGAGTCATTCCTAGAGAAGAGAGGCACCTAGTCAGACGGAGTGAAGGCCCTTGAGTTAGCCATTGTTTTGTATGGCTCCCTCCCTCGATGCCTGCCTTCCTCTCTTCCCCCTTCCCTTCCCTTGCTGTCCCCTTCCTTTCATTCCTTCCTCCTCCCCTCTTCTTCCTCTCCCCTCCCTTCCCTTTCTTTTATTCCCTCTCCTCCTTTTATCCCTCCCTCTCTTCCTGCCTTCTTTCCTTCAAGAATTAAACCAAGCTAGACAAACACACAAACACTGACCTACACTCTCAGTCCTGTCCATCATTTTTAAATTTAAAGATTTTTAACATAATTAAAATATATGAGAAAAGTGGGAAAAACCACAATCCAATAATCCAACCGACACCCACATACCAACTATGGATTTGTTACAAATTACTATTTTTTTGAGATCAGCATTGGCTCTCATTTTCTCCCCCTTTCCCTTTCCATGTGTAGTATAGTTATGTAGCCTAACATCTTATCACCCCACTCTCTTCTTTTTCTTCCCTTCCTATCAGAGGGAACTGATATCATAACATTATAATCCATGTTTCTTCTTCATTAAAATTACTTTGACTCTGCTGAAAGAGTATGTGCTGTTCTTCCGGACTGGACTTTTCTTATTAACCCATGTGGTATATTTTATAGTCATGGTTCTAACCTTCCTAACGATGTGACCCTTTAATACAGTTCCTTATCTTCTTAAAAAAAAACCAAGCCCCCAAACCTAGACTTAGAAAACCTTCCTTAAAAAAATTTATTTATTTATTTATTATTTTATGTCTATGAGTACACTGTAGCTGTACAGATGGTTGTGAGCCTTCATGTGGTTGTTGGCAATTGAATTTTTGGACCTTTGCTTGCTCCGGTCGGCCCCACTCGCTCCAGCCCAAAGATTTATTTATTTTTTAAATATTCCAACATTCTTTTTTGTTTGTTTGTTTGTTTTGTTTTGTTTATATTTTCTTTATTTACATTTCAAATGTTATCCCTTTTTCTGGTCCCCCCCTTACCTTCAAAATCACCTATCCCATTCTCCCTCCCCCTGCTTCTATGAGGGTGTTTCTCCACCCACCCACCCACTCCCACCTCCATGCCCTCAGTTCCCCTACACTGGGGCATCTATGGAGCCTGCGTAGGACCAAGGTCCGCTCCTCCCATTGATGCATGACAAGGCATCCCCTGCAATGTATGCAGCTGGAGCCATGAGTACTCCTTTGTTGATGGCTTAGTCTCTGGGAGTTCTGGGGGGGGGTCTGGTTGGTTGATATTATTGTTCTTCATATGGGGTTGCAAACCCCTTAAACTCCTCAGTCCTTTCTCTAACTCCTCTATTAGGGACCCCGTGCTCAATCCAATGGTTGGCTGCGAACATCTGTCTCCGTATTTGTAAGGCTCTGTCAGGGCCTCTCAGGAGACAGCCATATCAGGCTCCTTTCAGCATGCACTTCTTGGCATCCACAATAGTGTCTGGGTTTGGTAACTGTACATGGGGTGAGTCCCCAGGTGGGGCAGTGTCTGGTGGCCTTTCCTTTAGTCTCTGCTCCACACTTTGTCTCCATATTTGCTCCTATGAGTATTTTGTTCAAAACACCCACACTTTGGTCTTCCTTCTTGAGCTTCATGTGGTCTGTGATTCTTGGATCTTGGTTATTTGGAGCTTTTGGGCTAATATCCACTTATCAGTGAGTGCATACCATGTGTGTTATTTTGTGACTGGGTTATCTCACTCAGGATGATATTTTCTAGTTCTATCCATTTGCCTAAGAATTTCATGAATTCATCATTTTTAACAGCTGAGTAGTACTCTATTGTGTAAATGTACCACATTTTCTGTATCCATTCTTCTGTTGAAAGACATCTGGGTTCTGTCCAGCTCCTGGATATTATAAACAAGGCTGCTATGAACATAGTAGAGCATGTGTCCTTATTACATGTTGGAGTGTCTTCTGGATATATGCCTAGGAATGATATAGCTGGGTCCTCAGGTAGTACTATGTCTAATTTTCTGAGGAACTGCCAAACTGATTTCCAGAGTTGTTGTACCAGCTTGCAATCCCACCAGCAATGGAGGAGTGTTCCTCTTTCTCCACATCCTCACCAGCATCTGCTCTCATCTGAGTTTTTGATCTTAGTCATTCTGACTGGTGTGAGGTAGATTCTCAGGGTTGTTTTGGTTTGCATTTCCCTGATGACTAAGGATGTTGAACATTTCTTTAGGTGCTCTTGGCCATTTGATATTCCTCAGTTGAAAATTCTTTGTTTAGCTCTGTACCCCATTTTTAAATAGGGTTATTTGGTTCTCTGGAGTCTAACTTCTTGAGTTCTTTGTATACATTGGATATTAATTAGTCTTCTATTGGATGTAGGGTTGGTAAAGATCTTTTCCCAAGATGTTGGTTGCCTTTTTATCCTATTGACAGGGTCCTTTGCCTTATAGAAGCTTTGCAATTTTATGAGGTCCCATTTGTCTATTGTTGATCTTAGAGCCCAGCCCAAAGATTTATTTATTATTATAAGTACACTGTTGCTGTCTTCAGACATACCAGAAGAGGGCGTCAGATCTCATTTTGGGTGGTTGTGAGACATCATGTGGTTGCTGGGATTTGAACCCAGGACCTTCAGAAGAGCAGTCAGTGCTCTTACTCGCTGAGCCATTTCGCCAGCCCCAGTTCCTTATGTTCTGATGAGCCCAACGATAGAGTAATTTTTGTTGCTACTTCATAACTGTAATTTTGCGATTGTTGTGAATCATAATGTAGATATGTGATATTTTCAGTGGTCTCAAAGGGGGTGTGACCCACAGATTGAGACTTGTTGTTCTTCATGACCACTTTAAAGCTCCTACCCCACAACTCAGTACTTCATTAAGGATGCGTCTAGTGCTAGAAATAGAACCCAGGGCTTCTTGTCTACTATTAGGCAAGCACTTTACCAATGAGATACATATTCAACTCCTATACCTTAATGTTTTGTTTTGTTTTGTTTTGTTTTGTTTTGTTTTGTTTTGTTTTGTTTTGTTTTGTTTGAGACAGGGTTTCTCTGTGTAGCCCTGGCTATCCTGGAACTCACTCCATAGACCAGGCTGGCCTCGAACTCAGAAATTCTCCTGCCTCTGCCTCCCAAATGCTGGGATTAAAGGCATGCGTCACCATGCCTGGCTTAACATTTTTTTTTTAAACACAAACATCCTTTTGTAATTAATTCATGTTGATGCTAACAGATCTAATTCAATTATTTTAGCTGCTCCATCAGAACACAGTCCACAAATAACCCTAATTTATTTAACCTTACCATTTTATAAGCATGTTTTCCTTATAGAAAATTCCATACAGAAAATGCTGGAATGTTACCTCTTTGCTGAGACCCATGTAAGAATTTTGTTCTACAGGGTGTGTACCCGGAAGTGAAATTACTTGGGCACAAGAAAGAATTTTTCTACCGTTACCAGCTATTATCAAATTGTCAAATTGTGCAGCTAAAATTAGTCGATGCGGCATCCCCTTAAGGTTAGGCTAAAGGCTAGGCTGTGGGGAATTGAGTACAGGACCATGTTACAGAAAAGTAGCTGAGCTAGAAACGTAGTTGTTTCCTGTAACCTCCCCCACGATACTTACGGTATATGGCAGGTCCTCCACATTCAGCCATTCCAGGTTCATAGTTCCATCAACTATGTGCTAAAATTATTTAGAAAACACTGGATATGCCCTGAGCATGTTTTCTTTACTATTTCTTAACTAATACACACTAACAATCACTTTTGGACCACTTACATTGTGTTAAATATTATAAGCAGTATCTTGAAGTATAAAATATAAATTACTTAAGCACATAAAGTAGGCGGCTATATCAACTAAGTATGCTTTATGCATATGATTCAAAGTCGACAGGAGGATGTGCATAGGTTAGATGTAAGCGTGTCATTTTAAATATTTATTTATTTATTTTTTATTTCATAGGTATGAGTGTTTGGCCTGCATATGCATCACTTGTGTGCCTAGTGCCTGCAAAAGGACAGAAGAGGTTGTCAGATCATCTGGAACTAGAGATACAGCATATTGTAAGCTGTTATGTGAGTGCTAGGATCCGAATCCAGAACCTCAACTTGTGTTTTTAATTGATGAACTATCTCTCCAGTCCTTATTATCCACTCTAAAGAGAGGCATTGAGAACCTGAGGTTTTTTTTTTTGATTTTTATTACATATTTTCCTCAATTACATTTCCAATGCTATCCCAAAAGTCCCCCATAGCGCCCCCCACTTCCCTACCCACCCATTCCCATTCTTTTGGCCCTGGCATTCCCCTATATTGGGGCATATAAAGTTTGCAAGTCCAATGGGCCTCTCTTTCCATTGATGGCCGACTAGGCCATCTTTCGATACATATGCAGCTAGAGACAAGAGCTCCGGGGTTCTGGTTAGTACATCATGTTGTTCCAACAATAGGGTTGCAGATCTCTTTAGCTCCTTGGGTACTTTCTCTAGCTTCTCCATTGGGAGCCCTGTGATACATCCAATAGCTGACTGTGAGCATCCACTCCTGTGTTTGCTAGGCCCCGGCATCGTCTCACAAGAGACAGCTATATTTGGGTCCTTTCAGCAAAATCTTGCTAGTGTATGCAATGGTGTCAGCGTTTAGAAGCTGCTTATGGGATGGATCCCTGGATACGGCAGTCTCTAAATGGTCCATCCTTTCACCACAGCTATGAACTTTGTCTCTGTAACTCCTTCCCTGGGTGTTTTGTTCCCAATTCTAAGAAGGTGCACAGTGTCCACACTTTGGTCTTCATTCTTCTTGAGTTTCATGCGTTTATCAAATTGTATCTTATATCTTGGGTATCCTAAGTGTTGGGCTAATATCCACTTATCAGTGAATACATATTGTGTGAGTTCTTTTGTGATTGTGTTATTTCACTCAAGATGATGCCCTCCAGGTCCATCCATTTGGCTAGGAATTTCATAAATTCATTCTTTTTAATAGCTGAGTAGTACTCCATTGTGTAAATGTACCATAATTTCTGTATCCATTCCTCTGTTGAGGGACATCTGGGTTCTTTCCAGCTTCTGGCTATTATAAATAGGGCTGCTATGAACATAGTGGAGCATGTGTCCTTTTTACCAGTTGGGACATCTTCTGGATATATGCCCAGGAGAGGTATTGCTGGATCCTCCGGTAGTACTATGTCCAATTTTCTGAGGAACCGCCAGACTGATTTCCAGAGTGGTTGTACAAGCTTGCAATCCCACCAACAATGTAGGAGTCTTCCTCTTTCTCCACATCCTCGCCAGCATCTGCTGTCACCTGAATTTTTGATCTTAGCCATTCTGACTGGTGTGAGGTGGAATCTCAGGGTTGTTTTGATTTGCATTTCCCTGATGATTAAGGATGTTGAACATTTTTTCAGGTGTTTCTCTGCCATTCGGTATTCCTCAGGTGAGAATTCTTTGTTCAGTTCTGAGCCCCATTTTCTAATGGGGTTATTTGACTTTCTGGAGTCCACCTTCTTGAGTTCTTTATATATATTGGATATTAGTCCCTTATCTGATTTAGGATAGGTGAAGATCCTTTCCCAATCTGTTGGTGGTTTTTTTGTCTTATTGATGGTGTCTTTAGCCTTGTAGAAACTTTGTAGTTTCATGAGGTCCCACTTGTCAATTCTCGATCTTACAGCACAAGCCATTACTGTTCTATTCAGGAATTTTTCTCCTGTGCCCATATCTTCAAGGCTTTTCCCCACTTTCTCCTCTATAAGTTTCAGTGTCTCTGGTTTTATGTGAAGTTCCTTGATCCACTTAGACTTGACCTTAGTACAAGGAGATAGGAATGGATCGATTCGCATTCTTCTACATGTTAACAACCAGTTGTGTCAGCACCATTTGTTGAAAATGCTGTCTTTCTTCCACTGGATGTTTTTAGCTCCCTTGTCGAAGATCAAGTGACCATAGGTGTGTGGGTTCAGTTCTGGGTCTTCAATTCTATTCCATTGGTCTATTTGTCTGTCACTATACCAGTACCATGCAGTTTTTATCACAATTGCTCTGTAGTAGAGCTTTAGGTCCGGCATGGTGATTCCACCAGAGGTTCTTTTATCCTTGAGAAGAGTTTTTGCTATCCTAGGTTTTTTGTTATTCCAGATGAATTTGCAGATTGCACTTTCTAATTCGTTGAAGAATTGATTTGGAATTTTGATGGGGATTGCATTGAATCTGTAGATTGCTTTTGGCAAGATAGCCATTTTTACAATGTTGATCCTGCCAATCCATGAGCATGGGAGATCTTTCCATCTTCTGAGATCTTCTATAATTTCTTTCTTCAGAGACTTGAAGTTTTTATTATACAGATCTTTCACTTCCTTAGTTAGAGTCACACCAAGATATTTTATATTATTTGTGACTATTGAGAAGGGTGTTGTTTCCCTAATTTCTTTCTCAGCCTGTTTATTCTTTATGTAGAGAAAGGCCATTGATTTGTTTGAGTTAATTTTATATCAAGCTACTTCACCGAAGCTGTTTATCAGGCTTAGGAGTTCTCTGGTGGAATTTTTAGGGTCACTTATATATACTATCATATCATCTGCAAAAAGTGATATTTTGACTTCATCTTTTCCAATTTGTATCCCTTTGATCTCCTTTTGTTGTCGAATTGCTCTGGCTAGGACTTCAAGTACAATGTTGAATAGGTATGGAGAAAGTGGACAGCCTTGTCTAGTCCCTGATTTTAGAGGGATTGCTTCAAGCTTCTGACCATTTACTTTGATGTTGGCTACTGGTTTGCTGTAGATTGCTTTTATCATGTTTAGGTATGGGCCTTGAATTCCTGATCTTTCCAAGATTTTTATCATGAATGGGTGTTGGATCTTGTCAAATGCTTTTTCCGCATCTAACGAGATGACCATGTGGTTTTTGTCTTTGAGTTTGTTTATATACTGGATTACGTTGATGGATTTCCGTATATTGAACCATCCCTGCATCCCTGGGATGAAACCTACTTGGTCAGGATGGATGATTGTTTTGATGTGTTCTTGGATTCGGTTAGCAAGAACTTTATTGAGGATTTTTGCATCAATATTCATAAGGGATATTGGTCTGAAGTTTTCTATCTTTGTTGGGTCTTTTTGTGGTTTAGGTATCAGAGTAATTGTGGCTTCATAGAATGAGTTGGGTAGAGTACCTTCTGTTTCTATTTTGTGGAATAGTTTGTGAAGAACTGGGATTAGATCTTCTTTGAAGGTCTGATAGAACTCTGCACTAAACCCATCTGGTCCTGGGCTTTTTTTAGTTGGGAGACTATTAATGACTGCTTCTATTTCTTTGGGGGATATAGGGCTGTTTAGATCATTAACCTGGTCTTGATTCAACTTTGGTACCTGGTATCTGTCTAGGAACTTCTCCATTTCATCCAGGTTCTCCAGTTTTGTTGAGTATAGCCTTTGGTAGAAGGATCTGATGGTGTTTTGGATGTCTTCAGGATCTGTTGTTATGTCTCCTTTTTCATTTCTGATTTTGTTAATTAGGATGCTTTCCCTGTGCCCTCTAGTGAGTCTGACTAAGGGTTTATCTATCTTGTTGATTTTCTCAAAGAACCAGCTCCTTGATTGGTTGATTCTTTGAATAGTTTTTCTTGTTTCCACTTGGTTGATTTCACCCCTGAGTTTGATTATTTCCTGTCGTCTACTCCTCTTGGGTGAATTTGCTTCCTTTTGTTCTAGTGCTTTTAGGTGTGTTGTCAAGCTGCTAATGTGTGCTCTCTCTAGTTTCCTTTTGGAGGCACTCAGAGCTATGAGTTTTCCTCTTAGAAATGCTTTCATTGTGTCCCATAAGTTTGGGTATGTTGTGGCTTCATTTTCATTGAACTCTAAAAAGTCCTTAATTTCTTTCTTTATTCCTTCCTTGACCAAGGTATCATTGATAAGAGTGTTGTTCAGTTTCCACGTGAAGGTTGGCTTTCTATTATTTATTTTGTTATTGAAGATCAGCCTTAGTCCATGGTGATCTGATAGGATGCATGGGACAATTTCAATATTTTTGTATCTGTTGAGGCCTGTTTTGTGACCAATTATGTGGTCAATTTTGGAGAAGGTACCATGAGGTGCTGAGAAGAAGGTATATCCTTTTGTTTTAGGATAGAATGTTCTGTAGATATCTGCCAGATCCATTTGATTCATAACTTCTGTTAGTTTCACTGTGTCCCTGTTTAGTTTCTGTTTCCAAGATCTGTCCATTGTTGAAAGTGGTGTGTTGAAGTCTCCCACTATTATTGTATGAGGTGCAATGTGTGCTTTGAGATTTACTAAAGTTTCTTTAATGAATGTGGCTGCCTTTGTATTTGGAGCATAGATATTCAGGATTGATAGTTCCTCTTGGAGGATTTTACCTTTGATGAGTATGAAGTGTCCCTCCCTGTCTTTTTTAATGACTTTGGGTTGGAAGTCAATCTTATCAGATATTAGAATGGCTACTCCAGCTTGTTTCTTCATGCCATTTGCTTGGAAAATTGTTTTCCAGCCTTTCATTCTGAGGTAGTGTCTATCCTTTTCTCTGAGATGAGTTTCCTTTAAGCAGCAAAATGTTGGGTCTTGTTTGTGTAGCCAGTTTGTTAGTCTATGTCTTTTTATCGGGGAGTTGAGTCCATTGATATTAAGAGATATTAAGGAAAAGTAATTGTTGTTTCCTGTTATTTTTGTTGTTAAAGTTGGCATTTTGTTCTTGTGGCTGTCTTCTTTTAGGTTTGTTGAGGGATTACCTTCTTGTTGTTTCTAGGGCGTGGTTCCTGTCCTTGTATTTGTTTTTTTCTGTTATTATCCTTTGAAGGGCTGGATTCGTGGAGAGATAATGTGTGAATTTGGTTTTGTCGTGGAATACTTTGGTTTCTCCATCTATGTTAATTGAGAGTTTGGCTGGGTATAGTAGCCTGGGCTGGAATTTGTGTTCTTTTAGTGTCTGTATAACATCCGTCCAGGATCTTCTGGCTTTAATAGTCTCTGGTGAAAAATCTGGTGTAATTCTGATAGGCTTGCCTTTATATGTTACTTGGCCTTTTTCTCTTACTGCTTTTAGTATTCTATCTTTATTTAGAGCATTTGTTGTTCTGATTATTATGTGTCGGGAGGTATTTCTTTTCTGGTCCAGTCTATTTGGAGTTCTGTAGGCTTCTTGTATGTTCATGGGCATCTCTTTCTTTAGATTTGGGAAGTTTTCTTCTATAATTTTGTTGAAGATGTTTGCTGGTCCTTTGAGTTGAAAATCTTCATTCTCATCCACTCCTATTATCCGTAGGTTTGGTCTTCTCATTGTGTCCTGTATTTCTTGGATGTTTTGAGTTAGGATCTTTTTGCATTTTACATTTTCCTTGATTGTTGTGCCGATGTTCTCTATGGAATCTTCTGCACCTGAGATTCTCTCTTCCATCTCTTGTATTCTGTTGCTGATGCTCGTATCTATGGTTCCAGATTTCTTTCCTAGGGTTTCTATCTCCAGTGTTGCCTCATTTTGGGTTTTCTTTATTGTGTCTACTTCCCTTTTTAGGTCTAGTATGGTTTTGTTCATTTCCATCATCTGTTTGGATGTGTTTTCCTGTTTTTCTGTAAGGACTTCTACCTGTTTGATTATGTTATCCTGTTTTTCTTTAAGGATTTGTAACTCTTTAGCAGTGTTCTCCTGCAATTCTTTAAGGGATTTTTGTGCTTCCTCTTTAGTGTCTTCTGCCTGTTTAGCATTGTTCTCCTGTATTTCTTTAAGTGTGTTATTAAAGTCCTTCTTGAAGTCCTCTACCATCATCATGAGATATGCTTTTAGATCCGTGTCTAGCTTTTCCAGTGTGTTGGGGTGCCCTGGACTGGGCGAAGTGGGGGTGCTGGGTTCTGATGATGGTGAGTGGTCTTGGTTTCTGTTAGTAAGATTATTACGTTTACCTTTCGCCATCTGGTAATCTCTGGGGTTAGTTGTTATTGTTGTCACTGTTTAAAGATTGAAGCAGAAGCTGTGTTCCACTCACCAGCAGTCTCAAAATCCTGCGGCGGGGGTCGTGGGTAGCTGACGGTACCCCGGTGCTGGTCCAGCCGGAAGAGGCCTGTGGTCCTACTCAGGCCGGTTTTCTGCTTCCCTAACTAATGCAGTCTCAGGTCCCGCGCAATTGGATTGGAGCAGAAGCTGTGCTCCACTCACCAGAAGTCTTAAGATCCTGTGGCGGGTGTTGTGGGTAGCTGGCGAGTGTCAGCCGACCCTGCGCCCCAGCTGCCCCGGTGCTTTTCTGACCGGAAGAGGCTTGTGGCCCTATGTAGGCCGGATTTCTCTCTCCCCAACCAGAGCAGTCTCAGGTCCCGCGTGATTGGACTGGAGCAGAAGCTGTGTTCCACTCACCAGCAGTCCCAAAATCCTGCGGCGGGGGTCGTGGGTAGCTGGCGGGTGTCAGGCAACCCTGCGCTCCAGCTACCCTGGCGCTGATCCGGCCGGATGAGGCCTGTGGCCCTACTCAGGCCGGTTTCTGCTTCCCTAACTAATGCAGTCTCAGGTCCCGCGCCGAGAACCTGAGTTTTGACTTTCAAGTGATGGAGTTGTCTTGGAAGCGATCCCTTGCAGGGACAGAGGGAAGAAAATATTTGCATATTACCTTCACCTGTCCCGCGCTGATTTTCCCGCCAGCAAGAAACAACGCGGCACACAAACAGGATCCTTCTGTAGCAAGCTTTAATGCGTCTTGAGAGGGAGAGCATCAGCTTCACAAGGCGGAGACCCCAAGCCCGAAAACCGCCTCCCTTATATAGGAGATTTCTCTCGCCTCGGACGTGGCGATTCTCTATAGGCCAAATTCTTGTCACCCGAGGTGACGTTGTCAGGCGGGCAACTGGCACCATGAACGGTTAATGCCAGCACATGCGCGGATCACTTGTTCATCTCCAGAGGCAGGCGATGTCGGTGCCATCTTATAATGGCGACGATGTGGGGTGGCGCCCCACATCTCCCCCTTTTCTATACAAAGGCAAGCCAGCCACCCATTCAAGGAGGGCGGAAGTAGAGGCCGAATCCCCAAAGATAATTTAAAAACAAAAGATATGTGCAGGGGTCTTGTCTAGGCTCTAGGTGGGACCCGACATACTCCTGACCGATCTCTCTGTCGTTTTTCTTGAGGAAGGGACACTAGGACAGGCAACCCTTTTCAAGACGGCATGCTTCCCAGAGAGAGCGGGGGTATCTCTCTGTGCGATGCTTAGCTCAACAACCCTCATGGGCTGCTCAAACCGGGCACTCATCCTTGTGCGACGCATAGAGATGCTGAGGGTGCAAGAGCTGCCTGGCCGGCGACCGGCTGCTAACATCTACTGCCGTTTTAGTGCCGCAAGCCAGACTTCCGCTGACCTTCCATGCTCTAAGGCCATGAGTGCCTGAGTTATCATAATTTTTTCTCTCTTGCTTTTACTATAAATTTTGCAAATTAGCCAAAGCATAAAGCCCAGTCCGAGGCAGAAAAAGGCTCCAAACATTCCCACCCCCACCCACTCTTTAAAATAAGAAAATGCTGAAGAAATCCAGGAGGCGAGGCCTTTGGTGAGGGACAGGTCTAGGCGGGTGGAGTTGACTTGTAATATCGCTGTTCGGAGTTCCCGCAGGGTCTGGTCAAATTCAACTGTCCAATTCTGTAACAAATGCTGGGATAAAACTTTAGAAAGATTAGCAGCCCGTGTGAAATTGTCATACTGTACAGAGGTCACACAAAGACCTGGCAATCTTCTTTCGCACCCTAATTGGGCAACTTGCCACAAAACATCTAATTGCTCTTGGACTAAATCTATGCGTTGATTCACTAGCAATAACCTGCCTTGAATCTGGGTATAAGCTAGATGTCCAGCCTCCATGGCCGTGGTCACCGTAGAGGACAATTTATTTATGGTGGCAGCCGACCGCACCGTGCCCGAAAGGGTCAGGGCCGAAGCAGTAACCGATGCTGTTACAGCGGTGGCTGCGATGATGCCCACAATTACGGCAGAAATTCCAAAATCTCTCCTTTCTCTGAATAATGCCATTGAACTTGGGGCCTCCACAGGAACAGGCACAAATCGGGGCAGGCGTGCTACCAGGGCCAAGGGGAACTCAGAAGCATTCCAGCACAGAACATAATAACATGGTTGCATCATACAATCAAGCTTATCGGAATTACTTGGCAAGGAAGCATTACTAACAATCTAAAGAAAAGGGGGCCATACGCATATTGGCATCCTGACCAAGGCAAAGGGGAATGCGAGTCCTCCTTTGCATGGCAGAACGGGGCCAACTTTGGTTGTCTGAGACCTTCAGAATAATTAGCCCAAATAATTCTGTAAAATTCCCGCCCCAATGTGTAGCATTTGTCCATCCATTAATAATATTTGACATAGATTGAGTATGTAACCCAATATAACTGGGCACCGTCCCATTGATGCTAAAGCATAGGCTACCCAGAAGGTAGTGAGTTCTATTATCCACTACTCGTTCTATTTGAGAATCCCAGGGCAAAAACGGAAGGCCTAATTCTTTATCAGTAATAAACAAGCGAGGGAAAACTTGGGCGTTATACATCACCGGCATTGGAAGTGGGAAGGTTGACATGATTCCCCATCGAAACTCATGTGTCCTTATCGTTGGCGCTAGGGTTATCCACAGAAAGGTCAGGAGAATGATCATCTTCTTGGTTTATACTTCGTGTTAGCCGCTCCGGGATCCAAAAAGGATTTTGTTCACTCTGTGGAAAAACACAAACAGCTCCCCTGGATCTTATTAGGATAGGATCCGGGCCTTTCCATTGATTAGTCAACACATCCTTCCATTTTACCAATTCTTTTGGTCTCTTTGGTTCCGAGCAGTGGCGCTCTGCAGCGCTCCTTCCTGCATCGTCCAGGTTTAAGAAATTTAGAGTAAAGAGTGCCATGGATAGTGCCACTCTTGGGCCAGGGAGCAACTCTGTTATCGCTCCCCCTTTCTGTTTAAATAAATAGGATTTGAGCGTTCGATGAGCTCTTTCAATGATGCCTTGTCCTTGAGGGTTATAAGGAAGTCCAGTGATATGGGTCACCTGCATTTGTGCACAGAATTGTTTGAATTTATTTGAGGTATAAGCAGGTCCATTGTCTGTCTTAAGACATTTTGGTCTACCCCAGGCACTCCAGGCCTCGAGGCAATGTTGAATTACATGAGATGTCCTTTCTCCTGAAAGTGGAGTTGCAAATAACACACCAGAACAAGTGTCAATAGACACATGAACGTATTGCGTCTTACCAAAAGATGCAATATGAGTGACATCCATCTGCCAAACTTGTAGGGGGGAGAGTCCCCTCGGATTGACACCATAATGAGGTGTGGGCAGAAACTGACAACAGTTTTGGCACTGTGTGACTATCTCGCGGGCTTCTTTCCTTGTTAAAGAGAAGCGCCGGCGAAGTGTTTCAGAGGTAACATGAAACTTACTATGAAAATTTTTGGCGGCCTCTAGTGGTGAGGATAGTGCTGTGGCCACAAGTCGCGTAGCCTGATCTGCCAGCTCATTACCCTCTGTCATGGGGCCAGGGAGTCCAGAATGGGCTCTCATATGTACGATATAAAAGGGATGTTTTCTTTCTAATAGAAGGTTTCTAATCTGTTCAAAGGTTTGTGCTACCCTACTAGAAGGTTTTATTAGGCCCGCAGTTTCTAGCAGGCGAACTGCATTAACCACATACAAGGAATCAGAAATAATATTGAGCGGGCAATCAAATTGCTGTAAAACTTCTAATACTATCAAACACTCAACAATTTGAGGGGAAACCTCCGAATATTGTCTGATATGGGTAATGTTATTAACTACATAGGCCCCTTGCCCGGTTTTGGAGCCATCTGTATAAATTACAAGACCATTTTTAAGTGGGAAATGACTTGTTACTTTGGGAAAAACTAATGGATGGGTCAGGGCAAAGTGTAACAATGGGTGCTTTGGATAATGATTATCAAATTTTCCACTAAATGTGACACATAGAATGGACCAATCATTAGAAGCAGCAGCTAACACCTGTATTTGATTAGGGGTATAGGGAATGACAATGATATTAGGTTCAAGGCCGAAGTATTTGATTGTCATTTTTAATCCCTTTAATGCTAATTGTGCTACTGCGGCCGGATACCAATCGATAATCTTTGCAGGGGAGGCTTGTGGATGAACCCAGCATAGGGGCCCCTCTTGCCAAATGACAGCAGTTGGTAAGCCTCGAGTGTCCAAGATACATAACAAAACCGGCTTGGAATAATCTATTCTAACAAGCTGCGCTTGACTTATTGCTTTTTCTACTTTATTAAGTGCCTCCACTGCCAAAGGATTCAATTTTCTAGGAGAGGTGATATGAGAATCCCCTTCCAAGATATCAAACAGGGGTTTCAATTCTGTTGAAGGGATTTTTAAAAAAGGTCTAAGCCAATTGATATCTCCCAACAATTTTTGAAAGTCATTTAAAGTATGTAAATTATCCATCCTGATTTCTATTTTTTGTGGCTTAATAATGTTGGGCTGTATAAAAGAACCTAGAAACTGTCCAGAGTCTGCCAATTGCACCTTTTCAGTGGCTATCTGTAGCCCCCATTGCTCTAATGTTTTCTGTAACACAGGAAAAACCTGTTGCAGTACAGATGGATTCTTATGGCAAAGCAGGACGTCATCCATGTAATGGATAGACACTATTTGTGGAAATTGTCTCTTTATCGGGGCGAGTGCTTGGTCTACATACAGTTGGCAGATAGTAGGGCTATTGGCCATCCCTTGGGGCAAGACTCTCCATTGATACCTCTTATCTGGTTCTGTATGATTGATAGAGGGGACACTAAAGGCAAAGCGAGGTCTATCCGCAGGGTGTAACGGTATGGAAAAAAAGCAATCTCTGATGTCTATAATGAGGATGTTCCAGCCCTTAGGAAGGGCGGACAGCATAGGTAATCCTCTCTGTACAGGCCCTAACAGGGACATCTGTCCATTTATAGCTCTTAAATCATGTAACAGACGCCATTTGCCAGACTTTTTCTTTATTACAAATATGGGGGTGTTCCAGGGGGAAGTAGAGGGTTCAATATGGCCGAGTTTTAGTTGTTCTGCAATAATTTGTGTTACAACGCTCAATTTCTCGGAGGTTAGCGGCCACTGAGGAACCCACACAGGATCCTCCGTTTTCCATGGTATAGGTCGTACTGCCTCAGTGGCGCCTAGGAAAAACCCAGGCCTGCTCTGTCCTTATTGGCCTTGTGTGAGATTGGGCGCGGTTCGCCTTGTTCATGGCGTCCCAAACCCTGGCCTTCTTGATAACCCATTTTCTCCATCATTTCTCTAAGACGTAATGAATAATCATTGGTCAGAGTCAGTCCTAAATCTGTCATGACATCTCTCCCCCAGAGATTTACAGGTAGGGGTAGAACGTAGGGGGAAAAGCATCCTTTTAAACCCTCTGGTGACGTCCAGACCAGCCGGTTGGTACTAATGTCTGGACTGGATTGATACCCCAGGCCTTGTAAAGAATGAGAAGATTTTGTCACTGGCCAAGCTTTAGGCCACCAATGTGTGGAAATAATACTCTTATCAGCTCCGGTGTCAAGAATGCCCTCAAAATTTTTACCATTTATGTTAAGGATTAATTTCGGGCGCGAATCAAGTGACAATGTCAAATAGGCCGAATCCATTTCTGAAGATCCCATAAGTTTTTTATCTTGATTGGGTAATTCTCCCAGCAGCGGGAGGAGGAGGAGCTGAGCAATCCTGTCCCCTTTTTTAATAGAAAATACACCATGAGGGCTGGAGCATAGAATCTGCATATTTGGGATGTGTTGATTATCTGTTATGCCTGGATGGACTATTAGTCCGCATGCGGTAAGGGCACCACGGCCAATGATAAGTCCCACCGCGTTGTCCGGTATGGGAGGCCCTAAGGGCATGGCAGGGACAGGTTGAACCCCCATCTGAGGTGTTAATAAGATTGAGGTGGTGGCGCACAAGTCCATTCTTGTGCCTTGGCTTGATCTGCCTCCTCGCTCAGGGGACTGGTCCCAGCGAATTGGGTCCCGTATTTTTGAGGGCCCCGGGGCCGGGGGCCCGCAGGCCCGTTTTTTGGCTCCTGTCTAACAGGGATAGCAGGCGGGAGGAGGTTGCCTTTAATGTCTCTAGTTGATCTGCATTGACTGACTGGATGGTAACCCTTTCTACATCGGGAACATAGGGTAAGAGTTCTCTGGTTTTGCTTAGGTGCTCGGCAATCTTTTGCGAGATGCCCTGATTTCCCACAGTTGAAGCAGGTGCGACTGCTGCCCCCCGTAGGGGGAGGTCGCCTTTGTGCCTGTAAAATGGCTGCGGCGAGCCCAGAGTTACTCAACGGTCCACCAATCTCTCTACATATTCTAAGCCATTCTGACAATCCCTTGTTTTTCCTCGGCGCTATTGCACTTCTGCACTCCTGAGTGGCTTGTTCAAAGATTAATTGCTCTATAAAGGGTCCGGCACAATCAGGATCCCCGAAAATCTTTCCTGCTACCTCCATCATCCTGGCCACATAGTCTGAGAATGGTTCCTGAGGTCCCTGTATAATCTTGGTGAGCTGATTACTAGTTTCTCCTTTACGGTTGAGTGATTTCCATGCTCGTATAGCAGTACTGGATATTTGGGCATAAGCTCCCCAATGATAATTGACCTGATCTGCTGCATAAGGACCCTGTCCTGTAAGGAGTTCAAAGGTCCAGTCTCTTTGCTCTGGGGTCAGGGCTGCGGCATTAGTCCTAGCCTGGGCCTGTGCCGCCTCATGCCATAGGGCCTTCCATTCCATGTATTGTCCCATGCTTGGTAGCACAGCTTTCGCCACTGTTTGCCAGTCACTGGGCGTCAGGGCGGTTAATGCCAGTCGATCTAACTGCATTAGAGTAAAACTGGCATTTGCTCCAAACTTTCTAACTGATTCTGCAAGCTCCTTTATTTGGTTATAATCAACAGGAGCATATACTCTCCCACCATCTTGCTCATAGACAGGGTAAGCGAGCCTGAGCTTGCGATGCACCTTTTCAGGTAACAATGAGAAAGCTTTAGGGCGTATCTCATAAGGTGGTGGGGCAGAGGGAACTGTCTGTACGGGATTCCTGGGTAAAGCATTAGGTTTTGTTGAAATGGCAGGTTTAGAAGTCCGTTTATTTAACGGCCTCTCATCAGGATAATACCTCTCTCTCTCATATCTGGTTGCTTCCTCATCAAGTTCTTCCTCTTCCTCTGTATCTAGTCTCCCACTCTCTGCTCCGGATGACTCTTCAGAGCTTTGAATATTGAGTGCTTCAAGCTCTTGGGTTGGGTACAACCCAGGCTTAGATATAGGTTGAAAAATCGGTACTCCCTCGGAGTCCGATTCCTCATGTGGGGAGGCAGGTATACTGCTTGTTCCCCTCTCTCCCGCCCTCTTAGGCTTCCTGGGAGGTCCTTTTTCACTTTTATTCTTTGGGATCCTCTTCCTAGTTTGTGCACGTGCACCCATCCTCTCACTACGCTCAGATTCTGACATGCCATCCTGAACGGTCTCCAAAGCTATTTGTCCCTTTTTTCTGACTTCCTCACATGTTTCATCCTCAAGGCAGTTTTTGATCATCTTCCAAACTGCTTTGGTGCCCATACGTAAGTCGGGGCACAAATCAAGATCCTTCCCCAATTTTTTCCATGAGGCCAAGGTCAAGGAGCCAGAAACGGCATACCAAGGGGCAACTCTATCTACCTCCTCAACAAAGTGCTTAAGAACCTTGTCCCCTAGCTTTAGGTCTCTTTTCTTAAGGAGATTTTCAAGTGATGTTTGGATTGACTGTGACGACCCCATAACGGGTCAAAAGTAACCGCAGCTTATCTACGTCCGCCTTAAGTCACTGTTAGAATCAAAAAGATGTCTTGGCGCGGCCCACGGCTTATCTACGTCCGACTTACGGCAACAGCGAGAAACCGAAAGTACGGCTCGCCTTTCTGCTCTTTCATTTACAAGAGACTAATTTGGCGCCGCGATGGAGTGCAATGGACTACAACTACAACTACAACTACAACTACAACGACAACTACAACGGACTGATGTGCTGTTGGAAACTTGTTAACACCACCGCCTATGTTCACAGATATAACTGGCCAGGAGGAAGAGTAGAAGAGCTAAAATAGCGATGATAATGGCCTCTGGAAATCTAAACCACAATCCGGACAAACCCAATACCTGGGAAAGAGTTAAAGAAAAGAGTTCATGTTCAGGCATACCTTTCCGATGCGTAGTCTAGCCACAGTTCTGAACCCTCCCCGTCGCCGAGGGGTCTCCGAAGGTGCTGACGATGGTCTGGTCACAATTCCCGGGTTTTTCGGCACCAAATGTCCCGCGCTGATTTTCCCGCCAGCAAGAAACAACGCGGCACACAAACAGGATCCTTCTGTAGCAAGCTTTAATGCGTCTTGAGAGGGAGAGCATCAGCTTCACAAGGCGGAGACCCCAAGCCCGAAAACCGCCTCCCTTATATAGGAGATTTCTCTCGCCTCGGACGTGGCGATTCTCTATAGGCCAAATTCTTGTCACCCGAGGTGACGTTGTCAGGCGGGCAACTGGCACCATGAACGGTTAATGCCAGCACATGCGCGGATCACTTGTTCATCTCCAGAGGCAGGCGATGTCGGTGCCATCTTATAATGGCGACGATGTGGGGTGGCGCCCCACATTCACCCACAATCTCTCATAAAGCAGTGATTTTTGTTTTGAAGAGGGGCTCATACAGTCTTTTGGCTTGTCAGGGGACTTTACAGGATGACTGTGTCTTCATTGAGAATGAGACTCCACTATGTCATGTTCCTCATGAGGAAGCAGGTAACTGTCTGTATACATGGCAGTGTGGGGCAGAAGGGAGGAGAGACTGCCAGCCCGCTCTCCCTCCTGGCCTCTAAAGCTTCTAGAGCAGATGTGGCAGCTCTCTTTCAGCTTCCAGTGTCAGCTCTCTTCTCTCAAAATGAGGCCTTCATGCTGAGGATACAGGTCTGTGGTAGAGTGTTTGCCTAACATTTGTAAGGCTCTGGGTTCCATCTCCAAAGCCATAACATCCACACCAAACTCAACCAAAACAATGACAGCAATTATAGCAAACCAATCTCCTACTCATTGCTTTTGTTGTTGTTATTATTATTATTTTGCTGCTGTGGCAGAAAACCAAGGATTTGTTTGTGGAAGAATGGGTTGATTCTGGCTCACGTGTGAGGATATACTTCACCACGGTGGGGAAGGCAGAACTGCAGGAGTAGCTGGTGCATTGCATCCATAGTCTGGAAACAGTGAGATGAATGGTCGTGTTCAGCTCTCTGCTTTCATTCAGCTGGGGACTCTCAGTCCCTGGGATTTTGCCATCTACATACAGGCTGGGTCTTTCTTCTTTAGTTAAACATTCCTAGAAACGCACTCATAGACACAGGCAGGGATGCGTTTCCTTGGTGAGTCTAAACCCAGTAAAGATAAAAACATAGATGAAACACCACAAATCTCCACACTACCTTTTCCTTGAATTAGACTTTTGCTATGGGTTGAGAGTCAAGGTCGGGGAATACTGTTCCCTCTTACTGCTACCACCCCCATTTCCTTTCTCTCTTTCCAGGCACCCTGCATTTGCATTCTTCCAGTCTTAAACCCGAATCATAACCCTCACTCACATCAGGGAGAAAATATGACCTAAGTCCAGTACAATAAAACACCAAACACCCTGAGGCTGTCCAGACAAGGCATCCTGAGAAATGAAGTTAGTGAAAATTTAAAGAGATCCTTAATGGGGACATTTCTTGCCTTCCTCACATGGCAGATCAGCAACAAAAGCTATACATGTGGTGACATTGCCATGCATATGTGGAAGAAAAGCTTGACTGGAGCATGACTAATAAGCCCCAGATGTCTGAGAGAGACCCCATGTTATGTGTTTTAACCCTTCTGCTTCCTGCTGTTGTGTATCAATGTCTCAAATGTAGTTACTAAAAGTCATAGTGATTTGTAATTTGCCAAGTCCTATGGGTTGACCAAATGGCTCCTGTATTGTCTTTATCTGGATCACTGTATAGCTGGGTTGAACTAGAGGATCCAAGATGGCTTCCTTCATGAATGTGGCAGATGGTACTAAGTGTGATCTGGTGCCTCTGTGGTAGTTTTCAGTGGGGTTGGTGGGACTTGTTTCCTTTTCATAGTGGTCTCAGGGCAGTGTCTGAAGAGGGAAGAAGTTGGAAGCCATCTTAAAGCCTTGCCTCTGAATCTCAAATAGTTCTAGACTATTGCATTAGGTCTAGAGCTGTGTTGGCCATAGGTATTATATTTTATATATATGAAAAATGTCCTTCTGTCATAAACAAAGCTCATGAGTTTAAGACTTGGTCCTGAGACGTAGAATGGAGAATGGATCACAAAGACTCTATGTTCACCCATTTAATCCAGTGATGGGCTGTAGGAAGTAGGATCTAGCTGGAGGACGCAAGTCAATGGGCTGAGGTGGGAAGTTCACATCTTGTTCCAGGACTCTTCTTTCATTTCCTGTTTTTTGGCTATGATAAAATAAGCCATTTTTTTCTCCACCATTTCCTATCAGCAGGATGATTTTTGCCTTGCCACATGATGGTGGATAGAAACCTCAGAAATTCTGAGTCTGAACTGTTTCTTCCTTCCTTTTGGCCATTTTCTCAGGTATTTGGTCACTGTGATGAAAAGCAGTTAATACACGACCATCAGGAGAATGTTGGGCCACTGAATATTAAAAATCATCATGGAGCTCTTGTTGTGTTCATTAGAGTTTGGCCAATGCTCTCTGGAGCTTCCTTTTCATGCCATCAAGGAGGCTGTAAGCCGTACAATCAAACCAGGAGAACTACAGTTGGTATCATTCAAGGCTTTCTAATAACAGAGAGAACTCAGCATTATTATTTTTTTTGTACATATCTATAGCTTGTGGCTCTTTTTTTCTAAGTAGTTCTTGATTATCCTTTTTAAAGAGTCTAATTGAAATACAGTTCACATGCCACTTAAAACATATGGTTCAATGATTTCTAGTGCAGTCATAGATATGTGTAGTGACTATCAGTCAGTCAGTTTTAGAATATTTGGATCCCCTTAAAAATACATCCCATATTTAGATATCATTCCTCATCTTTCCATTTTTCCATACCCTACCCTTTAGAAAGTCTTTATCCTTGTGGATACTCTGTCCTGGACTTTCATATAAATAAAATCATATGATATGTGATTGTGAGCCATTTGTGTATGCGGCAGGTATGGGCATTTATTGCAACTGATAGAAGTTGGAAATCTTCACCTCAGAACACATATTTATATTTTCCTTTTTTATCCAGAAGTTTATAAAATTTCACGCATTCTCTGAAACCTTGGTCTAGGGAGCCAAAGTTAATAATCTTGCTCTGTGGTTAGTCAAAATGGGCATTTGGTAACAGATCCTACTACTGCTATGGTGGTTTGAAGGAGAATGACCCCATTCCACTAACTGGACAGCAAGATTTCAAATGCCTCCACCAGACCCAGTTTCTCTCTCTGTTTCCAACTTGGAGATAGGATTCAAGCTCTCAGCTATTGCTTCAGTGTTGTGCCTTCCTGTTTACTGCCATGCTCCTGCCATGATGGTCATGGACTCACCCTCTGAAACTATAATTAAATCTCCAATGAAATACTTTTACAAGTTGCCTTGGTCATGATGTCTCTTCTCAGCAATAGAAGAGTAACTAGTTCAACCCCCCCCCAACAGCATGAGACTATAGAGAGCTGGGTCACTAAGGGCTGTAAATTCCACAGAATGGCAAATAACAACAGCAACAAGGAAAGGCCAGGCATCATGTGTTTACAAAGCCAAAGAAACTATGTTTATAACACATAGTTTGCCAAAGAGGGGGCCATGTGAACAGATGTGTCATTTGCAATTATTCCTAAAGATGTTAATTATGCAAATGAATTTCTGATTAGGGCGCTAAAAAAAGAACCCTATATATTATGAGGTGTTGGATGTGTACAATCAAGCACGCTTGCTGTCTGTTCCCCAGGCAATCAGTGCTGGTGCCAGTCTCCTCACCTGCAGCTCTTGTCTGCCCATGTGCCCCTTTGATGGTGGAGGGGAGCTCTGTGGGACATTTCCAACCCCAGAGTGTAAAGCTGGAAGGGGTCTTTGAGATCCTAGAGTATGGTTCTGTCCTTGAACAGGGCAAGAGAAGGAGGTTGCAAAAAAAATGATGTGATCTGTTACCTACAGAGCAAAGAGCCTATGTCTCCTATATTATCAATTCATCTCCTCTTGCCTTACGGAATCAAACAGGACAGACATCAACTATCAGCTTTCCAGTGTGTGCAGTGAGGTCCAAGTGGATGATAGAGCTAAATACATCCTTGATGTACTCAGGGGGTTATGCGTGAATGCACATGTATGGAGCCCAGTCAACTCGAATAATACAGGTCCTACATTATACATCATTTGGTTTAGCAGAGTTGCTTCTTGTCATTAGTGACTTTTTAAATTAAAAGTAGAAAAAAAGTAAAACTTTAGATCCTTATTTACAACAGTTGCATTTCAAATGCTCAGCAGCTTCTGGTCACTGATATCTGCCATATTGGAGACGCAGCAGAACATTTCATCGGTGTAGAAAGTCTTTCTCGAGTCCACAGCCAGATCTTCTTGAGCCTGCATCCCAACCCCACTGTTCCCACGGGAGTTTATGGGGGTTATTTAAAGTTCTCAGGCCTCCCTTCCTCATTGGTGAAGTGGACAGAAATCCCAGTATCTGTTTCACTGACTGCTCTGAAGGTCATAGATACAAGAGAGGAACTGGGTAGCTCATGAGTAGAAGAAGAGATAGTAGGTACTAAATAAATACCACTCTCATCAACAGACATCCCAGCATCCTGCTTTAGTACCCATGGTCTCTTCTAAGTAGAGTAGTGCAACCTGGTTCCCAGAAGTGTAAGGCATTGCTGGGAATCTGGGATTCTAAGAATTCAACATCTTTAGTGGGTTATAATAAAAGGAAATCAGGAATGTGGAGATTAGACAAGGGGCTTGGGTGGGTTTTATTTTGGGGGATAAAATTGTGTGGGATGTGAGATGGATAGAAGTCTCTGAAGCTGCTGTTTCCCACATTTGTCAAGAACTGATTAAACATATACCGCAAGCAATGAAGACATCAGAGGTATCAGTCTGTGTGGCTACAGAGGTCTTATTCCCTCCTCCTATCCACTGTCATTATGGCTTGCCCGCTTGTCCACAAGAGGGAGGCAGGGGAAAGGAGAGAAGGGGAATCTTCCAAGTCTCACTGGCTCTTGGCAGGAAGCTCTGGACAAAGGGAAGCTGATTAAAACAGAATTGTCTTTCACACAGCCCCAGGCCTCAGGTGTGTTTTTCTTGAACTCATTACCTCACGATTCTTCCCAAAAGCTATGCTATCTAGAAAAATCACAGTTTATAGCCTTTGGGGTGTTGACAATAATTTTTACACCTGGCTAACGGCTGGTACCAACCTCCCAGGAGCCAAAGCGGCAACAACAACCCAAACAAGCAAACAAACAAACAAACAAACAGAATGCCACAACAGACTCTCAGGTACAAGAGCACAGAAGGTGTGAGGAGAGAGTGGTGGCTGGTGTCCAGGTAATTTAGCCACATGGCCAGTTCCTCTATATGGATTGTTCTGCCAGGGCTCATAAAGCATTGGAAAGAGATATTAAAAGAAATGATTCCTTTGCCCTTGGGGGATTTTGAGTAATTTGGGAGCTAGTGAGCCAAGGGACAAAAAGGGCTTAGGGTGACAGCTGAGGGTGGGTTGGGGGAAACACTGCGAAAGGAGCCTCGAGATGTACTGCATTCCCTGTCTCCTGTTAATTAATAGTGTGACTTGGGGTGAGTTCTTGCAATCCTATGGGTCGCCTCAGTTTCATCATGGATTAATTTAAGATGATGGACTGACTGATTTTAGAGTTCTCCTCCATGTCTAGGATTCTGAGACCTTGACTCAGGTGTGGAGATGTGAGTCTATGCTCCATAGAGTAAGGGCTGACAGAAAGTATGAAATCTCTAGTTTTATTTAATTTTGGAACAACAGCTCATTTATTGTGAGAGTGTCCCATGCAATGGTTGGATGCACTTGTACTGCAAGAGTAGTTGATGCTTCTCCAAAATCTAAGTTTTTCTGAATAAGATGCTTATTTGACATTTCCTGTCTTAGCTATGTCTGACCTCTTGTTTAGAGGGGAACATGTTTTAAGGGTCAAGGAAATGTATATCTGCCTCTCTGTCTTCATACTGACACATGATAAGAAGAAATTACTGAATGTGGCTTTTCAGACTCAGTGAGAGTCCTTGGCCACATTTGACTTCACCACAGAAGTCAAGGCCTTAGCTTCTTGGGTAGACATGGGAGCCACTGGTTCTTTTTTCTTTCAGCTCTCATGGGAGACACCCTCACACAAGCAGAGCTGCTAATGGGGAGGGAGAGGTAGGGTCTCCCTCTGTACTGTCGTCTCTACAGACTTTGTTCATTCCAGCATCTAGCAGACAGATCCACAAGCTGGCTGTGTGGGCAATGCCCCCATTCTCAGGCCCTAAGACACAGTGTTGGGTATAAGCAAATGTCTCCCTGCTTAATCTTCCCTCCCCCTCTAATCTGCCATTTACCAATGAGCTCTGAATTTGGAGATCATATACTGCAGTTTATAGTAATTCACTATCTCTCGTTTTCTCATTGGGATGACGCATTTCTTTGTTTTCCCATGTGATGCTACATCATTGCTGTCTCTAAATCTCATCCTGGTTTTTGACCAGCCTAGAGCAGAGGAAAGGGGTCAGCATACAAAGTCATTAGAAAGAAAAAAGTAGGAAGAAAGAACTAAATATAGGTCCCTGGGAGACATGCCAGTTGCTTATATGAATGCTATAGTATGTTATGGACAACTGCTTGAAATAAGGCAAGGGTGGCTCTAGTCTTGCCATAGCCCAGCATTTCAGGTACAGACACTGACAATGACACAATCAATAAAAGACATCACTTGGGATTCTTTACCAATAGATGCCATAATCACAGTGATTGCAGGTTTTGTGGTCCAGCCCTTTAGTTCTTGCTGTTTCATTGCTGCATGCAACATAGCAGTACCTCCTGCTTCCTGTGATTGGCTTTCCTGAACAGACAGGATTAAGTTACTATGCCACATAAAAGTGCATTTTCCTATAGAAGCAAGTCTAAACTCCACAGCACAACACCCAGAGCCTCCCCAGGATGTTGGAATGCTTTTTGAATTTTAGTGTTTTTTTCCTGCTCCAACCTTCTAGGTACCAAGGATTCTAGGTTCATCCAAATAAACACTCAATTATTTTCCAAACACTTCCTCTACCTCTCTAGACTTTTTCACATGTTGGTTGCTTTTTAAATGTCCTTCCTCTTCTCTGGCTGATATATAATTTCTTTTGAGTCTTGGTTCAAGTGGAAGCTCCCTGATACACAGTTCAAGTTCAATTCTTCATAAGCTCCCTGATTCCTATCTCTGTACACTCAGAGACCACCATACTGCACTTTAATAATTGATCCAGAGGTCTGTTTCTCCCACAGTTTAAGAGCCCTGCCAAGGGCAAATGACTTGACCAATTCCCCCTTGTAAGCTTCTCTCCAGTATCTCCTGCCTGCTCTTTCTGTATCATGGTGCCTGGCATGCAGGAACATTCAATAAACTGTTGTATCATGGAGGAGGACCAACACACTATGGCCCAGATGTCTAATGTCTAGGTTGTTTTGATTACATGGTCTATGTGGGTTGTCAGACAAAATAAATCTTCAAGAGAGAAAAGATTAAATTGAAATATTAGTGTGGAACATACTGCAGCCTATAAAAAGTAAATAGATACTGTAATTTGTGAGTGATATGAAATCTGTGTCTCAAGGCACAAATCAGAATAGAGCCACAGCATGACACATTTGTAATAGGCTAACATTAGCATTGGTATTAGCATCCACTAATCCTATTGTTCTCTGAGGGTAGAGAATGACTATTTTGGTATCAAACAACATGTCATCTACATATACATTACAACTTAGGAATGCGATTTTTGTCTTTGTAGAATAAGAGTCGATAAAGCAGCTACGTATCTCAACTGGCAAGTACTTCATGAGAGGCCACAAGGCTGATTCCTAAGACAAATGGTATTACTTGGTACTTTGCCTAAATGAAATCTAGAGTGGCACTTCTTCCAATATTTTATTTCCTTTTATATACATTGGACATACATTTAGCTTTCTAAGTTCCGGGCTTTTGGGAAGCACAGAGCTAGAAACGGAATGGAAGAAGTATATGAGAATCTTGTCTCAGCCTTGTTAAGGAACCACAGAACCTCAGCTTCTCCTTCTTTGCATGAGAAAGGCCATACAACATGGTCTCTGAAAGTTATTTCTCTCCTATAGCATTTTGTCTTCTTGTGGAGTCAGGTTTACTGTGCACTTTCCAATGCTCATGCTTCAAGGTTCCTCTCCTGTAAAAAGTCCTGAGAGGGTCTTATCAATGTCTTGTGCACGAGGGATGTAGTTCTATTGACTGAGTGCTCACTTAGCATAGATGCTGCCTTGAGGTGGATCCTTAACATTGCATACAACCAAATGTTGTAGTACAAGCCTGTGATCCCAGAACTTGGTAGGCAGAAGCAGAAGCTCAAGGTCTTCTTTGGCTACACAGTTTGAGGCTATCCTGGGCTACATGAAGCCTTGTCATTAGACAAACGAATGAATAAACAAACAAGCAAAGCAAAACAATACAAAACCAAAAACTAAAGAAAAATCAAAACTAAGAAAAAAAACCCCCAAAAACCAAACCTGTTTCTTTCTCTTCCTTTCTCCCATCAGAATCTCCCAGGTATGGAGTGGCTTAGAAAAGACTTCAGGCATTTTAGGGATCTGTATATAGGAATGCTGAGTTGGAGAGATGGTGTTTTGGGGTTTATTGGTGCATCTTTATGTAGTTTATGGCAACTTTATGTATAAAAATACTATTGCTAGTCATTCTTGTGTGTCTATGCCTTCCTGAAATGTATATCATTTACCCTGTGCTGGGTCACCCAGTGTCATGGCTTGAAGGCTCAGGGCTCCCCTGGGTGTCACGATGTGAACTTACCTTGCAATACTTGTCACTAGAAACCTAGAGAGTAGAAGAGAACAAAATTTGAAATGGCAGGTAGTCTGTGAGAAACTTCCAATCATCAGATATATAAAATTACAAATGGATAATTTAGTTCACAATGATGCTCAAACAATATGGAAATGTTCTGTCAGGAATATACTCATAATATAGCATACATAATTATGCACACACTTTTACAGCTTTGATGGTAATTGCTCAACAGAGAATCGACTGGAGTTCCGGTGTTTGCAAAGATTAAAAAACCTTTAATAGTTGCATGCACACTAAATCTGTGTGCAATTTTTCTGGTTTTATGCATCTCCAACCAAATCTCAATATACCTGATTCATCTTGTCTTGATGAATTTCAGATGAAAGAGCATGTAGTATTGACACAATTCATTAGAACGCTCCATAGTATGAAGAGCTCTGGTTACAGGATGCCTATAGTCATCAGCAAGGAAAAGTTATAGCATAAGAATAATTTAGATGCATCATTATGCAGCTCAATATATTATGGTCACAAATTTAAAATGTATTTGACTTGTTCTTGGATACGCTTAAATTTCAGATTAATTTTGATCATGTTAAAAATTCAAATGCAAGAAAAATATATTGCTGGGAACTGAAAACCTAAACTAAAGAGAAAATGACTAGTAGAAACCTCAAAAACGTTAAAAACTTTCTTTTTATCGCAGCAGAAATGAAAAAGCATTGTAGACAGAGTCGTGAGGACAGAGGCAGGGGGCATAATTTAGTGTCAGAGTGCTTGCCTAGAGAGGATGGAGCCATGGATTCCCCCAGCAAATGACACACATCACAAATGTGTACTTTATTGCAATGTATTTCAATCTTACTTCACTAAACATTCAGTTGTGCTCAATGTGGCTTGAGATTCAGTATCCTTTCTCCTCTTGGTCAAAGGGGTCCTACTGAAGCTCTGCCTCCCCGACTGCTCTGGGCCTCCTGTCGCAGCATCAGAAGTGCGAACAGCACTTCTCAGACTTCAGTGGACGTCCAAGTCCTTTGGGGATGCTGTTACAACACATGCTATGCAATTCTGCTTCTTGCTGCTTTTGTTGTTTTGAGACGTGATCTTATATATCAGGGACTGACATTGGAATCTAGGTCCCCCTGCCTCCTTTTCCCCGGGTACCAGGATTACAGGCATGTGCCACCATGCTCACACTTGGGGATTATGTATTTTTTTTTAGCAGACTCTTAGGCAATGCTAACACTGCTGGTCTAGAGTGTACACTTAGAGAATCAAAGATACAAAAGAAACGATCTTACCTCACTGTGCTTCAAACCATTGGTGGTGGGTCCAGGTCCTGAGGTTTGGATCCTTTCTCAGAAGGTCTTAATTGACCTCTTTAGCTGTATTTTTCTCTTTTCATGACACAGCTAGGGAAAGAACCCTTCTCATATTACTCTTGGTGGGAGTACAACTTTATTTAGTCATTTCGGAGCTCAGTTAGCAATATCATTCTAGAAACAAACAGAAAAGAAGCCAACAGACTGGCCAGTCTGGGAAATACAGATCCAGAGTTAGCAAGTTATTGGATTGAGCTGGGAGACAATATGTAGATGCCTGGCACAGGATGCTTTCTCGGGGGCGGGGGGTGTCCAGTGACCCCACCTATAGGATTCTCCTAGAATGTGTGTGTATGTCAGTGCCAGTGGTCTTCTTGTGTGATGTTATCACAACAAAGGACAACCTGGGGCATCAGTTTCTCTTCATATTTTGTCTGAGACAGGGTCTCACATTCACTGTTATATATAGCAGACTAGGTACCCATGTTCTTTCTCTTGCTGTAGGATTTGGGAATACAGATGTGTGCTATCATGTCTAGCTTTACATGGGTTCTATGGATTCAAATGCAGGCCCTTGCACTTGTGTGGTAAGCAGTTTACCCACTGAGACACCTTCCCAGTCTCACTTCTGGAAACTGGTTCTAGAGACACTACATGAATCAAGAGGATATATAAGGTTGTTCATTTATATATCCTTTATGTAAGTAGGGAAACTGCAGTAGTCTACACATCTATGAACTGATTTATACAAATTATAAGACATTTTCCCTAAAGAATAACAATAGCTAATCTAAATTAAGTAATTACTATGTGCTAGGCATTGTTTCATATTATTTATAAGGATTGCATAAATTAGTCTTTACAACAATCATATTTCCATCTTATAAACAGTATCATTTATATAATGACATGGGATAATGCCCAAGGATACGGTAAGCCAATCACGTAGCATAATACTATGTGTAATACATTAAGCATTGCCATGCTATATACTAACAAAGACACAATGATTTTTATTCTAAAATGCACTCCTGATAGATAACCATTTGCTCTAGATTTGAAATTACGTGACATTCAGAAAAGTTGTTTTCAAGCAACTTGGTTAACAGCTAACAGTTCTAGAAGAAGATAAAGAAAACTGCTTAGGTCAATTGGTGCTTTGGAGTATTCTATCGATCAATGGGTGAGGAGAGTCATCGTTGTTCTGAGTGATCTCTCACATGAAAGATGATGTGTGCAGCTAACCCATAAATCCCCTCTGTCACATGTCTCCTGGGACATCCAGTAGTCTGTCACATGTCTCCTGGGACATCCAGTAGGGAGAAATACCTTGCAGAAATTTTTCCAGGTTTCTCAGCTCACCAGGTACTTCACAGTTTGCTGTTGTATCTTAGTGGCTTCAAGCAGCTGGTCTATAGCAAGAGGTTTTTATTTTAATACACAAATACATTTTCCAACACTTCATTATGGAAATTATCAAGCATACATAAAAGATTATAAGAGATTATGCAGAGCACTCAATAATCTATCATTTATATTCTACATGTAAAGTTTCTTTAGCCACCCATTGACCCACCTCCAGGTAAAGTGCATTTCAGAACAAGTTGCTGATGTAGCACACTTTCCCCTGAAGAGGTCAATAGGCACATAAATAACCTATTGTCTAATCTTTCTCATTTTTCCATCTTACCTTTTGTGGTCACTCTTTGTGCACATAGAGAAATGTGAAAATCTTCAGCACGTGATTCGATAAGCTTTGATTAATGCCTGTGTCTGTATGATTCAAACTGCTGTCAAGAGAGAACCTTACCATACCCGGAACACCCTCAGGCCTCTGCCCTCCCACCTCCACATCAGTTCCCTCCAGGCAAGCACTATTTCATCATCCGTACCCAAACTCAATCATGGTTACCCACTGGAGAAGGCCGTGCCTCGGGAATGATTCATAATGTCTTTTCCATAGGGCCTTCTTCACATAGCATGTTTTTGCCATTCCCTTTCAAGATAGTTTAGATCAATTCTTTGCTCGTCATTACTATTTAGTAGCATTGCATTGTATAGATATAGTGCAGTTTCTTCCTGATGGAAGGCCTGTTTCTGATCTTTGGCTTCTATGGGCAAAGTGTCTCTGATAACACTTCTATTTTGTTTATATGCAACTTCATTTTTTTGGAGGGGGGATAACTTAGGAGTGGAATTCCCAGGACATAGGGTGTGGAGGCTATGTTTAGTTTTATAATACTGTCACATTTTTTTTTCCTGAGACAGGGTTTCTCTGTGTAGCGTGGGCTATCCTGGAACTCACTTTGTAGACCAGGTTAGCCTTGAACTCAGAGATCTTCCTGTCTCTGCATCCTGAGTGCTGGAATTAAAGTCATGAGCCACCACTGCCCAATAATACTGTCAGATCTTTTCCCAACATGGCCAGGTCATTTTACATTCCCACAAACAGGGCTGAGTGCTCCTCTTGCTCCACACCCTTTTGATATGGGGCACTACGGTTATGGTTATTTTAACTAGCTGTTTTGTTGATGTGTCATAGAATGTCATGTGGTTTTTTTTTTATTTTTAATATTTTTTTTATTACGTATTTTCCTCAATTACATTTCCAATGCTATCCCAAAAGTCCCCCATACCCCCTCCCACTTCCCTACCCACCCATTCCCATTCTTTTGGCCCTGGCATTCCCCTGTATTGGGGCATATAAAGTTTGCAAGTCCAATGGGCCTCTCTTTCCAGTGATGGCCCACTAGGCCATCTTTCGATACATATGCAGCTAGAGACAAGAGCTCCGGGGTACTAGTTAGTTCATCATGTTGTTCCCCCTATAGGGTTGCATATCCCTTTAACTCCTTGGGTACTTTCTCTAGCTTCTCCATTGGGAGCCCTGTGATCCATCCAATAGCTGACTGTGAGCATCCATTTCTGTGTTTGCTAGGCCCTGGCATATTCTGACAAGAGACAGCTATATCTGGGTCCTTTCAGCAAAATCTTGCTAGTGTATGCAATGGTGTCAGCGTTTGGAAGCTGATTATGGGATGGATCCCTGGATATGGCAGTCTCTAGATGGTCCATCCTTTCATCACAGCTACGAACTTTGTCTATGTAACTCCTTCCATGGGTGTTTTGTTCCCAATTCTAAGAAGGGGCATAGTGTCCACACTTTGGTCTTCATTCTTCTTGAGTTTCATGCATTTAGCAAATTGTATCTTATATCTTGGGTATCCTAAGTTTTGGGCTAATATCCACTTATCAGTGAATACATATTGTGTGAGTTCCTTTGTGATTGTGTTACCTCACTCAAGATGATGTCCTCCAGGTCCATCCATTGGGCTAGGAATTTCATAAATTCATTCTTTTTAATAGCTGAGTAGTACTCCATTGTGTAAATGTACCATAATTTCTGTATCCATTCCTCTGTTGAGGGGCATCTGGGTTCTTTCCAGCTTCTGCCTATTATAAATAAGGCTGCTATGAACATAGTGGAGCATGTGTCCTTCTTACCAGTTGGGACATCTTCTGGATATATGCCCAGGAGAGGTATTGCTGGATCCTCCAGTAGTACTATGTCCAATTTTCTGAGGAACCGCCAGACTGATTTCCAGAGTGGTTGTACAAGCTTGCAATCCCACCAACAATGTAGGAGTGTTCCTCTTTCTCCACATCCTCGCCAGCATCTGCTGTCACCTGAATTTTTGATCTTAGCCATTCTGACTGGTGTGAGGTGGAATCTCAGGGTTGTTTTGATTTGCATTTCCCTGATGATTAAGGATGTTGAACATTTTTTCAGGTGCTTCTCTGCCATTTGGTATTCCTCAGGTGAGAATTCTTTGTTCAGTTCTGAGCCCCATTTTTTAATGGGGTTATTTGATTTTCTGGAGTCTACCTTCTTGAGTTCTTTATATATATTGGACATTAGTCCCTTATCTGATTTAGGATAGGTAAAGATCCTTTCCCAATCTGTTGGTGGTATTTTTGTCTTATTGATGGTGTCTTTTGCCTTGCAGAAGCTTTGCAGTTTCATGAGGTCCCACTTGTCAATTCTCCATCTTACAGCACAAGCCATTGCTGTTCTATTCAAGAACTCTTCCCCTGTGCCCATATCTTCAAGGCTTTTCCCCACTTTATCCTCTATAAGTTTCAGTGTCTCTGGTTTTATGTGAAGTTCCTTGATCCACTTAGACTTGACCTTAGTACAAGGAGATAGGAATGGATCGATTCGCATTCTTCTACATGATAACAACCAGTTGTGCCAGCACCATTTGTTGAAAATGCTGTCTTTCTTCCACTGGATGGTTTTAGCTCCCTTGTCAAAGATCAAGTGACCATAGGTGTGTGGGTTCATTTCTGGGTCTTCAATTCTATTCCATTGGTCTACTTGTCTGTCACTATACCAGTACCATGCAGTTTTTATCAGAATTGCTCTGTAGTAAAGCTTTAGGTCAGGCATGGTGATTCCACCAGAGGTTCTTTTATCCTTGAGAAGAGTTTTTGCTATCCTAGGTTTTTTGTTATTCCAGATGAATTTGCAGATTGCACTTTCTAATTCGTTGAAGAATTGAGTTGGAATTTTGATGGGGATTGCATTGAATCTGTAGATTGCTTTTGGCAAGATAGCCATTTTTACAATGTTGATCCTGCCAATCCATGAGCATGGGAGATCTTTCCATCTTCTGAGATCTTCTATAATTTCTTTCTTCAGAGACTTGAAGTTTTTATTATACAGATCTTTCACTTCCTTAGTTAGAGTCACACCAAGATATTTTATATTATTTGTGACTATTGAGAAGGGTGTTGTTTCCCTAATTTCTTTCTCAGCCTGTTTATTCTTTGTGTAGAGAAAGGCCATTGATTTGTTTGAGTTAATTTTATATCCAGCTACTTCACCGAAGCTGTTTATCAGGTTTAGGAGTTCTCTGGTGGAATTTTTAGGGTCACTTATATATACTATCATATCATCTGCAAAAAGTGATATTTTGACTTCATCTTTTCCAATTTGTATCCCTTTGATCTCCTTTTGTTGTCGAATTGCTCTGGCTAGGACTTCAAGTACAATGTTGAATAGGTATGGAGAAAGTGGACAGCCTTGTCTAGTCCCTGATTTTAGAGGGATTGCTTCAAGCTTCTCACCATTTACTTTGATGTTGGCTACTGGTTTGCTGTAGATTGCTTTTATCATGTTTAGGTATGGGCCTTGAATTCCTGATCTTTCCAAGACTTTTATCATGAATGGGTGTTGGATCTTGTCAAATGCTTTTTCCGCATCTAACGAGATGACCATGTGGTTTTTGTCTTTGAGTTTATTTATATACTGGATTACGTTGATGGATTTCTGTATATTGAACCATCCCTGCATCCCTGGGATGAAACCTACTTGGTCAGGATGGATGATTGTTTTGATGTGTTCTTGGATTCGGTTAGCAAAGACTTTATTGAGGATTTTTGCATCAATATTCATAAGGGATATTGGTCTGAAATTTTCTATCTTTGTTGGGTCTTTTTTTTTTTTTGGTTTAGGTATCAGAGTAATTGTGGCTTCATAGAATGAGTTGGGTAGAGTACCTTCTGTTTCTATTTTGTGGAATAGTTTGTGAAGAACTGGGATTAGATCTTCTTTGAAGGTCTGATAGAACTCTGCACTAAACCCATCTGGTCCTGGGCTTTTTTTGGTTGAGAGACTATTAATGACTGCTTCTCTTTCTTTGGGGGATATAGGGCTGTTTAGATCATTAACCTGATCTTGATTCAACTTTGGTACCTGGTATCTGTCTAGGAACTTCTCCATTTCATCCAGGTTCTCCAGTTTTGTTGAGTATAGCCTTTGGTAGAAGGATATGATGGTGTTTTGGATATCTTCAGGATCTGTTGTTATGTCTCCTTTTTCATTTCTGATTTTGTTAATTAGAATGCTTTTCCTGTGCCCTCTAGTGAGTCTGGCTAAGGGTTTATCTATCTTGTTGATTTTCTCAAAGAACCAGCTCCTTGATTGGTTGATTCTTTGAATAGTTTTTCTTGTTTCCACTTGATTGATTTCGCCCCTGAGTTTGATTATTTCCTGCAGTCTACTCCTCTTGGGTGAATTTGCTTCCTTTTGTTCTAGTGCTTTTAGGTGTGTTGTCAAACTGCTAATGTGTGCTCTCTCTAGTTTCTTTTTGGAGGCACTCAGAGCTATGAGTTTTCCTCTTAGAAATGCTTTCATTGCATCCCATAAGTTTGGGTATGTTGTGGCTTCATTTTCATTGAACTCTAAAAAGTCCTTAATTTCTTTATTTATTCCTTCCTTGACCAAGGTATCATTGAGAAGAGTGTTGTTCAGTTTCCACGTGAATGTTGGCTTTCTATTATTTATTTTGTTATTGAAGATCAGCCTTAGTCCATGGTGATCTGATAGGATGCATGGGACAATTTCAATATTTTTGTATCTGTTGAGGCCTGTTTTGTGACCAATTATGTGGTCAATTTTGGAGAAGGTACCATGAGGTGCTGAGAAGAAGGTATATCCTTTTGTTTTAGGATAGAATGTTCTGTAGATATCTGCCAGATCCATTTGATTCATAACTTCTGTTAGTTTCACTGTGTCCCTGTTTAGTTTCTGTTTCCATGATCTGTCCATTGGTGAAAGTGGTGTGTTGAAGTCTCCCACTATTATTGTATGAGGTGCAATTTGTGCTTTGAGATTTACTGAAGTTTCTTTAATGAATGTGGCTGCCTTTGTATTTGGAGCATAGATATTCAGAATTGATAGTTCCTCTTGGAGGATTTTAACTTTGATGAGTATGAAGTGCCCCTCCCTGTCTTTTTTGATGACTTTGGGTTGGAAGTCAATCTTATCAGATATTAGAATGGCTACTCCAGCTTGCTTCTTCATACCATTTGCTTGGAAAATTGTTTTCCAGCCTTTCATTCTGAGGTAGTGTCTATCTTTTTCTCTGAGATGAGTTTCCTGTAAGCAGCAAAATGTTGGGTCTTGTTTGTGTAGCCAGTTTGTTAGTCTATATCTTTTTATTGGGGAGTTGAGTCCATTGATATTAAGAGATATTAAGGAAAAGTAATTGTTGCTTCCTGTTATTTTTGTTTTTAAAGTTGGCATTCTGTTCTTGTGGCTGTCTTCTTTTAGGTTTGTTGAGGGATTACCTTCTTGTTGTTTCTAGGGCATGGTTCCTGTCCTTGTATTGGTTTTTTTCTGTTATTATCCTTTGAAGGGCTGGATTCGTGGAGAGATAATGTGTGAATTTGGTTTTGTCGTGGAATACTTTGGTTTCTCCATCTATGTTAATTGAGAGTTTGGCTGGGTATAGTAGCCTGGGCTGGAATTTGTGTTTTTTTAGTGTCTGTATAACATCTGTCCAGGATCTTCTGGCTTTCATAGTCTCTGGTGAAAAATCTGGTGTAATTCTGAATTGCTTGCCTTTATATGTTACTTGGCCTTTTTCTCTTACTGCTTTTAGTATTCTATCTTTATTTAGTGCATTTGTTGTTCTGATTATTATGTGTCGGGAGGTATTTCTTTTCTGGTCCAGCCTATTTGGAGTTCTGTAGGCTTCTTGTATGTTCATGGGCATCTCTTTCTTTAGATTTGGGAAGTTTTCTTCTATAATTTTGTTGAAGATATTTGCTGGTCCTTTGAGTTGAAAATCTTCATTCTCATCCACTCCTATTATCCGTAGGTTTGGTCTTCTCATTGTTTCCTGGATTTCCTGGATGTTTTGAGTTAGGATCTTTTTTCATTTTCTATTTTCTTTGATTGTTGTGCCATGTTCTCTATGTAATCTTCTGCACCTGAGATTCTCTCTTCCATCTCTTGTATTCTGTTGCTGATGCTTGCATCTGTGGTTCCAGATTTCTTTCCTAGGGTTTCTATCTCCAGCGTTGCCTCACTTTGGGTTTTCTTTATTGTGTCTACTTCCCTTTTTAGGTCTTGGATGGTTTTATTCAATTCCATCACCTGTTGGGTTGTGTTTTCCTGCAATTCTTTAAGGGATTTTTGTGCTTCCTCTTTAATGTCTTCTACTTGTTTAGCAGTGTTCTCCTGTATTTCTTTAAGTGAGTTATTAAAGTCCTTCTTGATGTCCTCTACCATCATCATGAGATATGCTTTTAAATCCAGATCTAGCTTTTCAGGTGTGTTGGAGTGCCCTGGACTGGGCGAAGTGGGAGTGCTGGGTTCTGATGATGGTGAGTGGTCTTGGTTTCTGTTAGTAAGATTCTTACGTTTACCTTTTGCCATCTGGTAATCTCTGGAGTTGTTATAGTTGTCTCTGTTTAGAGATTGTTCTTCTGGTGATTCTGATTACCGTCTATCAGCAGACCTGGGAGACAGGCTCTCTCCTCTGAGTTTCAGTGGTTAGAGCACTCTCTGCTGACAAGCTCTCCTCTTACAGGGAAGGTGCACAGATATCTGGTGTTTGGACCTCCTCCTGGCCGAAGAAGAAGGCCCAAAACAGGACCTTTCCCAGATGCTGTGTTGTTTTGGCAGGTCACAGAAGCTGTCAGCTTCTGTGGTGCACACTCTCGCCTGTGCAGACTAAGTTCCTAAGTTCGGCGGAGTCCCGGATCCAAGATGGAGCTCCCTGCTCCTGAGGCAGAGGTCTCCCGTGCAGGGCGGACCACTGTCCTCCAGCTGGGAGGGTGCCAGATGTCTGCGGCCCCAAAAGGGTGCTGCCTCAGCGGCTCTGTGGCTCCCGCCTGTCCCAGAAGCTGTCTGCCTCTGTGGTGCACACTCTCACCTGTGCAGACTAAGTTCCTAAGTTCGGCGGAGTCCCGGATCCAAGATGGCGCTCCCTCATGTCATGTGGTTTTAATTTGCATCACTCTGAAATGTGTGTCTGCATAAATACATAAATATATGTGTTATATAATACATTTCCTTTAATTCATCTTGAAATCATTTTGAAACTTCTGGGATGCAAGCACTCCCTCATCTGTTCACCAGGCTTATCAGTCATTCATATTTTGTGTACTTATTGTCACCCACTGTCCCCCTACTTTGGACTATGAACGTTCTTTGCTTCTCACCCACTTGAATGGGAGCTGGAGACATGATGGAACTTCCCCTGCCACATTCCAGGATGTATTTTCTCCAGACAAGTACTCTTTCCTTTCAGCTCCAACATGCGGCTCTCCAGACGTGATTATCCAATGTGGCGATGTGGCATATATACCCCTGGCCAGTTCACTAGCTGTATTTGATTTTCACCAAGAATCACCCAAATTCCTTTCTCCTCTGGGCTTCAGGCCTCAGTCCACGAACATGCAGTGCAAAAAAAAAAAAAAAGCCGGGTGTGGTGGCTATGCCTTTAATTCCAGAACTTGGGAGGCAGAGGCAAGTGGATTTCTGAGTTCAAGGCCAGCCTGGTCTACAAAGTGAGTTCCAGGAAAGCCAGGGCTATACAGAGAAACCCTGTCTAAAAATAAAAATAAAAATAAAAATAAAAAACCAAAACCAAAACAAACAAACAAACAAAAACAAACAAAAAACAAACAAAAAGAACATGCAGTGCTTTGGTTCTCATGTCTCCTCAGGTTTCTTCACACAGCCCCAGCCACTGTGTCTATCCCTGTTTTCTTGGTGCTTGACCGTAAGCTGCATGTCCTGCGTGGTGACCTCTGATTTGGGCTTATTTTCTTATGATCAAACCCAGGTTTGGCTGTTAGTTTACGGAAACGCTCTCTACATAGAGCCTCACATCTGGAGGCACATGATGACACTTTTCGGGCCTCTCTGCCTTAAATGCAACACTTTCTCTCTTGCAACTGATTAGTGTTTGTGGGGACACAGTCGGAGGCAAAAACCTACAGTTCCTTATCAGACTTCCAAGTTCTGACTTTAGCCTTCATTGACAGAATTAACCACCTTTACATTGTTTGTTAAATGATGAGTGTCCAGTCCTATTATTGTTGGGAGCTATTAAGACAACACAATTGTCTTGATCTCTGAATTGGGCCTCTCCCCCTGAGAAGAAAAGGGGGTCAAAAGTGGGCCACCGACACACCGTTCCGAGAACGACCACAGAATGTTCCAGCCCTAAGTCAGAGCCAGATGTCCTGACCACAGCCTGATACCACCAAGTTCCTGCTTCCCCGTGTAGCTGCCAAAAGAAAAATTTCTATTGCCCCACCCCTCCTGCTTAGAAGTACTTGTACTTCCCCTTTTGCTTGTGCATTTCCACTGCCCCACCCCTCCTGCTGAAAATTACTTCCCCTTTTGCTTGTGCATTTAAGCCTTGAGCCTTGCTGAATACAGTGACACCTTGATGCTAATCAGACTGGTTCCATGTCATTCCTCGCACTTGGTGTCCGTCTCTCCCTCCCCCCCCATTTGGCTCTTAGGAGAAGGTCCCCTCAAGACCCTCGAATAACTGGACCTGCTGGACGGGTCATATTGGAAGACTCCAAGAGGAGCCCCTCGCTCAGGCCTCAGGACAATAGCGGACACCCAAGAACTCATGATAGACCGAGCTTGTTGCAAACCATATGAGGCTTTATTTGGGGAAAGCCAGAGTTCTGGGGACGACTCATATACCACACAGGGGTAGAGGAGTCAACCTCGAGGGGAAAGAGGTCCCAGTTTTTATAAGCCCTCAGGGGGGAAAGGAAAAGGGGGAGAGTAGGGGATTTCCAGATCTAAACAATGTCTATTCTCAGGAAATGAGTATGGGAGGGGTACAAGGAAAGAGTCTGGTGCAGGTGTAGCAACTCAGGATTGGCCGGGCTGTGGTTGCTGGGGAAATTTTCTGACTCTTTCTCAGCAACCAATATCACAAACACCTGGCAATGGGCTTCATCAGTGGGCACACACATGGGTCAAGGAATGGTCAAAACATTGGCAGACACACAGGTTCAAGGAGTGGCCAGAGCATTGTGCACCTCTATTTTTCTAAATCAGTGAAACTAGTTCTGCTAACACTGACATCTATCTTGCCAATTTCAGGGCTTCTGTGTCCTTTTACATTCTGTCAGGATCTTTCAATATCATGTCTTCTATTTTTATTGGTTGGCATTGTACTATAAATGAGAGCTAGTCTTCTCCTTCAATCATTCATTCACTTATTATATTAACATAGATAGACATTTGGAGTCTGGGTTTAGTCAAAGACTGTACCCAATTACTCTCATTAGTTTTGATGCCTTTGTCCTTTTGATATACCCTCCTCGTCCACAGAGTGCTTTCCTCCTTTTAGGCATAAGATGTTCCCAGGTCCATTTTGTACGCTCCCTGTTTCAGCTCCAGAGCAAGTCATTTGCCCTGCAAGTTTCTGCTTCCTTTTAATAAAGGATGGCATTTAGAAATCAAAATCTGGGGTTTCTGTGTGCTTTTATTAAGTCCAAATAGTTTCATCTCATTTATATGCATATAGATGCACATACATGCACCTATTCTTATTTGTGTATTTATCTACATAAGTACATAGTACATATACACACATATCTCTCTATAGATCTATGTATCTATATATCTATCTCTCTATATATCTATGTATCTATATATCTATGTATGTATCTATGTATGTATCCATCTATGTATCTATCTAAGTATCTATGTATCTATCTATGTGTCTATGTATGTATGTATGTATGTATGTATGTATGTATGTATCTAATGAATGCAGGAGTCCTTACTCATACCTCAATTCTAATTTAATTCCTCAATTGTTTCTCTCTCTCTCTCTTTTGATTTTTCTCCAATGTCTCTAAAAGTGTTCTCTGGAGATGTGAATTTTGCTTCCTGTCTTCTTCAATATTGTTACATATTTGCTTCATCTCCCAACCACATTCCTCTTTCTCCCTCCTAGCACCACCCCATCCTACCCACCCCTGCTGTGTTTCATCTGCTTCTGGCCTTGCATTGATGTGATGCACAGATCTTTGAACTGTCTCACCTGGTCACCAGCCCCTCACCCACTTGAGATTTCAGCTACTGTCCTGGTCTTTTCACTGCCTGCATAATGAAGTGACAATATGACAAAACACTGAATAAAGTCAGCCCTCCAAATTAATCTGTAGTAATATTTCCTAGCTCCCAGTTTTGAATTTTTTACCCCAGACAAAACAAAACAAGACATAGTCATAAACAAAGAAATAAACCAAACAACAACAACAAAAAAAATTTTCTTGGTCTTAAAAAGATAAGAAATAAACCATGTCTTTAATCCCAGCACCCAAGAAGCAGAGGCAGGTAGATCTCTATGAGTTTGAGGCCAGCCTGGTCTACAGAGCAAGTTCCAGGACAGCCAGAGCTACACAGAAAAACATTGTCTCAAAAAACAAAAGCCCAAAACCAAAAACCAAAGACCAAGACCAAAACCAACCAATCAACCAAGAAACAGAAAAACAAACAAACAGAAATAAAGTTGAGTATAGTGTTACAATTTTATTTAAGGTTCCAGATGAAAAATCTTTTTACCAAAGGGCTACCAGCAGGATATCCCACTCCTGCTATGGAAGCAGTGCAGACCCGGCAGGACTTGGCCTGCAGAGGCTGCTACTCTTTAAAGAGTGAACATGCTTACGGCCGGTGAAGGGAGAAATCAATAATAAGGATTTAGTGCAGCAATCTTTACCAGCAGAAGGATCTGATGCAGCCAACACAGTAGGTGAGGACCCTGGCTATCTTTGAGGCTCATGAGGTCTCAGCTGTGATAAACCCGCAGGTACCCATGTCAGTTTTCAGCCACGGACTCGAGCATCATGGGGTTTGCTCATTAGAGCCTGTCCATCACCTTACGAGAGGGAAGCTGTTGCAGTCAGAGCAATAATCTGTCTTCTGGAAACATTTTGATGGTCCTTCCTAGAAGCCGTGGGCTGTAGGCACTGGCTCTTCTATTTCACACTGGCATTTTCTCAAAGCCCTTACTCATTAGAAAGCACAAAGTCTTAGGATAGGTTAAGTTACTCAGAACTGTGGCACCCTCAGGGTCTGCCTTCATCTTCGGCTAATTGCTCTCCATCTACTCTAAATTGAACCTCATTTGCAGGCTTAAGGCTGCCCATAATGTATAATAAGGATGGACAATTTGTTTTGAACATATGCTATAGATTATTATTAGTAGATGTCTGTGGGGTATAGGACTTTGGAGCCTTCATATGAGATCAATAGGAAAGAGTGTTGTAATTGATTAGTGATGTCTGCCCTGAGCATGGGAAGGAGGAATTGGATATGTACATAACAAAATTTCCACCTCTATCCTAGAGTTTAAGCCTATATTATAGTTGACAATAAGGTGGGACAGTTTTGGAGGAGGTAGTTAGTAATTATTTTAACTTAAAAGATAACAGACATGGTACCTTTTATCTATCATCCTTATTTATATTGTTAATATCTTGGTGCATGTGTGTTTCCTGACTAACAATAAGAAATAGGCAGAGAGTGTGAACTAAATAGTTGTTGAGCAGCTACTAGCTTTTGGTTATCATTTTAGAAACCGTGCAAACATATATTAGCAAATATTCTAAGCAACCAGAATATCACTCCTCTTTTTAGCAATAAATCAAGACCCAGAAGTAAAATATGTGCCTAAATGCTAATATAAAATTCCAAGTCCAAAGAGGCTACTCATTTTGATATTTGGGCAGGGGCTATCAATCTGGGCAGGATTTTAAAAAGAATATCTTGAGTATCAAGGACTGAGTCTCATCCTGAATAATTATGCCAGAATCTGCAGGAAAGGGAAGCTAGCTCCGGAGAGATGGGCTGCATACACCCCAGGTGACTATAATCTGTAACTGGGCAGAGAACCAAGGAATCCTCCCCAGAGGGAGTGGGATAGCTCACAGTTACACTGAACACAGCTTTTGTTTTTCTCCCCATATCTTGTCCAATTTAATTCTCATGTAATTATTCATGGGACAGCCAAGGATCAGAAAGCCTAAGTACATTGGGCAGAACTTGCAGCCCACCTGGGATTTGAATGCAAATCTCTGGGTCCAAAGCACTCACTTTTTGCATGATACCAATTTCTTCCTTTAGGATTCTGTCCTTGTGCTTGGCGTTGAACATAGAACCCAAATCCCCAAATCTGGCTCCAGCCTGTTATCCTTGCCTTGGCTTGGTCCTCTAGCACAGGTGGGAAGTAACGGACTTGGAATATTGCTTTTAGGAGAACCTATCACCAGAGGTGCTCCTTGAAGCTACGACCTGCTATCAGGGGACTTCGTGCTGCTCAGAGAGAGGCTGCTGGGATCCAGGGTGGATGGATCATGCTCCGAAGGTTGTCTGTGCCCAGGCTAGGTAACTCTTCCGTTTCCCCCTTAGTTTCCTGATGCTCTAAAGGTTAAAGGAGCTGTGGCCAGTCTCTCTGAGCTGGTAGTTGAGGGTACTCATATTTCTGTTTTGGGCATTGTGCTACTACAGAGTTCAGCTCCCGAGGCCAGAGTTCATGAGATAATTAACAAATGATCAGAACCTTAGAGTTAGGATAAGCCTCCAGTGTACTCTAGTTCTAACACCTGCCTAAGGCCAGAATAGTCTGTCCTGAACTCGTGTCAGTGGTGCATTCAGACTGGTTAACCAGTGCTTCCGGGGGTGGGGCAATGTACCATCTCTTCTAGCAGTGTATAAGCTCTTTAAAAACTTAGTCTCTTGTGAGACTAGGCCGGGGCCTAGCAAACACAGAAGTGGATGATCACAGTCAGCTATTGGATGGATCACACGGCCCCCAATGGAGGAGCTAGAGAAATTACCCAAGGAGCTAAAGGGAACTGCAACCCTATAGGTGGAACAACAATATGAACTAACCAGTACCCCGGAGCTCTTGTCTCTAGCTGCATATGTATCAAAAGATGGCCTAGTTGGCCATCACTGCAAAGAGAGGCCCATTGGACTTGCAAACTTTATATGCCCCAGTACAGGGGTATGCCAGGGCCAAAAAGGGGGAGTGGGTGGGTAGGGGATTGGGGGGGGTGGGTATAGGGGACTTTTGGAATAGCATTGAAAATGTAAACGAGGAAAATACCTAATAAAAAATAAATTAAAAAAAAAAACTAAGCTTATTACTGAGTATGGTAGTGCACACCTTTAATTCCAGCCCTTGGTGGGCGGAGGCGGAGGCGGAGTCAGGCAGGTTTCTGTGAGTTTGAGGCTAACCTAGTCTTAGATTCAGGACAGCCAGAGCCTGCCTCCCTCCCTCCCTTTCTCCCTCCCTCTTTCCCCTCCTCTCTCATACACATACAAACACACAATTTGATTCTCCCGAATTGTCAAATAAACTGATTGACTTCCCCCATCTTACTAAAGTTGATTTCTATAAAGTTTACTCACCAACCAAATAGTTTATGCAAATTACTATAGACTAAGCAAGACTTATTCCAAGCAAAATTATTGACTTAGTCTCTAGCAGAGTTTATTTTTAGTAACTTTAATTGTACTGACTTCCCGTGGGGCAGGCGCTTCTCACTCTCTTTACGGAAACGTTTCTCCTTCTATCAGAGGAGGTAGTGAGTGGATATGAGTGTTAACTTTGGAAACACAGGTTCTGTCAGGTTCAGGGGACTGCTCAGACATGATTACTGCCTCTCAAGGCATTTATACTTTATTAAGAATGAAGCCTTGCCTGCCGGGTTTGGCATAAAGGAATGGACTAGACATGAATATTAGTCACCAGGCAGTTGGAGGGAGGGACTGGCTTCTCAGGCCTCCACATATCACCAGGGAGGAGACCTGTGACACAGCCACTGTGTGAGCCTGGCCCAGGTCCCAGCCTTAGGCCCCCACTGGAGGAACTCTAGATGTCTTTCAGGAACATGCAGGAGTGAAGGGGGATTAGAGACTTGGGCTACTGAGGTCCAAGTGGAAGAGAAAGTGACCTTGCTTGCACAAGCCAGGCACAGAAAGAAGACCATAACATGCTTACTCAGGTGTGAGGCCTAAGAGCTGATTTCATAAAAGGAGAGAGTTGACTAGAGAGAGTGGACAATGGGTAGCCAAATACATAGCTCACAATATGGTTTGTTTGTTTGTTTGTTTGTTTGTTTTTTGGAAGCTTCCCAATACAAAGGACTGATAAATCTTTAAGGAGAGGGAAACACTCATTATTCTGATCGATCACTATATATTTTTACATTATCAAAACCTAACTTCCTCCATATGTACAACAGAAAATATAAGTGGAAAGAAGAAAATGGTCCAGTCACTAAAATTAAAACCCTGGAGAATTTCCATGGCCACCCTGGGTGATGATCATTTTTAATTTTCCTCTCAAAGATGGCACCGCCAACAGAGATTTCCTCATGGAGTGGTTCCTGCTGCCAAGCCAGGAGGCAGCTGTCACTTGGAGGGTGTTTTTCTTATAACAGACGGCTTCAAGTCTTGATCCAGGGCATAGACACTTCTTGAAAGGCGTTTTGTTCAAAGCAGACAAGGTCCCAGCCTACCTTCCTTTAGGAGAGATGAAAACATCACAGCCTGCAGTAGCAGAGGGCACCGTGGAAACTAAACTCCCTCACCCTGAGGTGCAGGCATGAACGTGAGTGTTTTATTTATTATTTACAGCACAACCTGTCCAGACATGGTGTGTTAGGAACTGGTCGACAACACTGATGGAAGTCAGCACTGGGGCCGTAAAAGGGCCTTTGAAACTCCAGCAGGCTTTCATAATAGTCTCTCCGGGCCCCACGGGCAAAGCTGTTTGCCCACGTCCCCTCCCCTCTCCTCATCACAAATCAACTCCTCAACTTGGTTTAGGCTCCAGGAAGTTGAGAGATTGGAGATTTCAAATGAGCCTTTCAGTCCAGATGTGTCCATAATAGAAACCGCTGGGCAGTGGGGCATAATTAACCACCTCTCCTTCGCTGAGACGGCGGAATGGCATTAATTCTGCCAACTGGGCTCGACGTGAATTGGCTGGAACGTTCTGAGTCGATTTCCAGCTGCTGCTTCTGCTGCTCTGGCTTCCAACAGGATTTGCATTCCAAATAAAATGAGGCCCGAAATAGATGCCCAATACACGTTCAATGCTATTTTTAATCAGTGATCTCTCGGTTAGCTGTGAAAGATTATTAGCAGGTCACAATGCACTTCAGACTTCTCTTTGTCCCGCAGACCGGATCTCAGCACACGGTGACTGGTGACTAGCTTCTCCTTTTACCTCGAAGACTCTTTACACAACGGGTAGGAGGAGAGTGGTGTGTGTCGGGGCGGCACAGATGTGCTACAATTATAAGCTCCGGAGCTGAAGGGCCATTTATTTTGGCTAAAGCTGTGTTTAAATAGGCTAGAGTTCCACCAGAGAATTTTCAGGCAAGTCAGCTAGTCTGAGGCTTACAAACGGTTATCCTGACACTCACCTGGGACTATCAAACCAATCCCTGTGATTTTTTTTTTTTTTTTACAAAAGTTGTTTTTATTTTTAAACTATATATTCATGTGTGTGTGTGTGTGTGTGTGTGTTATGCACATATAAATTCAATTGCTCAGGGAGAGGATGCAGGATTCCCTGGAATTACAGTTGGTCCCCAGCCATCTGATCTAGGCGCTAGGAACTGAACTCTGGCTTCTGCAAGAGCCGTATGAGGCCCTAACTGTGAGCCAACTCTCCAGCGCCACCAGTCCCTTTTAATTCACAGAAGAACACGGAGGGCAATGTTAATTTTGTGTTTATTGCTCCCTCCTACCTAGGTGTGGGAATCCAGTAGGTACTGCGTATTTCTTTATAGATAGTAGTTTCCTAGAAACTTGAGATGCCTATGGATATAGTCGTCAATAGATGCCCTAGTTATTTTAAAAATAATATGATTTCACATTTGTTTATCATGCAAGCAAATCTGTCATCTCATTTGCAAAGACATTTACGTAGAATGAATGCTCAAATGTAATTGTATTAGTAACTGTTTTACAGAATATGTTAATGTTAATATTACCCCTGTTTCTACTTCTCCTTTCACTATAATGTGTGTGTTTCTGTTGGTCCAATTCTTTGGAGTTTACTTTTTTGTACATGGGTTGGCAACTGTATTTCAGCTGCTCCACAGTCTTGATCCCCTAAATTACCTCTGCTATTATTATATATCTGATTCTTCAAAAAAATTCCACAATTTCCCTGTCCTTTTGTCCATTTATTGATTTTACCCATCATCCTCAAATATTAACTAATAATTCCCCAAAGCTTTTGGTTTGGCTTAATTAGAGTTTAAACGTGCTGTGGTCTTTTCTTATGAAAGTTTTCTACTCTTTAATTTTGCAGGGATTGATCCATCCCTGTATTTCAGCAGGAACACTTGATTATCAAGGACATGGAGGAAGGCGGTGGGAGTCCAGAGATAGCCTGGTCCTCAGATATGCTTTAGAAAGAAACAGAGCTACCCCAACCCCACCCCTGCTGCCACCAGTGCCTGCATCACTACTTTCTTGATGCCACCATTCTTGGCAGCTATCTCCAGGAGCAATGCCTTATCTGTAAGGCACACATTGGGGATAGAAACAGAAGGCCATGCCAGTGAACTTCCTGTTCAACTCTGGCATGATCTTGACCACAGTCTTGGTAGCATTGGGAGATAGGTGCAGAGATGGTGCCCTGGGAAGCCCCATGGCCATCACAGGACTATTTTCCAGAGAGGCTGTCTGTAGCCTCCTGGGTAGCGTGATAGCCTGGACTGTGGTCGCAGACCCCTTGATGATGATGAAGTTGTAGTGGATGACCTTAGTAGCGGGGCTAAACATTTGGTAGTGCAGGAGGTGTTGCTGACAGTCTTGAAGGAATTGTCACTTTTGGTGGTCCACCGCCATCACAAGCATCAGGGGAAGGGCAGGAGATGACCCTTTTGCTTTGACTCTTCTAAGAGGGCTCTGACAGTCTCTATGGTGGAGAAGACACCAGTAACTTCCACCATACACTTTGCACCAGTGTCACTATTTTATCTTGGTGGGATCTTGCTCCTGAAGGACAGAGATGGCCTTCTGGTTGATGACAAGTTTCCTCTTCTCATCCTTGACTGCGCTGTTGATCTTGTTGGAACATGTAGACTATACAGTTGAGGTCAGTGGAGGGCCACTAATGGCAACAATCTCCACTTTGCAGGAGTTGAAGGCGACTCTGGTAACCAGGTCCTCAATACGGCTGAATCCGTCCACTTGGACCTAAGACACCATCATGTCTTAGGGAAGTGGCTGGCACTGCATGAGAACATCCTGCTGTCTCTGGAACGTGATAGGTCAGAGGGCCACCTTACCAATTCTCTAATGAAATATTCAAAATTTCTTTACTTCTTATGTTCCTTATTTTTCTCTGACTCCTGCCATTTCTATAGCATCTAAAATACATTTTTATCTTCATTCATACCCTAACATCTTTAGTATCAGTACACTTTACTTTTTAGTTGCAACCTGAACAAATCTCTGGATTTGTTCCACTGATTTCAAAGTCATTTGTTCCTTCTACTGTTATGGCAACATATGCTTGTTGTTGACATTTAGATGGTATTTTTAAAAGGTAGAAGAAAGAAAACTAACCTTCCTTGCTCCCCTTACCTGGTGGTAGACAGTTCGATCATTTATGAGATAGTTACTGAGCCCTCAATGCTGCGCATCCATGCACATGCGTACACACATATACACATACATGTACCTGCATGTGTACATGCACACACACACACACGTATATATACACACACATATACATATCATACACAACATATATGTATATACACATATGCCATATACATATGCATATGTATATCATACACACACACATATATATACACATTATACATCATATACACACATGCATACTCATATACATAATCAAAAACACATACTACCATACACAAGGTAAACCCTAATCTCAAACAACTTCTCATTTGGAAAGGGGTACAGACAAGCAAGCAGCAAATTAAACTATAATCTGTAGAAGAAAAAAGGGAGAACAGGTTTGCTTTGGAGCATACAGAGCGCTCAGGGTATCGGGTCCCTTTATTATCCTTAGTGGGAGGAGTCTCTGGACTCACCCTCACCGAGAAGTAGTAGCATCATTTGGGATACCTTCATTTCTGTACCACAAACCTATCAGCTATGTCCCTTCCTTCTATGCCAACACTATGTCACAACTTCTTATCCCAGTATGGAAACAGGACTAGATTTCCTTGATGATCTCTTTTTGGTTTGGTTTGGTTTTGGTTTTGAGACAGGGTCCCTCTGCGTATATAGCTCTGGGTGTCTTGGAACTCACTTTGTAGAACAGGCTGTCCTCGAGCTAACAGAGATCCACTTGTCACTGCCCACCAAGTACTGGGATTAAAAGCTTGTACCCATCACACCTGGCTGATGGTCCCTTTTTGATATGTCATTTTGAGCAGCATACCGGCATGCTTTAGAATATTCTCTTGCTGTCTCTGTCTCTCTTTGTCCTTCTGATCATGCCCCCTAGCCTGCAAGTCCACATCTCTCTTTCCTCTTATAGCTCAGGCTTCCCCAGAACTTACTGTGTAATGGGAGAAGACCTTGAACTTTTGATCCCCTATCTCCACCTCCAAATGCTGAGATTACAAGTATAATCACCATGCCTGATTTATGTGGTGCTAGGAATTGGACTCAACACTTTATGCTTGCTGGGCAGGCACTCTACCAACTGAGGCACACCCCAGCTCCAAGCCACCTCATCTCAAAGGCACATTCTTAATTCTGTATCTGCTTCTAGTCACTGCTTCTCTTCTCTGCTCTCCTTTGCACTGAACTGCATGGAAAACCATCTTTATTGCTCCCAGATCTCTGTCTTTTAATGTCCCTTTAGTTAATTTTGACATGTCACTGAGGTTTTTTCTATCAAGATCTTTGATGATACAAGGGTTGGTTTCCCTAGTATAGAGCCCATGCAAGCTGATTTTCCAGGAAAGGACTTGGTCTCCTGCAGAGCTCTGTTGAAATCCACCAAGGCCGATTGGATGGCTTAAGTGGTTAACCACAAGAGTTGGGCTGTTGCCTCCTTATCGTGCTGGGGGAGACTTGCTTATCCCTAAAATAACAAATGCAGAGCTGGAAGTGGAGTGCTGGAGCCAAGGTTCCCAAGGCACGCCACTTTGCCTCCTTGATTTTTGCCTGCTAAAAGCCCTCTGGGCCAAGGATTGGGATCCCTGAATGCGAAGTCTTTGTTGTCTGTGCACTGTACCAGGAAACCCCACACCCATCACTGGCCTTACCACTTCCTTCCTCCCCACTATTTGCCATTCCAGCAGGCCTAGACACAAGTTGCTTTTTGCCTTTATTAGCATGGCAACCAGGAAACCACATGTTGTCCCACAAAGTGGTCATTTCTTTGTCCTGGTAGCACTTAGTAGCCCCTTAGTAGCACTGAACAGAGCAGAATCTCTGTTTTCTGGGAAATGCTGTGTGTTCTTCTGGCTTCTGTCATCTCCTCTGAAAGCTCTCCTGGTGCTTCTTCATCTCCATTGCAGTCTTTGCTTTCTCAGAGTGCTGTTCAGAGTCCCACCCCCTTCTTCTCTATACTCGATCCCTAGGAAATGTCAACCTGCCCATTGGCTCTATCTACCAACTGCTTTCCGTGCGCAAGATGGCATGTTCTTATCTTGTTCTAAAACTTGAACATCTGAGACATTCAGCAACAACAATAATGAAGGAAATTCTTAAAAGAAATGAACACTCTTAAGTATACATCAGGCTTCTGTCTTTGCTCCGAGGCTGCCACTGAACACTGTTCTGTAGGTCTACGCATTTTGACACTGTCACTTGGATAACTGTTAGGAGAACTCAGGAGAAACGTGAATGAACTCTGTTGAGATTTTATTCCTGAAATTCCATTTGTCATTGGTCAGTATTTTTCCTACGGGATACTGATTGAGTCTTATTAATTAGGACTAAGATTAATTAATTCTTAATCTAATTAGGACACTGTCCTAATTCTGTAGGACACATATTAATCCTTCCCTATGATGCTATCTGGGTGTGAACCCAGACCCTGTCCACTGTCTCATCCTCTCATGCCAGCCTTGTTTGAGCCACCAGCAGGTCTTCTGTCACGTCTGCAGTCGTCTCTTGGGCTCATGTCTTTGCTGCCTTACCCCACTCTCTCTTCTACCCATTCTCCATAGCCATCTTTGGAACATGCACATCTCATCCTAACCCCCCAGTTGTGTTCCTTCCATGGCTCTTGTCACTTGTTACCTTTCCGGCAATTGCACAACACTTTCTGTCTTGTACTTTGGTCTCGAGTCATAGAAGCAATGGATGGGTGTCCTTGGACTCACCAGGCTTGCCTTAGGGCCTCCCTTTGCATTTACCCCAAAGCCCAGTGCTTCCCATTACACAGCAGCCTCTTCTCTAGACTTCTTCAGCTTAAGAGTCAGTTCCTTAGAAAGAATAAGACAGTTCCCAACCTGCGGGTTGTGACATTTGGAGGGTCTAACCACTTTTTCACAGAGGTTGCCTCAGACCACTGAAAATCACAGAGCTTTACATTATGATTCACAATTATAGCATAATTACAGTTATGACGTAGCAATGAAAATAATTTTATGGTTGGGGGTCACCACAACGTAAGGAACTGTATTAAAGGGTCACAGCATTAAGAAGGTTGAGAACCACTGCTATCAGATCATACAGCAAGTGAAGTACTCTTCCCTTATTCCTGTTTCCTGAAGGCTTATCATTCCATGTCTCCTTTACCTAACTGTTCTCTTCTTAGCCTATCCACATTATTGTTCTTGAAAAATGTCTGTCTTGAGAAGTGTTTTAGCATACCAAGCTGCAGCTTTTGCTGGGCAGCTGAACCAGTGCTTCTGCCCATCTCTGCAACTTCGCACAAGATTTCTAATCCCTCTCTCTGGCTCATCAGCCAGCCAGATACCAGCAGTCCCTGCCTCTGGCTCGAGGTTGGATTTATCAATACAAAGCACCAGTGGCTGTAGAGTCAGGGGTGAGTTTGGGGCTCTGCTGTTCTGGTTCCTCCCTGTGGGGACCCAAGGCAATCTCTCTCTCTCTCTCTGTATATATATATATATATATATAATCTCTATCTATCTATCTATCTATCTATCTATCTATCTATCTATCTATCTATCTATCTAGCCTTGGCCATAATTCAAAGTCAAGTATCCCATCAGGTGACCTCGACACAGACGCTACTATCAGTTTATCCTTCCATTCCAGCCTGTGGGCTTCTCTGCACCCCAGGACTTCTTACACTACCCCTTTGTTACACCCATTTAAAATTGTCAGTCTGAATGTGCCATCTGGTTACTGAAAGGGCCTTGAGGGTACTGGGACTGGGTCTGTCTGGTTCCTAGTAGAGTCCAAATGACCTGGCATAAAAGAGAAGCCTAATAAAATGCCATATGAATGGAACTCATGAATGAATGCACAGCCAGCCTTTAATGCATGAGATAGTGTTAACCTGAGCAGTGACGGGGAGAAAAGTGGTCCAGGGAAGACACAGTAAAAAGTACAATAGAGACAATAATGACATGTTGAGTAAGTTAAAAAAAATGATGGCTGACTGTGAGAAGTGAGTCTGATGAAGAAAGAGGGACATTTGTCATTCCAGTCCTTGTCACTGCATGGAAGAGTTAAAAATAGTCAATGAGATTATGTCTTAGTTTGCCTGGGCAGACTAAACTGGATACTTTATTATTGTTTTTATTAGATATTTTCTTTATTTACATTTCAAATGCTATCCCCTTTCCTGGTTTCCTCTCTGAAAACCCACTATGCCATCCCCCTTCCCCATTGCTCTCCAGCCCACCCACTCCTGCTTCCCTGTTCTGGTATTCCCCTACACGGGGACATGGAGCCTTCTCAGAACCAAGGGAAGAAAGTTATGTCATGATGTGTGTACACATATATGTATAAATATATACATAAGCATAAATGTATGTTTACAGGAATCACAAATGGATGGTCTGTCTTTGTTTTAGAAGTACATTGTGTGTGTGCGCGTATGTATATGTGTATATAGATGAGTATGTTTGTGTATGTGTGTGTGGAGGGTGTGTATGTATGTATGTATGGGTGTGTGTATGGAGGTGTGTGTATGTGCACTTGCATATATGTGCATTTGAATATGGAGGTCATGGGGGCAACGACGAGTGTTACTCAGGTGCTTCCAACCTTTGCAATAATTTTCTTTCATGAGACAGGGTGTCAAGTAACCCCAGTTCATCTGGAACTTACTGTGTAGACTAGAATGATCTTGAACTGGTGTCTACTACTCCAGTAGTAGGATTAGCAGCATGGGCCACGGTGCCTGGTTTATGTGGTCCTAGGGTTTGAACTAAGGGATTCATGAATGCTACATAATCATGCTGCCATGTGAGTTGGACCCTCAGCCTGTATTAAGTTTTAAAATACAGATGTCCTTAAAATTTGAGAAAAGAAGTATGTTGTTCCATAGTTTTTGTCTTTGTTTTGCTGTGATTATTGTTTCCAAGTTGAAAAAAAAATCCTTGGCCTAGTTAATCATGATGATCTGAAATGACTTATCAAAAGTGTACATGTACAAGTATGTCCAATCAAATCCTTGTATGGAATGTGAGCCATGGGGATGTAGGGTTGGCCTACCCATGGCTCTATTTCCTATCATTTAAACAGAGCCTGTTTTTTTTAATGGAGAGAATGAAGCCAGGATAAATAAAATTAAGCAACAAAGGACAGAAAAAAGACATAAAGACAGAATCTATAGTCAGATATCTAGACAAGTGATTCGAAGGAGAATGGCCCTCAATGGTTCATATATTTTAATACTTGATCCCTAGTGGACCTGTTTGGAAAAGATAAGGAGGTATGGCAGTTGTGTCACTGTGGTAGCTTTGAGATTTCAAAATTCCACACCATTTCCAGTTAGATATCTTTCTGCCTTTTGTTTGTAAATCAGATGTGAGCTCCTATCCACTGCTCCGGTGTTATGCCTCTCTGTCTGCTACCATGTTCCCTGCTATAATGGTCATGGACTCACCCTCTGAATTTGTAAGCTCCCAATAAACTCTTTTTTTTCTATAAGCTGCCTTGGTCATGATGTCTTTTTGTTGCAATTGAAAAGTAACCAAGGCATCTGGCTTTAGGGAGAGAGTGTGGGAAAAGAATAAACCATGGTTAATGATATGAGATCCTTGATCCAGCTATGCCTGAAGTCTTACTCTTGACTTTTCCCATCACAAAACCCAATAAAATCACCCCCTAGATAGTTGGGTTTTTGTCTTTTACAAGTGGGAAACCATATTTATTTGGTACCAGAAATAGGCCATTGCTTGAGGCTGACATTCCAATGAGGAGTATAAGTGTGGCACATGAGGTCTTTCCTGCTAGGGGCACAAGACTCAACAATCCTTGCCCTGATTTCTGAATCATGTGATTTTAATAGTCACCTCTTGTTTCTCTACACTTAGATCGGATTCCTGCTGAGATTAGAGCTTTAGAGGCGTCATTAAAATTTCAAGATGTTGTCTGCCTTCTTGCATGTCTTTCAAGGAAAGAAAAAGCTTCCGTATAAATTGGTCCCTCTGAAAGCAGGGAGGAAGTAGCTTGTGACTTCATTAAGAGATTCCTTGTTCCTATTCACATGTGAGAGTGGTCTGTGGCTGTTGTGGATCAGATGATCAGGCAGCCCGGGGACCTGCAAACACCATGACCATATTCCACATGGGCCGATTGGGACAGAGGCTAGGAGGTGGCAGAGATAGGTAGCAGATGTGACTGGAACCCAATGTTTTAAGCCTGTGTCTAGACTGCTAAGTGAACTAACCTCACCCAGGCACAGACATTCACTGGTTCAGCCTCAGCCTCTCAGCAGGAGTCGTTTAGGAGTTGTTTACTGGAGACCTGTTGCTAAGGTACAAATAGACAAAAAGAATTAGTCAACAATAGGCCAAGACTTGTGGCGTTTTCTTACAGAAGTCTGCTCACACACCAGTTGACCACGGTCTTCAAAGAATCCTTATCTAGCTCAACCAGAGAAATGCCAACCCAAGGGAACTTGGAATTTCTGGATTTTGAAGGCAACAAGACCTAAGGTAAGAGGAATGTCCAGGAGTTGTAGAGGAACTCCCTTCTGATACTTATTTCAGGGGTAGCCTTGGAGAATAATGAATTTAAGGGTATCATCTATCCATAAGGAAAATTCCAGGGCAGTCAAGATATGAAATCTTCTTGTACTATGTATGACACATGTCATCTGTTGTAAAAGGTGTTTTGATAGAAGTCACCTTGTTGCTCCTCATAGGCAATACTATAAAGGCATTCTAGTTCAATTTCTATTGTGACCAAAAGCAAATTTGCTTCTTAAAGTTTTGTTCGTTTTCTTAATTTTTCTCCAATATATAATCCAAGGAGATCTTGGATTTATCTTTATTTTCTCTTTTGATTTGCAATTAAAGTTATACTATATTGTGTGTGTGTGTGTTGATGCCCTTGGAGGTCAGAAGAGGGGTTTGGCTCCCCTGGAGCTGGTGTCTCCAGTTGTTGTGACTCAATGGGTTTGAGTGCTTGGAACTGAACTCTTGATCCTTTGCAAGAGCAGCAAGCCCTCTTAACCACTGAGTCATCCCTCCAGCTCTATAAGCAATTATTTTTAAAGCTGTCTAGATGCTTGTCTAGTTTTTATTTATGTTCATATTAAAATTCTTTTCAAGAATACACTTAGGTATGTAGACTTGTGTGTGTATGTGTGTGTGTGTGTTTTCTTGGAAACCTTGGGGGCTTTTTAGATGCCAATACTTGAGGCATAATTGTATAATCAGTAATTTTTTTCATTTATGTCTTTGACTATAATTTTCACTCCATTTGCTTTGGTTTTTCATTCTCAAAATTTATAAGCTGGATATTCACAAATTGGAGAAGACAAATAGCAATACTCTGGCAACCTCAAACCAGTGGCTAAACAACAAGGGGAAGCGGCTAGTTTGTGGGGTGTGAGAGATTCCATACAGGCGCCCATCCATCCAGGTTCCAAGAAATGTACTGGTCTTTCAGAGGAGCGTCCAGTGACGAGGCTGACACAAGGCTTTTGTCAATTGCATTCTTTAGCACAGTTCCATTAGCCAGGTGGCTAATTAACGTATCTAAGTTTTTAAGATTTTTTTTTATTTACCTCCTTCAGATTTGTAGATATTTCAAGAGAAATTTTAGAAAGCTGGTGTCAGATATCAAATGACAGTAGAAGCTTTTAGCCTATTTAAAAGGCAGCTAGACAAAGCGTTGGGAACTTGGTGCTTTCAACCTCACTTAATTAGTAACAAACTAGCTGCATTGAGCAGCTTTTGTGTGCCAGACCCGGCATTTGCTAGATTGCAAAGCTGAATAAAATGCTGTTCCAATCCTTATGGCTCGAGCAATCTACTGGGCAGGGTTGACATGCAAAATAACCGGCTGAATGTGGCAGGTAAGTATATGGTGCACACAGGACTCTAAGAGCCACACGGAGAAGACTTCATGGGGAGGTAGAGAAATTTGCACTTTATAAAGCTTGAAGCGGCTTGCCAAGAAAGCAGAGAGGTGGTGACCTACGCCCTATGCCCTACGTAGGGGAGTTCGAGAGGGCTGGGCCTACAAAGTAGAATTTCTTTCTAAGTTTTCATTCTATTGCTGTTGAGTTACACCTTGCTTTCTTATGGCTGATAGTTCTACGCGGGTGGGATCTCACGGCAGCTTTGGCTCCCTCCTTGGTCTTATTCTCTCCACTGGCTGGGTCTGGGGTTCTGTGTGCACACTTTAATTCCTCATGCATTAACATGTATTTATGTGATCTTAAAGACAAAGTGACAATTTACATAAGCAAAGAATGTGAATATTTAAAAGGATAATGTAGTTTAACATCCCTGTCTGACTTGCTGTTTATGGCTGGGAGGTGTGACCTTGTTGTAGAAAGTGTATCACCAGGGGGTGGGCTTTGGGGTTTCAGAAGCTCAAGCCATGCCCAGTGTCACCCTCTCTTCTTGCTGCCTGCCGATCAGGAAGTAGAACTCTCTGCGGACTCTCCACCACCATTTCTGCCTGTGTGCCACCATGATTCCTGCCATGATGATAATGGACCAAACCTCTGCACTGTAAGCCAGCCCCAATTAAATGTTTTCCTTTATAAGAATTGCTGTGGCCGTGGCATCTCTTCATACAGTAATAAAACCCTAACTAAGACAGGGCACGTACATAGTAGGTGCTCAACGGTTGACCGGTACTGGGAAGTTAGAAGATGGTCTCACAAACATGACATGGCATGACAGACCCTCGGTGTCTGTGTTGGTACCAGCAAGGAAATTAAATTCTAGCCACGCCAAATTATTTGTTTAAGAAAAAATATCATATTAAGTCTCTGGACTGACAGTCTAGCATTTTCCCTATTACTCAATGACATTCTTGTTTATATTTATTTATTTTGTTTCTCTAACTGAATTTTACTTAAAAAAAAATCCACTCCCTGAACTGGCAGTGGTTTAGAGATTTTATGAAAAGCCTACAAAAGGTACTTAGCACGCAAGCTCATTTTCTTGTGTGTCTCGCCGCCTGTACCACACCTGACACTCTCTGTTATACACAGCTTTGTGCTGTTGTCTGGTTTTCCTTTGTGTGATTTGTGTTGTCTGAGTCGAGGAGAGTTGTTTGACTGCTTAGAATCCAGTGAATTTCCCTTGCCCCCCTCCTCTGTGACATCCTTAAGTTCACCCCAGCAACAGTTCTTCCCTGCCTCTCTATGGCAGACTGCCAGACTTCATCTATCATGCCTTTGGCTGTTCTCCGCTACTGCAGCAGAATTTTGTTTTTGTTTTTTTTTTAAATCTTATCAACAGTGTGTTGCAATGCCAGCAACCTCTGCTCCAAATGCCTTCTTCTCTTTCTCTTAAAAAAAATAAAATGAAAAGTAAAACAACAGAACCCCAGTAGACAATCAGTAAGACCCTGGCTTAGGCTGGCTCCTGTAATAGAATGGTTGAGTTTGGATAATTTATAAAGAGGCCAATTCTGGAGACTGGGAATCCAAGATTACATGGCTGGCTGCACCTCGCAAGTGCCTTATGCTGTGTGGACTGTGGCAGAAAGACAGAAGGAGAAGAGGATACCTGCAGATGAGGGGGGATTTGGAGTAGCGTTGGAAGGACTGGCCTCACCTTACTTACCTATATGCTCTGAGAGTGAACTGTCACTCAAGTGAGAGAGGCGTCATGCCATTCTTGAAGGCTGCCGCTTAGTGATCCACACACTTTCTTTAAGTCCTTCCTCCCTACACCAACTGAAGATTTAAGCCTCCGTGGAGGCATTGGTAGTAATAAGCTGTATTCAAATCATAGCAGATGCTTAGAGCAATGGACCATGTCTCCTTTCTTCTGAGTACAGCTGGGATTTCCTCATGGATTTAGTCCAAACAGGCTTTAAACCTTTCACAGTGAAAGACAGATTCTCTCTTCAGTAAATCCATCCTGTTGCCCCTTGAATTCTTATGTCCCTTTGGTTTCTGGGAGTAGAAGTGTTCAACACCTATAACAGGCTGCCGAGGCAGAGGTGGGCTATCTTGGGCAACCCTCTGGGAGACTTGGCTGTGAATTAGGATAGCATTGTATATAAATACCTGGCAGAATTGAGTGAGATGAGAATGCAAATTGCCTGGAATAGCATTCGATACACAACATAAAAATGCTAATAACGTGACTACTATTCCTGTAAAAATAACTCTTAGTCTGAGGTTTCTCTCTATCACCATTCATTCGGATGCTATAGATTCAAAAATATTATTCTTCTCCCAAAATTTTATGTAAGCTTTCTGTTAGTTCTATTTTTTAAAAATATTTGAGCATGTTATTCTCCCTTACCCCATTCCATCTCTGAGGTTGGCCTGGAACTCACTATGCAACCAAAAATTACCTTTAACTTCTAATCTTCTTGACTACCCCTCGCTAGTGCTGGGGATGGGACCTAGGGCTTTTGCAAGCTAGGCAAGTGCTCTGCCAACTGACTTGCATCCCTAGACCCAACTGTCTCTTTCAGTCTATACCTCAGGAGTTTTGCCTGATATACCAGCATCTTAGAATACGAAAGATAATCTCTCTTGGTAATTCCCCTGATCATGTAAGTCACTTTTTAGTTTGCCAACTTCACAGGTAATCCAACGAACCAGTTTCTAAGATGTGAATTTCCATTCTTATTTTAGAAAAGTTGGTATCTGTCACTTTACAGGGATGAGTCCTGGTGGTTCTATTGGCTCATTTCCCATTTTTCTAAGTTCTTAGAGAAGTATTCAGAGAAATATTTATCAACTCGACTTATTGCTTTGGCTCACAAACTCGACATGTCTATCCTTAAGACACTCATAATGAGGAAGCTGACTTATTTCTTTAAAAATGTATTCATTGTAATCATTATCATCATCATTAATAGTAGTATGTGTGTGTGTACCATGTCACATGTATGGCAATTAGAGGATGTCTTTTGTGGAGTTTTCTTCTTTCACCTTTATGTGGCCTCTGAGAATTGAACTCAAGGTTTCAGGCTTACATGGCAAGCACCTGTTGAGCCATCTCACCATCCCATCCCCCATGTCCTTACTTAAAAAAAAAGTTATTCCTATGTTTTTACTTTTATTACCATGGAATTTGGTCTCTTGTACAAATACACACACACACACACACACACACACACACACACATACACACACACACACCCTCTCCATGAAATAACCACCATGGTTTGGGTACAACTGACTTAGTATTTGCATGTCTCTGTTTTGAAAAGGTGTCTCGTTTCAGATTGGAACACCATGGCTACAAACGACAGTGGACTGTGTTTTTATATTTGGCTACTACAATTGTTATAAACTGCTATTTTAGAAACATCCAGTCAGAAGTTATTTGACAGTTAAACAGAACATGGAGGGGGACAACGACATAGAAAGGGAAACAGGAACTTAAGAAACCCCCTCAGACAGTTACGACTTCCATCTGGCTTTTCTTTGGTGGGGTCTTCTGCGGTTAGAGATCAGCAGGACCAGAGGGCACTGGCTTTGTCTGCCAGGAGCTGATCTCTCCTAGTCAGCTCCATGCTCCATTGTTTCCTTTCCCAGTCTCTGAGCTGGACCATGGGAGGGCTTCTTGTCAAAACACAAACATGGATTCATGGAATTGTATCACTAAGGGATTTGACCGCTCACTAGACCACAGCGTTCCCATGCTCTTCAAGTATAAGAATCTCTTCTCCTTATCAACGTGTCTTGGGTTTCCATAGAGTGCCACCGAAACAAACAGCACACATGACTTGAAAAGTTATAGCATGGAAATAGACCTCTGCAAATCCAGTAACCATTCCATAGGAGTTTAAATGTTAGTAATCACAATAGAATTGCTTCAAACAAATAATTATGCCTACATGAATGAGACATGTTACTTCAACTGTAACCTGCTGGGTATGCAAATCCCATGAACTTGGAGGCTCTCAGAGACCTATACCTGGGGAAACACTGGTATGAGAGGTTGAGTTTGAACAGATGAGTTCATGTGACTCAAGGTTGTAAAGACCACGGCTCACTGCTGGCAGAGTCCACATCATTGACCCCCTTTTTGCTGGGTTAGTTTTCTTCTGGAATGATACTATCAGAGAGAAGTATTGAAACAACCAAGCTCTGAGGAGACTATGATGTACGCGCCGAACATAGGAGGGCCTTCTCTTATTAACAAAGCCCTATCAGAGAATTGGGTTGTTAGTAGAATTCTTACATCATTTGACATCTTACATCTACTTGACAAATATTCCTTGAGAACTGTTTGATACTTTTTCATTTTTCGTTTCATTTTCAGAGAGGTCCTCTTCCTCTCTCTTTTTTTAAAATTATGTATTTTCCTCAATTACATTTCTAATGCTATCCCAAAAGTCCCCCATACCCTCCCCCCAACTCCCCTACCCACCCATTCCCACTTTTTGGCCCTGGCGTTCCCCTGTACTGGGGCATATAAAGTTTGCATGTCCAATGGGCCTCTCTTTCCAGTGATGGCCAACTAGGCCATCTTTTGATACATATGCAGCTAGAGTCAAGAGCTCCGGGGTACTGGTTAGTTCATAATGTTGTTGCACCTACAGGGTTGCAGATCTCTTTAGATCCTTAGATACTTTCTCTAGCTCCTCCATTGGGGGCCCAGAGGTCCTCTCTCTTGAGAAGGTAGATTCAGTCTACCTTCACACTAACAATAATCCTCTCACCTCTAAGTCCCAAGTGCTGGGATCATATGTGTTAGCCAACATACTTGATTTTGTGTTTGGTACCTCTTAACCCACATAGTAAACTTGGAAAACATTCAATTTTGGTTTCAGAGAACTTGTTCTTCCTGACAAAGCAAAAAAGCAGATGAACATATTGGAACCTTAAATATCATAGAGTTTGACAGTGTACAGGCACAAAAGTCAACGAGAACGGACAACCTCAACTTCTGCCAAGTTGGGAGAAGCAGCTCTGGCTGCTGTATTGACAAAACAAATGAGAAGAATCACCAGCCAAAGAATACATTATAATATTGGCAGACAGGAGGAGGAGTGCGAGAACCACATTAAAAAACCATTCAGTGTTAGAGATGACTCAGCTCAGTTGGAGAAAGATGAGAAGAAAAATTGATATTTCTTGGACAATGTTTAGTGTTTATGTACAAGGAGACATCTCAGGAGCTTATGAATCGGGTCTTTAGCCAGAGTTTCCATGGCTGATTAACACAAGGTTAAAGATGCTGAACTAGATGCTGATCAAGCCCATATTCTCCCTAGACGACCTGTTTCTTCTGGTACCCCTTTCATTTTCAGAACGTCAGGGGGCCAACAGATTGTCTTCATGCCTCTGTGGGTCTGGCGAACTGCGAAGCATCTGGGTTAACTCTGATTCTCATTAAAACGTGGTTCATTTGGGGACAGATGGTGAGCAATCCAATCATATCTTTTATGTGGATAGAGCAATCATGAGGGTTCATCCAGTTAGATCTAACCGTGTCTTAAGACAATGCTGCCCAACTAGACTCCACTGTTTGTGTTTCCCAGTGATAAAGGGTAGATCATACGGCTAAGGTTGGTAATCTTCACCCTGACCAAATGATTTGAAAACGGCGAGTTTCATAAGATTCTTAGGAAGGACAGAGCCAAACACAAATACATCTATTCCCGTCACCTGAAGATGTGACTCAGTCAGAATGTTTTTTTTTTTTTTTGGGGGGGGGGGGACAGCACACGTGGATCTTAGACAAGCAGAGAGCAATTATAATTGGTGTTGACAGAAAAACTGTGCAAACAGACCACAGTGAATTCCACACCCCCCTCCCCCAGCTAAGTATAATGAAACTGGGTTCAGGGAGTGTTGCTTGGCATTTGGACTTCCCACTCTTCCATTGCCAAGGCTCCCAGGACTTTCAGTGAGAGACCAGTATTTACCATAGGCAGAAATCCTCCCATCCCATTAACCCTCACCACGGTGCTGCAGGCTGGCACAGGTGCTGAGAAGGGCCCTGAAAAGCAGGCTGGGTTAACAGGCACATTTTCACTGCAGGCAGTTCTGGTTGCCTTGGTGAGTCCCTGCGCGTCTGAAGAGGAGCTCATCTGTCCCTGCCTGGGGGTCACTCGTGACTGCTCTGGCATGGCCAGATTTCCTTTGCTAACTACCTGTGTGCAAAGACGTCTGAAGACTTTTTAAAGGGATTGGAATATGGGGGGCGGGGGGAAATTGTGTCACCTTTACATATGAACAAAGACCAAGTTCCCTTATAGAAACAGGGCTGAACTGAGAACTACACCTGGCAAGTATGGGAATCATACTTGGGGCGAGTACGGGAAGCGGACACCGGAAGTGCTTGGGTGAGAGATGGGGAGAGGATGAGGGCTCCGTGCCCACCCCGGGTCTTTCCTCCGGGAATCCTGGGAGGAAGGAGACACAGGAAAAGAAGAAAGGGGCATGGGAAAAGGAGAAGGAAGGGGACTGGTGAGAACACACCAGACGTGGTTCCTTTGATTTCGAATAGTTCTTCTGGCCTCAGGACAGCTCAAGCATGACCACGCAGAAATCCTCTGTAAAACCTCTGCAAGCTGGAGCCACGCAGATCACTTCAATGCTTTGTGGCAGTCGCCTGCGCTTATTTATTTGCGAAGTGGCCTTGAAGCAGCCTCCCAATCTTTGTGCACACAGAACCAGGCTGTGTGTGCGAGTGAGGGCATTTGTAAGAGTGACAAAGTAAAAATGGCCCTCGGGCACTTCAACGTCTGAAGTGCTCCGGTGGATGCTTCCTCTGTGGTGTTCTCTGTGGATGGTGGAGGGAGTTGGGAGGTTAGAGTGGCCAGGCACAGGGGTCTGCAGTGACATCGCTGGCAGGGTATCATTGTCTAACATCACAAGTAGCTATCTAGAGCACAATTGGGCCCTTCAATTCATCAGAATGGTGCTCTCTATTTCGCATCGAGGCGAGACAAGATACTCATTCTAAGGACTTAGTAGAAACATAAAAACCCTTCAACAGAGTTCAGCCTATGGCTTGGATCCGGACAAATTCAGTGCAGTTTCTTATGCTATAATTCCTGTGTCTCTGGGACAGGGCAATGAAAATGAATGTCCTAAATAATGACCCGAGGCGCTGCATGGGTGTGAAGTGCCTCACAAATCATCAAAGAAAGATTAAATTACGTCTTAGACTTACCAAAGCCAAAAAGTGAACTAATAACACATTTTAGAAACCGTTGCTCCAGGAGCTAAAGCTTAAAATCATGGTAGGGGTTAACCCCAGCCTGACCAGGACACCTGAGTCACCAGAAGGTCCCATAATTAAAAGCTGGGCTTAATTCTCTTTTGTGTATTGGTAATAGGTATGAGAAACACTTATGTGTAAGAACTCTTTCTTTTTATATGTGTGTGGTATCTATGCATGTTTATATGTGCGTGTAGGGATGGGGTGGGTGCAATTACCTGTGTGGAGGTTGATACTGGGGGTCTTTCTGAATCTCTCTTTCCACTGTGTTTCTTTAATTTTTACATTTATTCACTGATTCTCTCCCTCCATGCCCCGTGCCGCATTCATGTGCTGTGTTCACCTGAGGAGATAGTGACACATGCCTTTAATCCCAGCAATTGGGAGGCAGAGGCAGGCAGATTTCTGAGTTCGAGGCCAGCCTGGTCTACAGAGTGAGTTCCAGGACAGCCAGGGCTACACAGAGAAACCCTGTCTCAAACAAACAAACAAACAAACAAATAAACCAAACCAAAACAAAACAAAACAAAAAGAACAACTTACAGGGGATAAGTTCTCTCTATCCTTTATGTCTGAGCTACTTTTTCTATTGCAATGATAGAAAAAGCAACTTGGGGAGGAAGGGTTTACTCCAGCTTGCAACTCTCAGATCACTCTCCACCACTGAGGGAAATGAGGGCAGAAACTCCAGGCAGCACCCTGGAGGCAGAAACTGAAACAGAGGCCATGGAGGAATGTTTCTTCTTGGCTTGCTCAGCCTCCTTGTACAACTCAGGATCGCCCATACAGGGATGGCATCGCCCACAATGGGTCACATATGATCGCCCACATCAATCACAGTCCCCCACAGGCTTGCCTACAGGACAGTCTTAAGGGAAGGCATTTTCTCAGTTGTGGTTCCCTCTTAGACAACTCAATCACGTATAAAGCTGACAAAACCAAAGTAATAAACAACCAGGACATTGAGCTATAATTGACAGCTCAGAGCAGTCTACTTAAGGAATAGAACATGCTTATTTAATAGACATACATATGGTAAAAGAATTACTACTATTGAACTAACCAATGTATGCCTCATGCACTTTTTACATGTGTCCATGTGTGTGTGTGTGTGTGTGTGATAAGAATACTTAATAACTACTCTCAGTGAAGCCCTAGCATACCACACAGTCTTCTCAATCATAGTAAACACGCTGAACCTTCAATGCTTAGAACTATTTACTCTGAAGATTTGCTCTCTGTGGCTCAATGTGCCTGGAGTCAAGGAGACTTGGTTGACAGCAGGGAGATGTCGAAGACTCTTGAAACCATTTGCTCGTTTGCTGTGCCCCTGTCCTTTTGGCTGACAAGTGTCTTCTGCTCTCTCCTGTCCTGCGATCGCAGGTGAATGATAATGGCCACTCTAATCCCAATGTGACAACGTCTTTCAGTGAACATGTCAATAACTTCATGACCTGGTCTCTGTCTATTACCACAGAAAAGGAAGCTCCTTTCTGTCAGCTCCTTACAGCAACACAGCAAAGCTAAGGTTTTATGGGAAAGAAAAGTCATGAAGCTCTTCTTTTTAAGAAGAGTTGTGGAGCCGGGCGTGGTGGCGCATGCCTTTCAGAAGCACTCGGAAGGCAGAGGCAGACGGATTTCTGAGTTTGAGGCCAGCCTGGTCTACAAAGTGAGTTCCAGGACAGCCAGGGCTATACAGAGAAACTGTCTCAAAAAAACAAAACAAAACAACAACAATGAAAACAAAAACAAAAACAAAACAAAAACACAAAACAACAAAAACAAAAAACAAAAACAAAAAACCCAAAACAAAAACAAAAACAAAACAAAAAAAGGAAGAGTTGTGGTATAGAGAAGGAGGGGGGGTGAGAAAAGAAAGAAGAAAGGAAGGAAGGTGGAAGGGGGAGGGGGTGAGAGATGCAGGGGGAGGGTGGATGGGATAGGGGGGTTCCAGAAGGGAAACTGGGAAAGGGGCTAACATTTTAAATGTAAATAAAGAAAATACCCAAGAAAAGAAAAGAAAAAAGAGAAAGAAAAGAAATGGGGAGAAAGGGGAAGAAGAAGAAGAAGAAGAAGAAGAAGAAGAAGAAGAAGAAGAAGAAGAAGAAGAAGGAGGAGGAGGAGGAGGAGGAGGAGGAGGAGGAGGAGGAGGAGGAGGAGGAGGAGGAGGAGGAGGAGGAGGAGGAGAAGGAGAAGGAGAAGGAGAAGGAGAAGGAGAAGGAGAAGGAGAAGGAGAAGGAGAAGGAGAAGGAGAAGGAGAAGGAGAAGGAGAAGGAGAAGAAGAAGAAGAAGAAGAAGAAGAAGAAGAAGAAGAAGAAGAAGAAGAAGAAGAAGAAGAAGAAGAAGAAGAAGAAGGAGAAGAAGAGGAAGAACAAGAAGAAGAAGGGGAAGGGGAGGGGAAGGGGAAAAGCAAGAGGAGGAAGAGGAGGAAGAGGAAGAGGAAGAAGCAGCAGCAGCAGCAGCAGCAACAGCAGCTTTCCATGATGGCACACACTATTAATCCCAGCACTCAGGAGGCAGAGACAGATGAGCGTGAATTCGAGGTCTTCATGTACATACATGCATACATAGCATACATACATGCATGCATGCATACATACAGCTTAGTCTACATAGGGAATTCCAGGACATCCGGATCTATACAGAGGCCCTGTCTCCAAAAATAAGTTGTGGGTTGGGAGTGATATCATACGTAGCCTTTCCTTGAATTCAGGGGTTGATTCCAGGATTTCTGACACACCATACCACAATATGTGGATATTAAATTCTTTATATGAACCAACCTAATTTTTGCACACAACACACCCAGAGAGCACTGGTAACACTATTGCAATGTGTTATGTAAATTGTAGTTGCTGTTTTGTTTCAGAAATAATAAAAAGGAAGTCTATACATGTTCATTGCAGGTGCATCAGGACTGGGGCATAGCTCAGTCAGTAGAACTATTACCTGGCACATGAAAGATGGAGGTTCTATGCCTAACCCATAAAACAAAATGAATCAGCCAAATGTGGTGGCACGCACCCGAAACCCTACACTCAGGTTGCAGGGGCTGGGCAAGGAGTTCAAGGTCATCCTCAACTACATAGTGAGTTTGAGGACTACATGAACTCCTGTCTCAGAAAAAATGAAGCAAACTAAATTCTAAAGCTTCCTATCTGGCTCACTAACTTCATGGATACAGAGCCCACAGAGACCAAGAGCCAAAATGACAGGTTGTGGGTAAGCCTGCCACTCTGATACATGGCTACTGTAACTTACTTAGTACAAAAAATAATATCATACCTTTGCTATATTTTACAGAATATTTTGCTATCATATTTATTTAAGAAGTTATTACAAAAAACCAAAAAATTAAAAAAGAAGTTATTACATTCATTTATTTATTTACTTATTTATTTGTGTATATATATATATATATATATATATATATATATATATATATGTATATATATGTATGTATGTATGTGTGTTTGTGTGTGTGTGTACTACGGTGCATGAATGGAGGTTAGAGGACAACTTGAAGTAGCTTATTCTCTCTTTTCATCATGTGGTCCCAAGGGGGTTGAACACAGGTGACAAGTGGCTTTGCCCACTGAGCTCTCTCACCAGTCCCTGGCTCTTCATTAGTAATGGTGTAGCCTGTACTCTAGCACCTTCCTCAGTTTTCTCAACTGCTTGTTGATGCTGGGTAGTCTTCCAAGCAGTTATCAGTACATTCAGTGTTGCTATGAACAGCCATCCTAAAATTTTTATGCCAAGTTTTAAATATTTTAAGTTAATTTTAATAAGATAAGCTACTGTTAACAAAATTGCTTTATTGTATATTCAAAAACAGGTTGTTAAGTTGTCTGGATCAGTAAAATGCTTGCCACAAGAGGATGAGGACTCGAATTCAGAGCCCAGCACTCATGTTAAGTCCTGGGTTCTGTGCCACGTACCCATAATCCCAGGGCTGGGAGAAGATGTATAGGAAGTTGCCAGAAGTGTGCGAGTCAGCTAGTTCTGCAAATCAGTGAGCTACAGGTTCAGTGGGGGACTGTCAAAAATAAGGTTTGGAAGGTCACAAGTCCCTTCCGGTTGGCACCAGAACCGGGTCACCTTGGGCGCAGAGTCGGCAGACACCCCCAATGTCCCTAGAGGACTCTCCACGCTACCGGTGAGTGGAACACAACTTCTGTTTCATTCCAATCTAGCTGGATCTGAGACAGCATTAAGGAAGCAGAAACCCGGCCTGACCAGGGTCACAAGTCCCTTCCAGTCGGTGCCAGCACCGGGTCAGGGTCACCTTGTGCTTGGAGTCGGCGGACACCCCCAAGGTCCCTAGAGGACAGCTTCTGGGACACACCCTGTTTCGGGTCTTCATCTTCTGCCAGGAGGCAGGTCCGAACACCAGATATCTGTGCACCTTCACTGCAAGAGGAGAGCTTGCCTGCAGAGAGTACTCTGACCACTGAAACTCAGGAGAGAGCTAGTCTCCCAGGTCTGCTGATAGAGGCTAACAGAATCACGAGAAGAACAAGCTTTAACCAGAGACAACTATAACAACTAACTCCAGAGATTACCAGATGGCGAAAGGCAAATGTAAGAATCTTACTAACAGAAACCAAGACCACTCACCATCATCAGAATGCACCGTTCCCACCTCACCCAGTCCTGGGCACCCCAACACACCAGAAAAGCTAGACCCAGATTTAAAAGCATATCTCATGATGATGGTAGAGGACATCAAGAAGGACTTTAATAACTCAGTTAAAGAAATACAGGAGAACATTGCTAAAGAGTTACAAGTCCTTAAAGAAAAACAGGAAAACACAACCAAACAGGTGATGGAAATGAACAAAACCATACTAGACCTAAAAAGGGAAGTAGACACAATAAAGAAAACCCAAAGTGATGCAACACTGGAAATAGAAATCCTAGGAAAGAAATCTGGAACCATAGATGTGAACATGAGCAACAGAATATAAGAGATGGAAGAGAAAATCTCAGGTGCAGAAGATTCCATAGAGAACATTGGCACAACAATCAAAGAAAATGCAAAATGCAAAAAGATCCTAACTCAAAACATCCAGGAAATCCAGGACACAATGATAAGACCAAACCTATGGATAATAAGAGTAGATGAGAATGAAGATTTTCAACTCAAAGGGCCAGCAAATATCTTCAACAAAATTATAGAAGAAAACTTCCCAAAAATAAAGAAAGAGATGCCCATGATCATAGAAGAAGTCTACAGAACTCCAAATAGACTGGACCAGAAAAGAAATGCCTCCCGACACATAATAATCAGGACAACAAATGCACTAAATAAAGATAGAATATTAAAAGCAGTAAGGGAAAAAGGTCAAGAAACATATAAAGGTAGGCCTATCAGAATTACACCAGACTTTTCACCAGAGACTATGAAAGCCAGAAGATCCTGGACAGATGTTATACAGACACTAAGAGAACACAAATGCCAGCCCAGGCTACTATACCCAGCCAAACTTTCAATTACCATAGATGGAGAAACCAAAGTATTCCAGCCAGAAGCTGGAAAGAACCCAGATGCCCCTCAACACAGGAATGGATACAGAAAATGTGGTACATTTACACAATGGAGTACTACTCATCTATTAAAAAGAATGAATTTATGAAATTCCTAGGCAAATGGATGGACCTGGAGGCCATTATCCTGAGTGAGGTAACAAAAGAACCCACATGATATGTACTCACTGATAAGTGGATATTAGCCCAGAAACTTAGAATACCCAAGATTCAAGATACAATTTGCAAAACACATGAAACTCAAGGAGGACAAAGACCAAAGTGTGGACACTTTGCCCCTTCTTAGAATTGGGAACAAAACACCCATGGAAGGAGTTACAGAGACAAAGTTTAGAGCTGAGACAAAAGGATGGACCATCTAGAGACTGCCATACCCGGGGATCCATCCCATAGTCAGCCTCCAAACACTCTTGCATACACTAGCAAGATTTTGCTGAAAGTACCCAGATATAGCTGTCACTTGTGAGGCTATGCCGGGGCCTAGCAAACACAGAAGTGGATGCTCACAGTCAGCTATTGGATGGATCTCAGGGCCCCCAATGGAGGAGCTAGGAAAGTACCCAAGGATCTAAAATTGTCTGCAACCCTATAGGTGGAACAACAATATGAACTAACTAGTACCCCCAGAGCTCGTGTCTCTAGCTGCATATGTATCAGAAGATGGCCTAGTCAGCCATCATTGGAAAGAGAGGCCCATTGGTCTTGCAAACATTATATGCCTCAGTTCAGGGGAACGCCAGGGCCAAGAAGTGGGAGTGGGTGGGTAGGGGAGTGGGGGGGAGGGTATGGGGACTTTTGGGATAGCATTGGAAATGTAAATGAAGAAAATACCTAATTTTAAAAAAAAGGTGAGAGCTACGGAGGAATGTGCCCTGATGCTGACTTCCATCCTTTAAATAAACACACACAGACACACATACACACACATATGACTCATACACAGATGTGTACACTTACACAAACACATGCACATTCATACACTACATATATGTGTATTTGTATATACACACAGAAAGGTGCACACCTATACAAATACAGACACATTCATATACCACACGTGTGCACGTGTATCCATGGACACACATTTTTATGGTTCACTTTTCCAATTTGGTACCAACGGGTAAACACATTGGTCATTTGCATTCTCACAGGACTGGGGAAATCTCTTACATGTGCATTGGCTTTTAGTATTTATTTTGCAGCATTCTTACATTTAAAACTCAACTATATTTTACAAGGAGGGATGGCTTCAGAAGCTGCTGGTAGGTGTCTATATGATCCCAGCCCTAATTGTATTTTATGGTTTCTTTCAGTTCATTGTCTCTGTGTAAAAACAAACCTGTATTATGTGCCTACCCTAGGGGAATATCTGAGTCATAAGACAGTATGTATAACCAAGCCTTTGATGTATTTTACATCACTGTCCCAATGAACCTTTCTGGGAATATTCTAGGAAATGTGAGCTAATCTGCTAGCTGATGTGATCAGATGTGTGAGACTAGAATATCCAGGTGACTTAGGGTGATGAGTTGGGGACAAAGGGACGGTGTGAAAGATACTGAAGTCATCTGCTCAAACGGTGGTGGAATTTAGAAGAGAGTTGTTCTTACCACCTTGATCTCCAAGAAACAGAAGGGAAAAGTGTGTTAGATGCTAACTACTTCTCTGAAACCCTCTCTTTGCATACTGCATTGAAAGGGCAGGATGCCATTCCTGTTGAAGAGTGGGCAGTCTGAGACTTTTTCACAATTGTTTCCCAAGACCTTGAAATGATTCAGGATAGAGAATTGTGAGGGTAAGTGTCATCTCAAAGAAGATTGAAGGCAAAAGCCTTTAGAAACAGAGGTGCAAGATGGTGGGTCTTGACTGTCCCCAAATGACTTCATGATAAAAACCACGGGGCGCTCCTACTTAAAATAGACATTCCCAGACTCCTTCACCAATTTGCCCTTTAGATGAGGGTCTGATGAAGCACAAATTTAAAGATGGTTATGTTTAAGGGATGAGGGATGATTAGTCTCTTGTAGCAGATAGCTCTCAGGATGTCCACTTAGCCTGTAAACAATTCTTCAGTTATACTTCCAACTCATAGGTAGGACTCCAACACTGATATTTAAGTTATGTTAAATATCCATGGCCATGAAGGAAGCTATGCTGTGTGAGTCAGAGTCTCTCTGCACAATTAAAGGCTGAATCCAGAGATAGCCAGTCTACCTCCAAAACCAGCAATATAGGCAGTCTTACTCTGCTATATGAATAGAGAAGCAGTTCAAATGATCTATGGGAGGAACAGGAAAAATGAAACATAGGTTCTCTCATATCTTGAAGTAGCTTGATTTGGTTTCAATCACTAGTTTACAGCCAGCCTACCCTGAACATGCTTGATCTCATCTGATTTCAATAACATGATCTTATAACCTAAGGTCATAAGACTTAAAAAAGTCACTTACACATACTTATACACACATAGTACCGTCTTCCAGTTGGAGTTGGATTGAAGTCAATAATTTCTCTATCTTAACATACCTATTCTTCTGGAAAGGTTCTCAAGCATTTGTAATTTAGTAGACACTACTTCAGCTGGGGGAACAGAGTGATATTTGTAGAAGGGTTAGGGATGGGTGCTAGAGGTGATGTAGGGAAAGCAAGACTAGGTGTAGAGTTACAACAGCACTGTCAGATGGGTTCCGCTAAGTACATCATTTAGCCTTTTTAGTAGGAAGAGTTTGAGTATTTTCTCAATCTGTTCTTTGTCTGTGAGGTAGCATGGATATCAGATGGCATTTTGCATGTAAAACAATATCTGATTGGGATTGTAGATAAAGCTTCAAAACATGAATGGGTTGTTTAATATAATTCAATGTGTTCAACCAGTTGCGCTGGTGTTTGCTCGGCTAGTCTATCCACTGCAGTACTTCTCTTGGTTTCCCTTGGCTCCCCACACAAGGGGGAAACACAGGTTCTTTCTCAGTGGAGATCAGGGAACGGTTGCCTAGCTCTTGGGGGCTGAGTGTATGTTTGTTCTGGATATCTTAAGCTATTGGCCTGCATATCTTGATCTATTGGTTGGGTGGTACGAATGGTTGTTTTGTTTCACACATATTTCAAGGGCTTTCAGTGTATCTCAGTGCTTCACTATGACCACTGTCTCTAGATTCTTACATGAAGTTGTTAGGTTCTTGAAAACTCATCAGAAAGTACCTGAAACATCTTTTGCTTCCTGAGCACAAAATGAGAAGTTCTGCCTTCCCAGTCCTCTTTTAAACCACCAGCTCCAGCCTTGGGTTAAGGAGTGTGTCTGTCTTTGTGGGGATGGTGGTTGTTGTTGTTGGTGGTGGTGGTGGTGGATTTCAAGCCTTAGGAAGTCTTGCTTTCTGTAATGGACTGTCGGATGCCTTGTTAACATTCTTAAATGATTCCTCTTTAAAGGAAGGCCATCCTAGAGAAGGGGTAAAGACAGAAAAACTTGTGGAGGTGGGCAAACCTTTTAGGACCCTCTGCATACCAACCTTTGAGCCTTTACTGCTGGGGGGAAAACTTCAGATTGACTGTAAGGTCCGTATAAGGCTAAAGGTATAGTTTAAGTAGTAAAAGATTAGTGTAGGTCATTTGATATAATTAAGTTTATATCTTGATAATACATTTAGAAAAGGGATGTCTGAGGGCTAGTCCTGGAAGTCTAACCCTAGAAGCTTGCTGAACTCCCAGGAGGAAAAAGTACAGGAAGACTATATCTTATCTCTTAAGTCAAATGGATCACAAAGCTACATTTGTCCTGAGTGTGATGGACCAAGACCTCCTGGGCTGTCTGTGGGCTGGGAAGTCTCATAAACATAGTACTTATGAAGTCTTCATTTTCTTTTATTTTTGATGATTTTATTTTACACGTATGAATGTTTTGCCTGCATTCATGTATGTGTGCCGTGTGTATGCCTCATGTGCATGGAGGTCAGAAGAGGGTATTGGATCTCATGAAACTGAATTAAGGATATGAACTACCGTGTGTGTGACTGGAATCAACCCCAGGTCCTCTGCAAGAGCAGTAAGTGCTCTTCGCCTCTGATCCACCTCTCCAGCCCAAGCCTGTGCTTTCTTAATATTGAGTATAATACCATGTAGTTGTTTGCACATTGAAATACCCCTTTTTATTATTAATTTTTTAAATTTCAGGATGTTTTGGGAAGTGTAAACCCTCATTCCTTGCTAGGTGTGTACGTAATTTATTTATGCTTGCTTAAAGATAAGTGTATGGAGGTATGAGGAGATACTTCTGTTAAGATGCTGAGTTCACAGTCATGAAGACCTGAGTTCACATCACCAGCAATTTTGTCAAAACCTGGGTGTGACAGCATGTACCTATAATCATAACGTGGTAGAGATAGAAACAGGAGAATCTATGGGGCTTGCTAGAAAGCTAACGTAGAGGAACTAGTAAGCTCATGTTTAGTGAGGGATATTGCCTCAAAAAACAAGGCAGACATCGACACCAGACTACATCAGTTGTGGACCATGTCTTCCACACATGTGTGTATGGGCCCATTCACCAGCATATGTATATATGCTTGCTTATGTACATTCATACCCTTCCCACACACAAACTAGAGAAGTGTATAGACATGGCTTGCCTGAGATCATGAAGTAAGCGAAACAACCCAAGGTCCCTGATATTACTATTATACACTCTGTCTGCCTATTATACACTCTGTCTGCCAAGACAACTGCCAAGACATGGTTTACTGGGGGAAAAGGCGAAAGTCAAATGTAAATGAAGGAAAAAGAAGTTGTTTCAGTTGAGCATTCTGTTAACATTTAACCCAAACCCTTGCTACTGGGTTAGCAACACCCACTGGATTTAATATAACCACAATTAAACTCACTACAGAGACAGTACAGTATTAACAAAGCATACCAACACTAATGTATATTGGGGGAGAAAACTGTCAACTCAGGGAAAATATATTTTTATTTCAACCATGTGAGCAAACAAGATAGTTCTTTGTTTCTTCTTGTCCACTGAGATATTAAACTGGGATCAAGAAGCCTGGGATAGCTTCAGGATACCTCCTCTAAGCCATAGGAGATACTTGGTGACCTGGTTGAAAGCTCTGGGCTCTGCTTAGACTCTTCTGCAGACTGATGTATGCTCTAGTTGTCTGTGATGTTGGAAAAAGCAGTGTGCTGTAATGCTACGGGTGTGCACTCTGGAGATGGGGGATCTTAGGTTCATGTTCTTCTACTTAGTCATGCTACGACTGGGAACTCTCAGAGTATCTCTCAGGTGATGATCAGACTGTAAAATAGGGGGTAGTAATAATGAACGAATACTGCAGTTTATTAGGTAGCATTTTCTGGAGAAACAGAATAAATGTATTTATATACATACATGCATAAACACACAGAAGGAGATAGGGAAAACTGCAGATTCAGAAAAATCTACATTTATTTCAACTGCACAAGCAAACAATATCCCTTATTTTTCCTCATTTCTTTCTGTCTACTCATTAAATTGAGATTACAGTACCTGGAATAAGGAAACAAATAATTATTATAAATAGTATTTTGCTTAGATTGACTTACATTAATGAAGCAGAAAATGGGCTCCTTAGACCATGGTGGTAGCAGCCACTGAGTGGCTGAGCCATGAAAACACTTCTCTAGTCATCTCTGTGTGTTCATGGTACTCATGAGCTCTACCCTCAAAGCAAAATATTTCAAATGAGTTGCAACCTTTACATTTTTTATATCACCATAAATGGAGCCTAGAATTAACCATATTAATCCATAATATTCTAACCCTTGTCCCTGAAATACTCATGGCCATATTTCAATGCAAAATATATTTAGTCCATTTTCAAATACCCATAATCTTAACATTTTCAACATTCTTTAGAAATGCAACTCTAGAGTCTCTAGATGTCTAATATAATTAGTATGTTATATTATAATCTAATTAATATGGGTTAATTTTGGAGACATCCTCATGGAATCCTTCCTGTTGTTCCAGGCCAAAGTACGTGGCTTCTTTCTCTTGGGAGTAATATCTTTAACAAGTAAACCCTTGTCTGCAACTTCAAATATGTTCCTCACTATTGGGTGGGAGACTCATGTTCCAGCTCCTCTCATGACATAGTAGAACCTTTGGGGGAACCAGCCTTCTCTTTAAACTACAAACAAGCTTCATTTTCATCATAATTAGATTTGTATTCTTTATATGCTTTTTTGGTGAATAGCCATCACATGGGTAGTGTACTGAGGGCATCCTTGATAAATGGGCCAGGAACAATAGGCATTTTAGGTAAGATACTGAACCTCACCAAGGAACTTAACCACCACATCTGTCATGTGCCAACTATCTGGTGGATAAATTGCAGGCATGACTGGTATGAACTGTCCCTTCGTTCCTTCGTTCCTTCGTTCCTTCGTTCCTTCGTTCCTTCGTTCCTTCGTTCCTTTGTTCCTTCGTTCCTTCGTTCCTTCCTTCTTCCCTCCGTCTCTCTCTCTCCCTCCCTCTCTTCTTTCTTTTTCTTTCTTTCTTTCTTTCTTTCTTTCTTTCTTTCTTTCTTTCTCTCTCTCTCTCTCTCTCTCTCTCTCTCTCTCTCTCTCTCTCTCTCTCCTCTCTCTCCCTCCCTCCCTCCCTCCCTCCCTCCCTCCCTTCCTTCCTTCCTTCCTTCCTTCCTTCCTTCCTTCCTTCCTTCCTTTCCTTTTTTCTTTTGTTCTTTCTTTCTCTTTTTCCTTTACAGGAATTATTGAAGTGGAAATTTCTGGTTTCTTTGGAGACTCAGTTGTGTCATGTGATGTTTTCTTGGATGCTGTCTTATGAGAGGATGTTTGCTGAGACCAAACACATGGTGTTTTCCTGGAAGTTGTTTATGCGAAAGGTCAGTGATGTTTTGCTGGAGTGGATGCTTGAGGGGGTGTGTAATGTTTAGAAAGAATATAAACATAACCCTACAGAGAGTGAGAGGACGCTCTTGCGTTGGTTCGCCTTGCAACACTTCAATGGTCTTTGCTGATCTTTGCTTGTTAGGATTTCATATAGAGAAAAGCGCTACAGAACCGTCTTGTGGTGTTCCAGCTGCTTCTTGCCAGTTTGGCAGAGTCATGCTGATTCAGAGGAGCCTGACGTTTCTTCTGGACCAAGCTGCTGCTACTGATTTGTGTTTGGTGTTTTGGACTGGACTGCTCATATTCTGACAACAAATACTGTAATTGACCCAAAGAACTACTTCTAAACAGGACTACACTCCCCATTGTCTATTAAACTCTATTTTCCCCTACCTCTGGTAGGTGGGCTAGAGGGAGGTTGAAGGTTTTAAGAACCCTTATTAAAGTAGGTTTTGAAAAATCTAAACCTACAAATTATGGCCTAACTGGAAATTTCAAATGCAGGAAAATGAAAAGACGTTTGTCTTTTGTGGGGAAACCCACAACCATGGACTAAAAACCTGCAGAATTTAATTTGTGTCAACATTTTCTGGATTACAAAAGAATTGATAGAGTTTGTGAAACAAGAGTGAGCCATGTCTGAAAAGGAAGTCATTTTAGCATTCTGAGAGGAGGATAATCTGGTTTATCTATGTTAGAAAACTGTTGCTTTTGGTAAAAGGAGACAACCAGGTTCCAGAGAAAAGGTCTTGGGTTGTTAGACATGAGTCCTGAGTTCCTGTTCCAAGATTTCCTTTGCTGAAGTATTTGGACAAGTACCTCATATCTCTGATTTTTCAGGTTTTTGGCTTTTTTTTTTGTTGTTGTTGTTGTTTTGTAAGGGAGGGATGATTTTTTCTTAAGACAGGGTTTCTCTGTATAGCCCAGAACTCACTTTGTAGATGAGGGTGATCTCAAACTGTGAGCGCCTGACTTGCCAGCAAGAACGACGCCACAAAAGGATCCTTCTGCACACGTTTATTGGGAGAGCTCGATTACAGAGGCAAAAGACCCCGAGCCCAGAAATGGCACTGCTTATATAGGCCTAGGAGTGACGTGTCCATACCTGATTGGTTATGCTACCATTACCTCATTAATATTCTTCGGGCCAGGCAGCGACTCGGCAAAAAACTCTTATGCACATGCGCACATTGGTTGTTTACCCATAATCATGGGCGGTGGCCAGTGGTAGCCAGTGCCATCTTGTAATGGCATTTGCGGCTTCCCACATCGAACTATTTGTAGATCTGCCTCCTGAGTGCTAGGATTAAAGGCATGTGTCACCACACCTGGCTTACATGTCAGCTTTCTTGATAGTGTGGTAGGCAAGCTTCTATCAGTGACTTTGTGAGTTCTTTTGTGTTTGCGATTGTGTGCTGCAAGCTTGAGTATGAGACAGTGTATGTGAGTGTGCTGTGTATGTGGCACCCTGAGTTCAGAGGTCAATGTCAGCTGTCTTCCTCTCTTTACCTTCCACCTTTTCTGAGACAAGGTCTTTTCCTGAGCCTGGAGCTTGTCATTTGACTTGCCAGGCTGGCCTGCTCTCCAGGGATCCTCCTGGTTCCAGCTCCCAACCTTGGGTCCCATGTCACCATGCCTGCTTTTGCACAGGTAAGAGGGATACAAACTCAGATACTCATGCTTGCATACAATAAGACATACAGTGCTTTACCCATTGCACTATCTCCCCAGCCTCCATAGAAAACAACACTTACTACAGTGCAGTAGTAAAATGTGGTGTTTTCAGAAGTTAGATAAGACTTAGTCTCAGGCTGATATGCCCAGGTCAATAGCTGTGTGATTTTAGAAAAATTCAATCTTTCCATTTTCCATTATTTCATCACCCTTAAAACTGCTTCAAGGGTAATAACTCCTGAATGGACTGTCCTGGAGGTTAAATACACTTGAACTGTTGATAAGTAGGAGCTGTTGTAGTCAGGCACTCTGTGCCACATTCTTCCAAAAATATTCAGACATTCAGGAAGGGAATCAAAGTCACAGTTTTACAGAGGAAAAAAGTTAAGTAAAATATTTGCATTCAGTTGTCCCAGTCTCGTGAGCACCTTGCTCTGATGCAGATCAAGCATCCATGAAGAAAAAAGGCCTCATCAGCTCTTTGTCAACTCAAGGTTCATTGAGCATTTCACTCACTAACACGGTGAGCAGGCATTACAGCCTGCCTTCTAGCTTCTGAGGGTCCACAGCATCTTGGGATGTTTCTAGTGTTTTATAGGGCTTGGGGTAGAAATGGCCGAAATAGGCACAAGTGAAGTGTAACTTACCAGCTCTCTATTTCTGGTGTTTTGTGAACATGTTATCAGCTTTGGAGCTTAGGAACCTGTGATCTTTAAGTTTGCCCTAACTTCAACCTTCATAGGACTCATGTTTGATTCAAGACAGATCTCTCTGCTAATATGGCTCACTTGACCTCAGGGTGCCCTTGTTGAATTCACAAATTGACAAAATTCTTCTCTTCTCTTAACAGAGTTTGTATGTAGCCATTTGACACCAGTGAGCAAACAAAACAAGAACCAGAGGGTACCAGCTACACATGAAAAGAGATTAAGCCTAACTAAAATGGACTGAGTTCTCACAGCACACTCAGCAGTGGCTCACAGTCTTTATGTCCAATCATTGAATCTTCACAACAGTCGCCTTAAAGAGATTCTCTTTTAATCCCTATCTAACTGGGGAGAAAACCGAAGGACAGACAGATTGAACGATTTGTAACCCAACTAGCTAATGGTGAGATTCATATTTAATCTCTTGCAGCATGCACTAGAACGAGACAGGTTAGCTATCCTTGCTCAATGGCACAAGATACATGTAATAGATTTTTATAGTTTTATTAAATATTGAACTCAGGAAAATTAAATCATAGCAGGCTGCAAATATAATTCAAACTTTTATTAAATGTCAGGATATTGGATCTTTGGATGCATTTTACTTCTGGGCAATCGCCCAGGTTCGAAGCATATATTTAAGTATTTGCTGTCATGATTTTGCATTGATTTGCAATTGCAAACCAGATTACCTGGCGGGGGAGATTAAATTACTGACACACTTTTGGGAGGAGACCTTTTGATCTTGGTGAACAGGTTCGGATGTGATGCAGTACCCAGCAGGCCTCTTTGACCTGGGTGTTTCCTTTAACGCACTGTTCTATCGGATGGTGTGTTGTCCGATTTGGATTTTCCAAAAGTAGGGGCTTATTCCTTATCTTTTAACCAGGTGCATTCCTACTGGAAATAAACTATCTTGGTATGTGACGAGAGATGTGGATGCTATCAAAACTATTTTCTGCTTAGTTTAAAAAGTCTAAAATTGCTAACTATGCCAACTTTTTTTCTTTCCCTAAAGTTCTCTAAAACATTATGAGAGTGGAAAGAAAGAACAACCCTTTTTTTTCATCAAAATAACGTCAAAGGCCACAGCCCTCCATGAAGTATCCTCATTACCATGTCTCTGCCCACCTTGCTTTTGTCTGCACCCTGTATCTCTTATATGAAAGCTAGATTCCCAATGGTTCTAACTCCTTGCCTATCACAGTTATGAGATCAACCCTGATAGGAACTATAGCAGCCTCTCCTTTGGAATTAGTGCTCATCCGGGTCCAGTGACATGGGCCTGGTATGGTTTCTGACTACTTCCTGGTTGACAGGCTTGCAGTGCCTGCTCACTGATACCAACTGCCCGATGCCTGACACCACAAAGGTACTGTCCCCATGAGTCCTCTGCTCCCTTTGAGCTGAAGTTCTGTGTATTCACAAACTGGGCTATGCTTGAATCCACTACGTCTTTTGAGGATTGTCCAAAGACTTTCCTATGTCTAAGGACCAAGGGAGAGTGCCTGGCTGAATGCCTGGGCCTTCCAATGGAAACACTCACAGGAGTAGGCTCCCAAGGCAGACTAAAGGAACCTAGACACTCATTGTTTTAAAAAGAAGCCATTTAAGCATTACCAAATAAAGAAGAAACGCCAGACCCAAATGTGAAGTGGTAGGTTGTTGTTAAGAAGAAAGTGTAGTCGGGGTGCCAGATTGAAGCCGGCTCAAAAGAAAGAGCAGGGAGCTCAGAGTGCAAGTGGAACAGAGTGGAGCATGCAGAACAATGCAGGGCAGGTTGGGGAATGAATCCTGCAGGTTCTGTGATCCTTTAACGAGCAGTGACTGGTACCAAGACCTTCAGGTTTGCAGCTGGCCTGGCTTGTCCTCTGGCTCCTCTTGCCTGTTTGTGCCTGTCTTTTGCTGCCAAGACCTCAGCAAGCCTCTCGCCTGCTGGACTTTGTGGTCTGTTCCATTTTCAGTTTAATAGAATTGATGTTGCTTGGTGCTCCCAGGACACGTGGCATTGCTCTGTTTGGCGCTGGCAGTGCCTTCAACAGAAAGGGGGGGAGAGGGGAGGAGGACTGCCAAGAAGCTATTTCCTTCAGCTGTGGTCCCACTGCGCCTCCTGCTTCTTGTGAGCAACAAGTCTGAAGGATTCTGAGTGGGATTTTTAAATTAAAATGTTTGATGTTTTCTATCACGGAACATAGGAGATCATCTCTAATTAAAGTCAGCAAGTGTTTATTGAACACAGTGTTTAACAGCATTGCTTACCCCCACCCCAACCTTGTTATAAAAAAATCATAGGAGCAAAATAATAATAATAATAATAATAATAATAATAATAATAATATACAGTGAAGTTCCAGAGTTCAAGGACATACTCACAAGTCATTACTATCTTCTCTTCCCCTCTCTTCCCCTCTCTCTTTCAGTTCTACAGACTGAACCCAAGGATTGGTGCATGCTAGGCAGTCTTTCTGCCACTGGATATAATCTAGGTTACATTATGGCTTGAAATCATCTAATGCAAATGATAACGTAGCTAACATTACAAGCCATCTCAGAGCTTTCCGTGTATCGTGACTCAGATGATGCCAGCTAAAACCAAACCACACAAAGAATATTTATTTCAGTCGCACTCCAGGATCTGAACAGATTCTGATTTTTTTTTTCAGCTTGGCTGAAGTATGACAAATTGGAACTGTGCATATTTAAGACATTTAAGGCATACAACCCGACGTTTGGGTATGTATGTACATTACAAAGTGATCACCGCGGTCAAACTATTAACATATCCGTCACCTCGTAGAATTTGCATTTCCTACTCTACCTGTAGTAAGAACATTTAAGAAAATCTCAGGGCTATGACACAATATTGTCAAGTGTAGTCATAGTCACTCACCATGCCTAAGAGAAGCGTAGCCACAGTGTCGGGCATGGCAGCGGGGACAGAAAGCTGAGAGTCTCAGCATGACACAGAGAGGGCAAGCTGGAATCTGCATGACGTTTTAAACCCTCAAAGCCAGCGTCCAGCCTCCAGTGATGTACCTCCTCCCACAGGCCATACATTCTGTACCTCCCCAAACAGCAATGTCAACTGAGGACCAAGCGTTCAAACATTTGAGACTGGAGGATCTTCTCATTCAAACCACCATAGGGCTGTACCTTGGATTCCACACAGAGATGATATCAAGTCATATTTATTTTGCAGAGTCTGGCTTATCAACATAACGTGCCCAGCATCATCCACATGGAGGTGTTATAGTTATAATCCCCGTGCACTGGTTTGGACCCTGGAATTCGTTTGAAGATATGTAGATCATCAGCTGAGTGCCATGTGCCAACCATGAGATCCAGACTGACGTTGGACATGTTTGTAGTTTTGGGGAAGTTCAGGTACATTCAGTTGTTCCGTCTTTCTCCAGCTTAGCAATGAACCCGTTCCTCTTGTGCTGGACTGTGGAGATCCACCTATATTGCTGCCTCTTAAGACACTTTTTTTTTTTTTTTTGTCCACAGACCCTCACTACATTTTTTTTCGTGCCATCCTGAAACCATCTGTCTGTTTTTGGTTTCATGGCATTTTCTACCTTCAGTGGCCAGCTCTTGCCAGGAATGGATTTTTCTGAAGTATCAAGAGGTCACAAATTAACAAGGTTTCTTTCTTTCTAAAGGCTTAGCAACATCCCAGTGTTTGTGTGTATAGTCTCTCTGTGTCCTCTCTGTCTTGGTCTCTGTCTGTCTGTCTATCTGTCTGTCTCTGTCTCTCTCTCTTGTGTGTATGTGTGTGTGTGTGTGTTTGTGTGTGTTTGTGTGTGTGTGTGTGTGTATGTGTGTGTATGTGTGTGTATGTGTGTGTGTGTGTATGTGTGTATGTGTGTGTGTGTGTGTGTGTGTTCCTAAGGATCACCTAAGGAACTCTGCATGCTAGACAAGTACTCTACCTGTGAATTACACCCACATTCCTACGCCACATTTTAAAAACAATATAACTGTAAGTTGGGTACGGCAGCACGTGCCTGTGATGTGAGCATTCAGAAGGCTGGGGAGGAATTGAAGGTCATTCTGGGCCAAGTTCTGAGACGCTCGCTCAACAAAACAAAAACAGATACAGAGAGACTTAAAACTTTACCTTCCCCTGGAACTCTGAAATTCTAATTGGTAACAAAACCTTCCCCTTTTTCCCCCTTTCACACACATACTTGTGCTCTACCAAATCCGATTAAATATAAACAGCTAGAAAATAAACAGCTAGTGTCTGGCTAGATGATTAACAACCCATAGATTGCTGGAAATGTCGAAGCAAACCATAGAAAAGTGCCCTCAGACTAACTGAAAGGGTTAACTGCATTTACTTTCTCCTACCAAGGGCTCTGTTTAATTTTCACGTCCACATGTCTGGTGTCCTTTGATGAAATGTGTCGTCTGCTCTTCAAAACTTCCCTGCTGGTAAAAGACATGCATTTATTTTTAAATACATTCATAATTTCTGCTCTATAGGAATAAACTATGCCTCCGGGAAAGATGCGCATTGCACGGATACACTTTGTGAAGGTAAACACACAGAGGCATTCTGCTTTCTGTTAATTAATGATAGCGGTGCCAAGCTTTTATAGGAAACCAATTTTCCTTTTGAACACCAGGGAGATCTTTGAGCCTAAGAAATGTTTCAATTTAGGGAGACCATAGCTCAGCCAAAAGTGCAGACGTAGCAGGTGAATTACGGTTGGACTAGAAACTAGGATGCACGAATGCTCGGTAAGTACAAATGGGCCCCCAGAAGTCTGTTCTTGAAACTGCAGACAACTCTGGAAGTTGGAATTTGCTTTAGCCTTTTCCCAGGAGTAGGAGTTGGGATGCATGGACTGGGGCTGGGGGTGGGGGGGCCTGAGAGAGGCTGGAGCAGCCCACAAGGTAGACCCTTGCCATGGGCATGCAAGGTTCTTGCTTGGCTGGTGAGGAATCAATGTTCTCTGTCTCCAGTGAAGACGCACCCGATCTTTTGGCAGAGTGGAAGTCTGGCATCCTCTTCTTAATCATTAGGAGCTCATTTATGAGACTCACTAACTGTGGCGTGACCTCTTTGGTGTATTTAAAGCAATCCTGGGCTGATGCTATTGGAGGGTGTTTTGCACATGTAGATGCTGCTTGTCGGCAGGAGTGTATGATTAGACAAGGTGAGAGAAGGATGTGAATGCCAAGTCTCTCTGCAAAGCCCAATAGAGGCATGCTTGGTGACTAAAGAAGAGTAGCCATCAATGTTCCTTAAAGTGAAGGAAAGGGAGCAGGGTGGTGGTGGCACACACGTTTAATTGCAGCACTCTGGAGGCAGAGGCAGGGGATCTTTGAGTTTGAGGCTGGCCTGGTCTACTGAATGAATTCTAGGCCAGCCAAGGCTACACACACATACACACACACACAAACCCTATCTCAAAAACAAACCAAAACCAAAACGAAAAACAAAAAGAAAAAACAATCCAAAAGAAAAATAGAGGATGTGGTTTCTACTGAGTAAATAGCAGGGATAAATTCAGCATAGATACATTGTGTCCACACAGGTACATACACAATGAGGTTACATATGATACCATATATAAGAATGACAGATCGGAAGGCTGAAGTATAGTTCATTTGTAGAGTGCTTGCCTCGCATGCCTTAGATTTGATCCCTAGCACCAACCACGTTAGCCTGGAGTTGTGGCTCAAGCTTGTAATTCCAGCACTTGAAAGTGGAGGCAGGGAGATCAGCTATTCAGAGTGTCACCCTCTGCTACATCCAATATGAAGGCAACTCTGAGATATATGAGACTCTGCCTCAAAAAAAAAAAAGTACAAGTTGGAAATAGCCTAATAGAGAGCAAGGACAAAGTATGACATAGTTCTACAGTGAAGTATTATGTAACTGTGGAAAAACAGCTCGCAGCTTTGTAAGAGTGAAATACCCACCACAGAGCCCTAAGGCCAGTCATCAAGTATCGTCCAGTATGTACACATACATGCTATTTTGAAACTGTGTGTGTGGACCAAGGCTACCCATGGGGAACAAAGTTGAGGAAGGTGAGTGCACCATCCCTTGGTCTTGGGATATTTCTGTATTAATGCAAAGATTGTAATTAGCTAAAGATAAATATATACATAGCTGTAGCTAAATATATACATATTTTAAAAAGAAGTTTAAATTCTTTAAAAGTGTTTTAGCCAAGTTTCTCAGAGTCAACCTGGGACTACACAGTAGTCAAAAAGAACAAATCTGTAGCTGCCAAGGAGAGTTTATGGTAGCTTGAGGCTATCAGGAGAATATTTCATAGGAGCGGATTTCTAGAGCATGTACTAGCTTCCGAGACAGGGTGGGACCACGAGTTTAAGTCCGTGGTTCTCAACCTTCCTAATGCTACATGGTCGACCTCCAAAGGGGTCTAGACCCACAGGTTGAGACCCACTGGCCTGAGTGCTCACTGGCTTCACCCCCTGCCCATTCCACCAGCTTAAGGAGATTGCTACCCATATATAGTCAGTCACTCTTTTCTTCTTCAGAGTTCACAAAGCACTTTTCAAGTCTTAAGCAAGACCGGAAACCTGTGAGTGGCCCTTTTGTCCTCATTTTCAGGGAAGCTAATGGAGTTCGTTTATATGCTCCAGTGACACGCACAGCTAGGGTAGAGCTGAGCGAGGACTCAGACGGGGAATCTATTCCCAATGAGGCCATTAATCCCAGGGAAATCACTACTTTTCTAGGTCTTGGCTTCTTCAGCTATAAAATAGGCTTGCAGCAGTTTCCTAGGCATGAGTTTAGAATTGTTTAAAGGAAAACAAGTGCCTTCCCTACCCACCCCATTCCCAGCTTTTTAACAGCGGCCCCACCCTCTAGAACACACAAGTTCATGGTTCAGTAGAAGGGGAAAAGGATCTATGTTGTGAAGTGACTTAAGGGACTGACTCTGTTCTTGCAGAACATCTGGAAAGGGCCAGAGAGAACACATCACGTCATCCCTGTCATCCTTGTCAAGACTGTCATCCCTCATGTGGTCCTCCTCCTTGGGTGGTACAGGCATGAAATCTTGATGTTTAGGATGGTGAGGGAGAACTGCTTTCTCCTGACCTCAATCTTTCCAGACTCTTATGTAAGGGTTTGGCTTCAACGCAGAGTGAAAAGATGGTTCTGTGCTGTTCTAGCTAGTGCATAGTGTCTCTAAATAAACATGCTAAATGATCAGATTTGCTGTGCCACTATCAATGGGTCAGAGTAAAACAAGTCATCCTATCTCATGACACAGCCACCACCTTATTTTTTATTGCTTTTAAAAAGAATCTTTATGTGTGTGTACATGTGGGAGGTTATGTAAGGTGTGTGGGCAAGAGTATGCCCCAGAAAGCATGTGGTGGTCAGAGGACAGCTTTGAGTATCAGTCTTTGCCATCTACTTTGCTTTAGACTGGTCCCTTACTATTTGAGCTACGTGAGCCGGCCTGTGAGCTTCTGGGGAGTCTCCTGTCTCTGCTCGTTTCACTGTAGAAGTGCTGGGATTGCAGACGGACACTATGGTGTATAGCTTTACACAGGTTCTAGGGGAATCGAAACCCAGATGTTCATGCTTGTGTGGCAAGCACTTTATCCACCTAGCAATCTTCCTAGCCCCACAACTGCCACACTATTAGTAGCATCTGCCAAGCAATTGAGCCTGAATCCCAGGCTAATCAACAAGGCTTTAAACACCTATGGCTACAGGGCTATGCTTTAAGGTGTAGTTTTTGTTAGTATTCTGATATACTGTGGGAAATAACCCAGAGGGTGACTTCCATTGGAAAGGAAACTTATACCTCACAGTTCCTGAGAGGAGAAGGAGGGAACAGCCTATGTGGGCTCCAGGGAAGAGTACTTGGCAGTTGGGAACCTGAAGAAGGAAGCAATAGAAAACACAGGCCTGAGTCTTTTTTGGAAGAGCTTTTCCTTCAGAAAGGAATGGGTAAATGAGGTAAGCAGGCTTAGGGATAGCTAATTTGAACCTGCCAGAAGGTTCTAGCTTTAGTAAACATTGCCAGTTCAGAGAAGCACTATCTCTCAGGGCATGTACTTTCTCTCTTTCAAAGGGCCCACGTTAATCCTTTTTAAGAAATCTATCAATGAATCTATTTGTCTATGTATCTATCTATCTGTCTGTCTATCTTCTTTTTCTTCTTCATTATCACCATCTATTTACCTATAAATCATCATTTATTATCTATCTATCTATCTATTTATCTATCTATCTATCTATCTATCTATCTATGTGTATCTATCATCTAACTTCTCCTCCTCCTCCTCCTCCTCCTCCTCCTCCTCCTCCTCCTCCTCCTCCTTCTTCTTCTTCTTCTTCTTCTTCTTCTTCTTCTTCTTCTTCTTCTTCTTCTTCTTCAATTTATTTAACTGTCTTCATCTATCATGTATGTATGCACACACACACACGCATACACACACACACACACACGTGCACATGCAGGCATGTCTTGGGGATTGAACTCAGCTCATCATGTTGGGCAGCGAACATCTTCACCTTCACCTGCTGAGCCCCCTTGTGGGCTCCCACCTTGGTTAACTAGAACTGACTTCTTTCTTCATATCTCATTCCTTCTTCCACAGCTGCTCTTCCACCAGACCTACTCAGGTCATGGTATCTGGTCAGTAACACAACCTCCCACAGGTGATGGGTAGACTTTTGTCTTATCATAAAATCATTAAAAACAGAAGCTCCAATTCCAGAGCAAAGAGCCTGCTGTAGCAGGCATACTTCACCAGAAGCTTCTGCCTCCTGCTGTGTTTGTAACATTTCTCCCTTTTCTTACTGTGCTACAAGGCCCCCCCTTGCCCTGCCCTGGCCGCTCCATTGTCCTTATTTTTCCCATGGTCCTCCACATTCATCTGGATTTATTTGCTTTCCCCTTTTATTTTTACCTGTTAACCTCTACATCTTCTCCTCTCCAATACAGCTACTTACTCAGTGTAGATCTACCTGCCTGTAACTCTCAAAAACAAAACAAAACAAAACAAAAAACAAAACAAACAAACAAACAAAAACTTGAGTTATTTTGTAGCATCCAGGAGCAAAAGCCAAAGGCACTGTCTGTGGTCTTGGCAACTTGGGTTCAGGTAACCAAGGCAATTGCTACACATGCTTTATTCTGTAAATGTCAGGTAAAAATCCATTCTGATAGCATTCCGAGTGTTGGAAGGGAAAGACATCTTCACTACTGTATGATACTGGAAACGCCTCAGGGTTCTGGATGAACACTAAGACCTCCCTAGACCGATCATGCCTAAGACTGTTATAGGCATAATAATCCACACTTGGACTTCTTTGTTGCTTTCTGGAGAATCTACTCCAATAATTCTCAAACCCTTTCTGTCCTGGATGGCACACAGAGTAGCGCCTTGGGTGGTAGAGGGAGAGTGCTCAAGTAACATAATGCCTGAAGAAAAGGGTGTGTGCTCTCCCACTCAAAGCGCAGATCTCACAGTCACTCTCCAGCTCTGAGATACAGTGCATACCCTTTGTGTTAAAGATTTCAATTTTGGAATCTCTTGGAATTCATTCAGTACACTGAGGGGTCATGGGGGAGGGAAGGGCGTGGTGAACTGGATGGGGTGGAGTGGGGGTGGTCCTGTCTGAAAATAGAAGCAGCTTAATAGCCAGTTTGTTTCTAAAGTTGCCACAACAAATTACTAGTAACTTAGCCACTTAATACAAGTTATCACATTGTATTTCTGTAGATCAGAAGTCCAAAATTAGGGCCTTTGGGGTGAAGGCAAGGGATTTCAGATGGGTTCCTTCTGGAGACCTGGGGAAAATGGGTTCCATGTTCCTTCTGCCTTCTAGAGGTTAGCCTGCATTCTGTAGCTCATGCTAGCTTCTTCCTTCAAGACCACTAACACTGTGGCTCTCTGTCTGTCTCTCTATTGTCACCCTGCTCTCTTTTCCAGATTATGGCAGGAAAAAAAATCCTATGGTTATAAGATTGCACATTGATTAAATCAGATATATGTAAATAATTCAGGATAATCTCTCATTTCAACCAAATTCTGAACTTTTAGTTTTACTGCTTAAAGTGCGTGCATGTGCATATACGCATTCATATATGTGTGAGTACATTTATGGGTTGCATGGTGTCAGGGTTGGGGTTGGGGATTGAGATACACCCAGAGGTCAACTTCAGCTGTTTCTCAGTCAAGACCCATCCTGTGTTTTGAGACCGGATCTCTCACAGTCTAGGGATCACCAATGCAGCTAGGCTAGCTGGCCAGCAAACCTCAGCCATCCACTTGCCTCTACCTTTTCAATACTGAGATTACACACGTGTGCCACCACCCCTAGCATTTTAACGTGGCCCTAAGATTGAACTCTGATCCTCGTGCTTGGGCAGTAAGCACTTTACTGACCAAGTAATTGCCATGTAAGGGAATATGTTCTTGCATCGTGGAGGAGACTGGCAATTACTGGACCCCACCCCAGCCACACAGCTGATGTAACTGAAGCACAAGGTTTTTAAATTAGACCTGACTTTTCCATCTCCTTAGGAGCTAATAACTCTCCATAGTTTTTTTTTTTTTTGAGCTGTCTGATTGATTGGACATCAAATCAGTTTATAGGCAAGCAATAATAATACTAGTAACGTCTTAAATTTTGTTATTCAAAGTATAAGCTTAATTTGCTATACATAAGCTTGGTGTCAGTTTCTCTGTGCCTCTTCTTCAAACATACGTGGGTTTCCTCTACCTTAGGAGACTGGAGCTTAACTCAGTGATAGAACGGCTTATACACGAAGCACAATAGCCTGGCTTTGGTCCTAAACATTGAAGAAAACAAGCAAACAATCAACATGACAGAAAAATCCTCAAAATGGCCTTTACTTTTTCTGTCCTTTGCAGCTGGACAAGGCTTCCTCTGCCTTCATCGCTGGAGTTCCAACACATGCCACCTATATTTTTTTCCTCACGTCTTATTTACCCCTCAGAATCCAAAGGCTTCATGTCTGTTTTAGTCTCTTTTCCACTGGCTACTGAGCGAGCTCCCCTGTAATTCTTTCAGTTCACCTTGAAGTCCCACACCTGGAGTTCCCGTGGCTCTCCTGACTCCTCACATCTAATTTCTTGTTCTTCCACCACCTCTGTCTCTCGTGGGCACCATCCAGTGAACATTTCTGCATAGACATCAATCTGCCCTCTAAGTCTTGATGGCCAGGGCCTCAGTCTTGTAAGCTGTTCTCCTGCCTGGCTTGTTTGCCTACCCACTACATAACTCTATCATTTCATCAGGAGAGCTCTGTCATTGCTTTAGCTATCTTGGCTTAAGCATCGGATCTTCATTGTCCACCTGACTCCTTTCCCCTTTGATTTACCCAGTGTTGTCTCCTTAGTCACAATGCCTGTGTCATCTCTTCTTTTGCATCTGTGCTGTCCGTATGAGTCCTCTTACTCATGCCCGAATGATTCTAGGTGCACTGTTATCATTTTTGTTGTCACCAAGGCTACAGTAACCATCTTCTTTCTTTTTTTTTTTCCGTAGATGGTGCTGCAGCTCTTTCCCCCATTGCTTAATATCTTGATGGCATTTTAAAGACCATGGGTTCTGAATCAACTTGTTGCCGTTTTATCCAAGATTCTTCACCAAAAGTCCTCTATCCTTGCTGGACCATGGTGCCCACTGACCATGAATGAAATTCTTCTTCCTCGCCACCAACGTGCTCCCATTCACCTGGGGCCCAGCAGCATTGTCTACAGACACCTCTGTTCATGACCTCCCCATCCTCTTGACACATTACCATCACCTGAGAAATACCGAGCAGCAAAGAACTTCTGCAATGCCAAACCATCACAGTTGCTCATATCCCTGCTTCTCCTGCTGTGTCCGCAGCTCTTTTTGACCATTCCTACAGGTGACAAGGTTGTACACACCTATGACAGCCTTTCCATTTATCTAGCAGATTCGTTTCCTTCTTGCTTGCATATGTGAGATGTGAGACTAGGCAACAGACTAGCAACCAGTGATCCATTTGGCTTGGGCTATGCACACCCATCTTCTAATGATGTATCAGGCACTACTTCCTGTAAGTACTATGTATACAAACATACCTCTGAATATGGAGGGTATGAGGGCAGATCTGGCACAGACTGTATTGGAGTACAAGGCAAAACTGTGTCTTTCAGTAAACTTTTAAAGGAAATCTTCTATTAGCTATCTAATACCTACCAATAATAGGGTGTACATATTAACGTCGGATGGATTAAGGGAAGAATCGCTCACAGTGAACAACTGTTGATGCGATCCAAGCTGACAGTCAAAATAGGGAATCGCTTGCTTACACCCCTAGCACCAAAGCTCCCTCCTCTTGTGTATCCTACAAAAAGAAGCCGCAAACAGTCCTTGGAGCCTTGGGTATCTCCATACATGCGGCCCACTGTCCTCTTGCAGTATATTCTGTTCTGTTGCTTCTCTTGAATGAAGTCTCCTCACTATTTTGTAATCTGTGTGGACTTTGATTTCAGGCCAAGAACCTGGAAACACCTGGCCCGGATCCTGACTGCTATCAACACAACAACTTTGCCCAGCTTGAAAACAAAGCAGAACAAAACAAGACAAAGGCAAAGACAAAAACAAAACAAAACAAAACAAAAAACCCACCAAAGCCTCCGTTCCTTTTGTGTTTTATTTTCCTCATTAGTCATTCCTGTTAGTGAGCACACACATGCCACGCCTCATCAGAACATACTGTACCTTATTTCCATGTCACCTGCTCCCCACTTATTCTTCTTCTGAACAAAAACACTCTATTCACGTTTTCTCCCTCCTCCTAGTCTTCCTCAGGTCTACTCTAGGCAAGCTCACACCCCGCCACCGTGGAAACCCTTCCAGTGAAGCTTCCGGCGACATCTGCACTGCCAAGGCCCACTCTGAAGTCCCAGCTCTTGTCTTGGTCACTGACTTCGGGGGCTGATGAATCCCTCCTGTCCTGAAACACTTGCTTCTCTTGGCTCGCTCTTGGGACTCTGAACTCTTGCATCTCTCTGGCCACGTCCTTTCGCCTCCTTGTGCTTCCCTAGACTGCAATAGATGGTGATTTTCCATGTCTCAGCCCTTGACCTATCCTGTCAAGGCTTACTCTCTGGCTGACATCATGCAGTCTCATGGTTGAAGCCTCATCTATATTTGGATTCTCTTGGTTCCGAGTTTCTATCTTTAGCCTGAACGTCTTCCTTTAACTCTCTGCGTGCACATCCCATCGCTTCCTGACTGTCGGTACCTCACAGCCAGTAGAACTCATAGTGCACTCTGTCTGAGCTCCTGACGTGGTCCACACTTCCACTCGCCTCCAGCAGCCCGTGCTTTGTCTGCAGACTCTATTGTCACCCTTCCTTTTTGTTGTCACATTGGAAATCCTTTTGGTTTCACTTTCAAGACCTCCCCAGAAACCACACGCCAGTCACCATCTGACAGGCTACCTCTATCGTGGTCTAAAGCCTGTCACTTGCCTATGAATTAAACAAACAGCCTGCACACGTACAGACCCTGAAGTCCCACCATGCAGACTGGACACAGTGGCTCTGCCAGTCAAGAATGACCTAAGCAAGGTGCTCAACTCTGCTTCTCCAGGTTCCTCACTGGGAAGACTGGGATCCTAACAATAATGCTGCTACTATAACTAGAAGTTGTGGAAAGTATTAAAGAAAAAAAACCCCACATATTAAATATTGTCAGCCCCTACTAAATAGCATGTGACCAATACATGCTAAGTATTATCTATAAACTCCATGAAAGTGGACGAAAGGTGGTCAGCAAAATCAGAGAGGTTATGGGAATAACTATTCTGCTGAGCATAAACCAAGAAGATCTTTCCATATCCAAACCTCAGACAGGTGTGGTGGTGTGTGCCAACAATCTCAGTGCTTTGGAGGCAGAGGCAGGAGGATCAAGATTTCAAGGCGATCTTCAGACAATAGTGAGCTCAAGCCTGGGCTGCATTAGGTGCTAGGTCAAAAATTCAAACATGAATAAATAAATAAATGAAAATTAATTAATTAATACCCAGGCCCATGCTGAATCAGGAGAGAGCATGTTTGCATCAACTACTCTGACCTGTGCCCGTCTCTCGCTCCATTGCACCTTGGAGCAGCTTTTATCTGTCTTACAGTTTTACAGACAGACAACCCACTGCTAAGATTCCTTGATCTTGTAGTACTTGGTATTATCATGTCGCTTTCCTCAGCTTTAAGAACAATTTCTTCTCCAAATCGCCTTCCAGATCCCAGGAAATCACAGATGGCCTTAATCTCAATCTTGGCTCTATTCTTGGTCAATCCTCCAATAACTCTTAAGGATTCCATATCTGGGTTACTGTTGCTGCTACCAATGACCACATTTAAAAGTGAGCCCAGCTCAGCATCAGGTCCTCTGCCTATATACTGGAGCTTCCAGGTTAGTGTTTTGCTTGAGTGTGCAAACAAGAGGGTCTCTGACTCTTCTGCTTCTTCTTGTGCTTTTTTTCCTTCTGTTGGTTTGTCTTGCCCAACTTTAATGTATCTTATTATATTTGTTTTATCTTATTATATTTTATTTTGTTATATTAAGAAGTGAATGAATGAATGAGTGAGTGAGTGAATGAATGAAAACTTAGCGTAAAGGTTAACAACTGAACTGTCACTTATACCTGCTGGGGACAGGAGAGGGAAAATCAGTTTTCTCTGACAAAGTAACCCTGGGTGTATCAACCATTCCAGAACAGGCCTCACCTTCAGTGTCCGCACATAACCAGCACATAACTGGACTCCACAATTATTATTTTTCTGTGTGTATTTTCTTTGGTTATGCTTTGGCAGATCCTTTTTTTTCTCTTTTGTGGTATGGTTTTTACCTTGTTTTCTTGGTTTTGAGGGGCTCTGCTGTGCTGAGTTTTTTGTGTTTTTTGAAAAGGAACTTTAAAGTTGGGTGGGTAAGGAAGGGGAGAGGATCTGAGGGGACAGGCGAAGTGAAGAATACGGTCAAAATACATTGGGATTTTAAAATTATTTTAAATAATAAGAGGTAATTAAAGCTACATGAAAAACGAGCCCTATAAATCTCATTTCATGCAGCCACGAATACCATTTTAAATTCTCATTTTACTGGGAAAAAGAAAGCCCGGGCTTTGGGAGAAACGTGGTTGCTACAGAAAATTGTAAGCCGCCAAGTAAGACCAGAAAAACGAATAATTTCCCACAAATTCCAAGGTGAGGCCAGCCAGCCAGAGCTCCTTGGGTTGAAAAAAAAAAGAGTAATTAAATAATTTTCCTGAACACCCAGAAGTAACCTTTCTTATTTGTGACTAAACTGCATCAGTAGAAACTTTAGGAATTTCTTTTGGCTAATTGTGGGGGTTTCTAGGAGAGAACCACTTTCGGTGATGTTGGGATTTCCACAAGCACAAAGTGCCTTGGTTGGAAAACACTAAGAGACATCTCCCTCACTGCCAGCCTTCTCTCTGGCTTGCCACTCACACCATCCAAGGCTCTCCTTCACAAGCAGGTTGTTGCTGACACCTAGTAAATTAGGCAGATGGGGCTCATACATCAACGCCACCTACTTGGATTCCTTTTTGGTCACTCATGCGTTCCCCGCCCCCACTTTAATCAGCCTCATAAATCTGACCCTGACAAGGTCCTGCCTTGTCTCCATCCTGTAGTAGGAGGTGAGGTGGTCATTTGTCCCCAAGCTTTCATCCCAGTCTCTCCTTGAGTGACCATCAGTGCCATGTGGTGCCCATTCATTACAGGGGCTCAGGTGTGACCATGAAGATCCTGTGTCAAGGGCTGCCAAACCAGTGACTCCTTCCAGGAGGACAGCATGGCTCTCCAAGCACTGTGCGCATCAGATGCTCGCACTCCGCAGTGCCTGATGAAGTCCTGGCACACTGAGTGCTGTGCTGGATAGATCACACCCTGAGCTATTTTTCCCCGAGCATCCAGCCTTTGATAGCTATCCACACCCAAGCTAATGAATACACGGACTCGTCCAGTTTTTTCAAGAGATGTATCCAAAACAAGAATTGAAGACGAAAACAGAGCTGTTCAGGGTGTGACCTTGCTCTCACAGGTGGGGACAAATGCTTATGTGATCCTGATGATTCGAATTTGACTCAATCTTTATCTCCAGATCTTGGCCATGAGAATCAGGGATGTTGACCCAGCTCATGCCAGTGGTGTTTATGTTCCTCATGACTTGAGCAGCGGTGTTTTCAGCCTTCTAGGAGATGTGTCATTCAGTCTGGACTGTGTCTGAATCCTTGCCCTTTCTCATGCTCTTCTTAAAAGGGGGAGGGGGTGGGGAAACATATCCCACCCAATCAGAGGAGGAGGGGAGAGGGTAATAGGAGGAAGGATTGTGCGAGGGGGTGACTGGGAGGGGGCAGTGATTGCGATATAAAGTGAATAAATAAATAAATAAATAACAAAAGAGGAGGGTAGTTTTTTTTCTCTCTCCTTACACAGGTGTTGTTCAAGGCTGACTTAATGTCCCTTTGTCCTCTGAGAGCTTCTCTATCCCTTATTCAAGAAAAAAAATAGTCCAGATACACTCACCCATGATTTGTGCCTGTAAGATGCAGCAGCTGTGGGCAGTCATTTCACGCCCAGGCCTTTCCAGCTCATCCACTCTAAAGCCCTGGGAAGGTGAAGACACCTTATCAGGCCCTAGCGGCTCATTTATGCTGTTCACCAAACTGCATTAACCACCTCCTTTATGGGCCCATAACAAATAGGCTATTGAAAGAGTGTAATGGTTCCTCATAGTTGGGATGCATATCATCTCACAGGCAATTTATGTTTTGGGAGGTTTTAAACCGGGCCTTTGTGCTTTCTCATTAGGGCCCGGTCCTTGGAAGAAGGGTCATGTTCTGACCGCAGGGTTATGAGCAGCAAGAGTGAGCAGTCTCCAGAGCTTGTTGTTGCAGATGATAAATGATGAGCACGAGAACATGCTGTCAGTTATGCTGAGCACTTGCTCTGCGTCAGCTTCACACCGTCTGTGTCTCTAACTGCTTTGTCTCCTTTAGATTCTTCTAGCATCCTTAAGGAGCATCCTACTCTTCGCCCCACTTCACAGACGAGGAGCCAGAGGCTCGGAGTCTTCTCTTCTAATGAAGCTCTCTATTTTCCAGGGTCTCAGATCCCTGACTCCAACCTCTCAGCTTTTTTTCATGCCGTACTTCCCTTGAGCAATCTCATCTAGTCTTATGAATTTAACAGTCAATATGCAGTTTGTACCTATATGTTGATATTGCTAATTTAAATCTCTACTCTAAACTCTCCCTACTCCCTCTGCTTGGGAACATACCCAGGGCTTTGCCCGCATCAAGAAAACATTCTACCATCAAGCCACACCCTCCCCCCCAGGCTGCTTCTCTTAGTCTTACATTCACACATCCAACTGCCTTTTCCACTGGGCTTGCTAAGTGCCAGCTCAAAGTCAACATGCCCAAAGCCTTCTTCTGCTTCTCTCTGTAAAGGCTTTTCTCCTCCTGTCTTCCTTTCACAGCTCCTGGTTCACATTGAAAATGTATGGGGCTTGGTTTCTGGTCTCCATAACCTGCGCTCACAGTGATTCTGTGAGTTAGAGCTCCACCCGTTTCCCTGTTTAAGCTGCTGCCTCCTTGGCCCATGTGCTAATGGTACCAATGTTGTCTAGACCATTGCCCCTGACTGGTTGTCCTGCCTGATACTGGCCAGCCCCAACCCCCATCCAATTTTGCGCAGCAGTCTGAGTGACATTTACAAACATGAATCAATTCATGCCCTTTCCCTGCTTAAAATTCCTTAAAGATTTTCTTTTGATTCAAGTCCAAGCTCCATGTATGGTTGAACTTGACCGATGTTGCAATGTCACCTCATACTTTAACTATTTCCCATTCCTTTGTCAACTATTTGAATGTAAATAACAGCATGGACATGTGTCACTAATAAATTATCTAACCACTTGCATCTATGACATCTACATTAAATTTCCTCGCTATAATAGGCCCAGGGGAGGGAAGGGAGTGGGAAGGATATGAAGACCATGTGAGGTAGACATTTATAGCCTACTTGTTCAGAACTATGTACCTGAGAATATGGGTAACCACCTGCCTTGCAGTGCAGAGTTAGAGAGCACCGAGCCTCTGTTAGGCAGGCTGTTTTGACCCAAGCCCCCATGTGAATTCCCTAGGTCCTGGGTTCTTTGTAGGGGTATAGCTGTGATAGAAGGTTTATGTCTGAGAAAATGGGTAGACATTTGGTAAGTCAGGCTCTTTTGTCCATCGGGGCAACCACACAGATGGTTATGAATTGGAGGCAATGGGCATCTTAGCTACATTCAGTTGTACTTTGGTTGTCACATATCACCCAAGAGCATAGAATCGAACCCTAGTATCTGCAAACACAGACAAGGTGGCGGGTGCAGTTAGGTATGGCGATTAATGAGCCGCCATCTGCCAGCACATCATGCTTTGAGTGGGACTTAACGTGGTTACGGGTGTCTTTGAACATTTCCCCCCTACCATATGTGCTTAAAGGATCCAAAAAGGAAACAGCTTAATCCAGGAATGTGTAAAAGAATGGTGACATTCTGTGGTGTGTCAGTGAGATGAGAAACTTTTCAGGCACCATCTATTTCAGGGTTTTCATGGTATTTTATGGTTTCAGGCATCTAGTCTGTGACAAAACGGCACTGTCAGGATGATTTTCCACATGTGTGGGATCCTGTGGAACACCATGGTGTGGGTGCTGCTTTCAAAAATACACCCGTGGGGTTGCCCTGGACTCAGCTGACAGAAGACATGACTTCTTTTCTTCCAAGGGCCTGAGAGAGTGTTGATGCCACGTTTTTCAGAGTGGAAACTTCTGTGTCTAGACTAGGCTTTCCTCTGGGATGTTTTTTGTGCCCCTGTGACATCATTTGTCCAAGCTCTTCATTGCTTCTTACATTTCTGTTTTCTTCCTCTAGCAACCTAAAGCTTCGTAGGACGTGCATTGAGCCTGTTTCCTCCACGGTGGCAGAATCCAGTGAGCCCTAGCACCAAGACTTACATTGGAAGTGCTTAATATATCTTGAGTTAAAATAACATTGCTTCCAGAGAAAAACTTAGAGAAGATACCTCAAGTATTTTTAGAAACGACATATTGTAGATCAACAACATAATTGACTACATCCTTACATTAAGTACTGGAAAAAAATGTGTGATATTACCAGGAAAAAGAAAGCCTCACTTTTCATGAGTTAGTTCCTAGGTTTGGTTAAATAACATGGGCTTAGTCCACGTGTTCAAAATAAGGAAGGGTGGTACATGGAATCCTGGCACTATTACAGAAAGGCAAAGGTCTCTTAGAATATTTATGACCAGCAAGGTTAACGTAGCATTGATGTGTCAATAAATCATTGTCATAGCACCATAGTTTTGGGATACATGGAGGTGTGTGAATGTGTGTGGTGTGTAGACCTTTCTATAAGGAAATGTTTATGCATTGACTCTAATGATAAATATGATCAAAGTTCGGCACTCAGATATTATAGCGAATGTGTTTGAGGAAGGCAAAAGTGTTTAAATGGCCAACATATCAGTTGGGGCATTTAAATGCTATGGGAATACTTAATAGTAACAAGGAAGGACCCTAGGGAGATACAGTGAGTTATTTTCTCTATGCTAAAGAGTGGGGCATGTAAGGTGGCAGGAGGCAAGGGACATTCAGAAGGATGCAGTGGCAACAGTATTTGTGGTGACTATAGGAAGAGCTGGTCCTGAAATCCTGGGGACCAAGGAGAGCACTGCCTGCCACCCCAGCACTGGCTACTGGAAAAGGCCCAGAAGGACAGATATAAATGACACTTCAAAGGCAAAAGCCACATGATTTGCGAAATTCTGAAACACAGACTATGAGTGGCTTATATGGATTGTCAACAGGAGAGAAAAAGAGATCGGAGGCAGGGCAGACACAACGTAGGGAAAGACGAGCTTGAGGTTTGGACATGTTCAAATACAGTGAAGTTCCCAGATGGAAATTCTCCAGATTTCTCCCTGTCCCTTCACAACAGGGCTGTTTAGTGAGGGATGCACTGGAGTGTTGGGTCTAGAGATAGCAAAGACAAATTTTAGATGAGTGAAGCAAGCAACATTTGAATATATTGAGGTTCTAGCCCTGCGAATTCTGAGCCATGTAAGAAGCCATTAGATTAGTCCGACTAGATGACTTAAAGACATGGGAAAGTATTTGTATTACAGTGTCCATAAACACTGAAATTTCCAAATGTACTAGATGGACATAAAATCAAAGAGTTATAACCCGAATGAGATGCTAGTATCACTGATATTTTTCCTTGGCAAAACTGAATCTATCCTTGGAGAAGTAAGTCAGATGCCTGTCCTCAGCCCGCCTGAATCCCCGTCCCCAGGCAGTCTGTCATTTACTGTTCATCTTCCCACAACACTCGGTTTATATTTCTGCCACAGCCCTTGCCTCTAGTTCTGTGCATGTTTTCCCCGCTTGCCACCAGACTGGGGACAGCATGAAGATGGGAAGTTTTCTCATCTCGGCATTCCTCACTCCTGAGCAGCTGGGGTTGGTGGGTGACAATTCATCACTGGAAATCTCCAACAGAGGAAGGCTGAAAACGTGGACAGACGAAGCGATGTGCAGTCGCTGTAGCAAAGCCAGTATACACATCACATGTCACTTTTCTCCGACGCCGATAATGCAGAACCAGCAGAGGCAGCACTCTCATTACACACTGCTGGCCCATATTTGTAATGTGTGACATTTTTTATGAAATACTGTCAAAGGCAATCCATCATTGAATAACCTTTAGATTATATGCTGAGGTTGATTTTAAACAGAGACGTAAATGAACTCCAAGGATGATGCTGGTTTTGAAGAAGGGTGTGATCAAAGAGTTCCACAAAGGCAGAACAAATGCCATGTTCTATAGGACACCATGTTCTATAGGCAGGACACTATGTTCTTTTAAGTCACATAGCAGTGACTGAGAAGGTTTTCTGCTGCCCTTTTTTCACTTGGGGACAGGGTTATTGTGATGATAATCATGTGACTATGAAATGTGGCTGAGTATTTGTGTCTTGTAGTACATCTGGTGAGTACATGATAAAGGGACGAAGACAACTAAACATGAAGCAATCTTGAGGTTTGTAATAACTATCTTAAGAAATGCCATATGGTATATGTATATGAATATATGTGTATATGTATATCTATATATGTATATGACACAGGGCACTCTAAGTTAATTTCAGATGTCAGTTCGACTCACAGTTCAAGGGGCTCTGTATATCTGGAAAGATCTATAATCTTACACATATTATGGAATATAAATAAACGAAGCCTTCTAGGTCCCATCATTTCTGTGTAAATCCTGAAAACACTTTCTCTGCCGGGTTTAATGCTTCCTGTGAAGGGAAAGCTGACTGTGAGAAGAACACTAAAATTGTAATTCTTTGTCTTCCTTAATTAGACCCAGAGCTCACCACAGTTCTTGCTGAAGCTGTGAGGAAACATCCAAGCAATAATTCATACTGTCAGGTTAGCAGACACGGACATGGGGGTCTGATGGGACCAAGAGTTGCTTAAGGGATCTTTCTGTGAAGTGAACAGCTAAGAAGAGGTGCATGCTCTTCCACAGAAAAAAAATCCCTGAAGACGTGGAACCCAAGCAGCAATGAACATGGATCGCAGCAGCATCTCGTGTCATCGTTACAGATGCCATTCCATAGGCGGCACATAGACCACCTTTATACCAATGGACGTGGGGCACTAATTAATAAGTCCCATTAAAGCACGGAGTAATGACATTTAGCATCTAATGAATGCCTCATAATCTCTTCAGTCATTAATATTTCATAGTGTCAGAGCATAAGGATAGCCGTCCTGAACTGATACAGCATGGTTTTCTGCCTCTGACATGGCCCCAAGGGTGTAGGTGGCACCAGGGTATGGCACCTTGCCATGCAGAATATACATGTGCATCATTCACTCTGTACTTTTGTCCTAAGGATTCCTCTTTTAGAAAGATCCTGCCTGCCATTTTTAGAGTGAACATCTGTGACTCCAGAAAAGCCCTGGGAAAGCAGAAAGCCTCAGATGTTGATCGGTGTAGAGCACTGGTTTGTTGTTGACCCTCGATGACCACCAGGGAAAAAAAAACTAGTACAGGAGAAAATCATTACTTTGATTTATCACTGGTGGGCTTGCTTTATTCAAAGGCAATAATCACTTGGCAGATCAGGTGCCACTGCAAGGCCATATTGATCCAGGAGACCGTCAGTCACTCAGGCGTAGAGATAGCCCAAGAAAAAGAAGTCCATCTCAGAACAGGCAGGAATGAAGTGGGCGGCTATTATCTCTGACTGTGGTTCTGTGGCTCCAGGGACACTGGGCTTCTTGCAGAAGCAGGGCTGGAGCAGAGAGAAGGGTTCCAGGCTGCCAGGAGCCCATCAGAGGGAAGCAGGGCTATTGAGCTAGCTGCCAAGGTCTCTGAGATTGGATTCTTTCGAAGTGTAGAAAAGAGGCTGGCTGCTCTAGATCAAGAGTTTAAAGAGTCAAAACCACCCGCGTTCAAGGATGGGATTTGCTCCTGGGAGCAAAACAGAGACAGTGATCAAAATCAACTTGGACAAGAGACAAGATCCAGCCTGATGTTGGTGGATGTCTTGTAAGGTCGTGGGAGGGACAGAGGACCGGAGGTGGTGTGTGCTGGGGTAGGTGCAGAGAGGGTTGGAATCCAAGGCAAGTATATAAAGGCAGAAGGAGCCAGGGACACAAAGGCCCGCCCGAGTGGGGAAAAGAGCGTCTGGAAGAGTTGAAGAAAAGTAAAGGGAAAGTAGGGACGGGGTTAAGAGGAGAAAGGAGGATAGAGAGCAAAGGGAGGATGGAGAGCAGAGGTGAAGGCAGGGAGAGGGGGTTGGAGAGAGGGGGCTGACCACGGGAGCTGGAAGCAGGGAGAGGGACGAGGGGCGTGATCGGCCAGGGTAGGGGGTGGGTGGGTTGTGGAGTGCGGGGAGCCGGCTTAGGGGGAGGGCCGAGGGAAAGTGAGAGCGCGGCGGGAGGGCGCGGGGCCGGGCGGGAGGAGGCTCCCGCGGGGGAGAGAGGCGGGCGGGCGGGCGGCCGTGGGAGGGAGAGTGCGGGGCAGGTGGCGGGGAGGGAGGGCGCTCGGCGGAGCGCCGAGGCCAAGTGCATTGTGTCTGGCGGCGGCGGCGAGCCCACCGGCGGCGGCTGCTGGCCGGGAAGCCATGGAGCCACGGGCGCTCGTCACGGCGCTAAGCCTCGGCCTCAGCCTTTGCTCCCTGGGGCTGCTCGTCACGGCCATCTTCACCGATCACTGGTACGAGACCGACCCCCGGCGCCACAAGGAGAGCTGCGAGCGCAGCCGCGCGGGCGCCGACCCCCCGGATCAGAAGAACCGCCTGATGCCGCTGTCACACCTGCCGCTGCGGGACTCGCCTCCCCTGGGGCGCCGGCTGCTCCCGGGCGGCCCCGGGCGCTCAGACCCTGAGTCCTGGCGCTCGCTTCTGGGGCTTGGCGGATTGGACGCCGAGTGTGGCCGGCCACTGTTCGCCACCTACTCGGGCCTCTGGAGGAAGTGCTACTTTCTGGGCATCGACCGGGACATCGACACCCTCATCCTGAAAGGTGAGCGGCGGGCGCGCCCCGCGTCCCTACGTCCGCGCGCGGAGCTCAGCCCGGGCATCCCAGGGGCGCGCGGGTCCCCGCCATAGCCTCTCCAGTCGCTGCGCTCCGTTGCCCCGCGCATTTTTCACCCTTCCAGGCTGCTTCCCTGCTTTCCTTCCCCAGCTACTCTTCTCTCTCCCTTTCCTTGCTCCTTCACCCTACCCTTCTTTTGCCATTTTCCTGGACTCCGTTTTACCCCTCACGCTGTCTCTTTCTCTTCCCTAAGACTCTCTCCTCTGGTCCTTCTCTGTCTGTGCCTGGCTGACTCGGGGTGTAGATATGGATTTTCTTGACAGTGTTCCCAGGGAGGGTGACAGCCACAAAGACTGATCTTTCTCAACTGGGTTCCTTCCCTCAACTTGCATTTTCCTTTGAGACGTGCCCTTTGGAAGAGACAAGTTGTAAACCTCAGAACGGGAAAGAGGGCTTTCTCATAGATTGAGCTGGCTGGTATATCATTAAATCGAGGTGGGCATTCCAGCCTGGAGGATTCATGGGGAGCGAAGGTCTGTCCTCCAAACACTCCAAGTTCAGGTCTGTTTGAACTGGACTTCGTATTCCCTAATTCACTAGTAAAGGCAGCTAAAGGGAGCTAAGACACCTGCTTTATTCATTATTCATTATTCAACCTTCCAGATGACCCACCCTCCTCGGGGTCTAGGAAACAGCTGAGGAGAGCCAAGGGCCAAGTCCTTGAAAGTAGACTTGCGTTCAGAGATTCTACCTGCCACGCTCTTATGGTTGTGACACTTTGTAGGTTGTCTTTATTGTTTTGTTATTGGGCTTTGCGTTGGTACAGCATCACTTTGCTCTTCTGGAATCAATGCAACACCCATCTTATGTATGGAATCAGGTAATTTGAATATTTTCTTTGTAATCCTCTTTTATAGCGATTCCTTTAACTTCTAAAGCTCAAACCTTAGTAGAATTTTTGTCTCCTGAAAGAAAAACAAATAAATAAACTTCTTTTCCTTGGACTCACTGTTCCCAAAAGGAAGTCCGAGGTCAGTCCATTTGAAAATATTTAGAAGCAAATGAACAGATGTAAATTGAATTACAGCCTGCCATGGAACTACCGAGAAAGGAGGGGGTTAATACTGTGCTGGCCTTCCCCATCCTGTTCAGTTGGCATAGTCTTCATTTCTCAAACATGTCAATTTCCTCCTTCCCATGGCTAGCCCAGCTGGGGACTGCCATCCAAATCTGTCTGTATATGGAAGGACTCCAGCAATTTGGGGGAGGGGGGGATCGGATACAGTAACCTCCCTTTGGGAAGTAAACCTTTTTCTTTTCTGTTCCAACTTGCATCCAAACCTGATTTCTCCTCATGAAGACACTGCATAATTAATCCTGATAGTAGCGTAATACACGAACAAACTGTAAAAGCTGACTGTGGAGGCTCAGTTATGGAATGCTCATTTAGGCAGGGCAATTTTGAAAGTAAGCAGTGTAGTCTGTCTTTGGAAATAGCAGAATTGCATTTTTCACACACACACACACCACACACACACACACACACACACACACACACACACACACACACTTACATTCCCTTGTGCTTAGAGTATTTCACTGCATGCAATTTGGATAGAGTGTTGTGTCTGAAACAGCAGAGCAGAGTCTAGCCCACAGCAGGAGAACTCCCACAGGGATACTCCAGGATACTTATGGAAATGTGCTGGCTAGCTGAGGTGTCCAGAATCAAATGATCTTAGGAGATGAAGAATGTTATTAGAGGTCAATGAATCCAACCTTTCAATCCAGTGTTCTAACCCTGCTACAGTTTCTGACAGATGGCCACCCAATACAGAACTCATATGCTATTTAGATGAATTACATTGTTCTGCTCATGAATGCATCTTTTAGATGAAAAAAAAATTACCTCACATATATACTATTGATAGTTGCTAGCTCATCCTTTGTGGAGAACACTGGGGGTTTCTGGCCTGACAGAAGATAGGGGTTCCTGTGCTGTATCTGTTACTAAGCCTCAGCATCTTTTCTCCCACAATCGTTCAAACTTACTTGGTTTTGTTGTCTCTTGTCTATGAGGGCTGACTGTTCTTTGAAGAACTTGCTAGATCTGAGATGTATCAATGTTTTAAGAACAACAACATGATTTTAGATTCCTGGGAAGCTAGCAAGCTGATACTGTTAGAAAATGAGGAGCTTAGACCAAAGGATGACGCCTGTCATTACGGGATCCTGATTTGTTGTTGGTTGTTGGGGAGAAGGCGAGAAGTGCCTCTGGTACTTCCAACAGCAGTTCTCCACTGACCCACATTAGGCTGGATGAGTAACTCTTTGGGTCTGTTTCACCTCTGGGAAATGCATGGACATGGAAATTTCATTAAAATTCTGATTCTGTGAATAATATGGAAAAGCAAAACCGTACATATCTACCTGTCTCCAGCAGATGACTCGGGCATCTATATTAGGAAACATGGTTAGCGTTGTTTTGGCACCTGACATCAAATGGCTCTGGTCTGAATTTCCTAGCATAAAACACTAGAAACTGTCATTATGTGCACCTAAAACATCTGTTTAACTGGAGGCTCAAGGTCTACTTTCTACTTTCCTCTCTGAATTACCTTTTGAGTCTTATAATCCTTTAGAAATTTTAATTATTGACAAGTTGACTCAGATGGGAGATTAGACAGGGGTCAGAATGTGGGTTATATAAACTTTGTGGTAGGTTTAGTGAACTTTTTCTTTTTCATGTTTAGTGAACTTTTGAGCCAAAAATAAGCCAAGCTTTTCAATCTGTGGACACAGAGGACAAAGGTGGGATGCGGATAAAGGCTGCAGAGAGGGCAGCACAGGAAATGTTCTTCCACCTAAGTGTTAGGGTAGCCTATTCCTGGAGACTCAGGATTGCTCAGGATTAAGAGATAAACCACACAAGACGGAGTGGTTTGGAAATGATGGATGTAGATTCTATGATATTAATCTATCCAAGAGAAATCACATAAACAGAAAAACATCCATCTCAGTGATACAGAGATTTGGGATAAACATCAAATTGTGGGGTTATTTTGTTTGTTTTTGGTTTTAATTTTGTTTGTTTGTTTGTTTTGTTTTTTGCCCCCTTTTATGATTCAAGTTCACATTTCTCTAGTTTATTCTTTAGACAGTTTAGGTTGGAGCTCCAAGCAAAAACTTCAACAAGAATGGTAGATTTCTTTTCCTCTATTCTTCTTTCCCTGGCCCCTCCCTCCCTCCCTCCCTCCCTCCCTCCCTCCCTCCCTCCCTCCCTCCCTCCCTCCTTTCCTTCCTTTCTTTTAGATATGAGGTTGTATATATCCCAGGCTGGCTACCAACTCATTAAGTGGCAGACAATGACCTTGAACTTCTGGTTGGATCTTTCAGGCTTCACCTCCCAGAGGCTGGGATTATACGTGTGCAGCTGGTTTATGTAGGTGCTGGGGATCAAATCCAGGGCATGCTGGACAAGTGTTCTACTAGCTAAACTCCATGCCCAGCCTGAGGGAAAGTTATTGGTAAGCGTTTTAAGGACCAAGACTATAACCCTGTGCTGCTTTTGCTGGCCCACAGTGAGCTACACCCCAACACTTCGAACAGTGTTTCTTTAGCATCAAGCTCTCCCTGTCTGAACAGTCTCTGTCTCACCATCTTGCTCACATGGCACGGTACTCATTCTTTTCTTGCTGTGACAAAAAATACCCGAGAAAACCAACTTACTTTTGGAGCGTGTCTTAGGTTCATACTTTCTGTCCATAGTTGGTTGTTCTGTTGCATGTAGTAACTCAGGAAAGCAGGCCCCGCATGGTGGAAAGCTGTTCACCTCGAGGGGGCCAGGAAGCTGAGAGTAAGAGGAGGACTCCGGGAAGCACAGGAGAGTACACCCTGGTTGATCCAATCCCTCCAACCTCCTGGAAGTAATACCCTCAAGTGACTCTATCAGTGATCCCGTCAGTTCCCCAGATGTGCAGCTCTGAACACTGCATTAAGCACATGGATTTATTTTAGCGGTGGGATGGGGGGGGGCAGGATTCATGTTTAAATATTATTCCAATATAATAGGAAATCATCAAATATTTTAAAAAGAGTCTACACTATACCTCTTTAATTTACTTTCCAATCCAATTAAAAACAAAAGCTTATATGTGGAAGGTAGAATGAGAAGATTTTTGGAATGTATTGAGGGTTCTTTTATGTCTCATTCTAAGTTATTTTTGCTGTGCGTTCTTGTGGCTCTGGCTTTTTCAAAAGATCATTTTATGTGTATGGGTGTTTTGCCTGTATATATGTCTGTATACAGTGTGCATAGCTGTGAGGGGGGAGGGGGCAGAAGAGGGATTGGATCCCCTGGAACTGGAGTTACTGATGGTATGAGCCATTATATAGGTGCTTAGAATTCAAACCCTGGCTCTCTGGAAAAGCAGCCAGTGCACTTAACTACTGAGTGGTCTCTCTAGCTGGTCACTGCTTTTTTTTGGCTCCAAGAAAGCTTTCTCAGTCAAAGGACTAGCTTTGAGATTATGCAAATCAATCACTTCTGCCTCATCAAATGAGAGGTGTGGGATAGTTGAGCAAGCCAAGTAGGCACTTGAACTGAATAGACTTAATGCTCCGGCCATCAGGCTCCTCTGTGCTGCTGGGAATGCAGGAGGTTTGAAAGAAGCCTTTCTGTCATAAAATCAAAGAAAGGTTAGGCCAGTGGACTTGGCACGGTCTATGTAAGGTCTCAAAAAATAGAAAGTGACCTAAAGATAGATTCAACATTCATTTGGTCATCATCCATTTATTTACTCAAGAAATAGACGGTGAAGTGTCAGGCATGGTCTCGACGTAGAAGACACAGTGAGAATTGCACAGCCTGGACAAATCCCTTCCTTCTTAAGCGTACATTTCATAGAGCAGGGTTTGTATTTTCTAGTGGGTTACACAGAAGCTACTCTTAGTAGGTGGGGGAAGATTACCTGACTAGCGTGGAGAGCACTTGGGGAGAGCTGATAGCGCTAGTGAGGAAATGACAGCGAATACAGTGTGGTATGATGGAGTGTCAAGCCCTGTGGGCACTTGGTGACATCCTGTCCAAGTGCCTGGCAAGCTAGAAGGGCCATGGGAGGCGGGTCCTTCAGAAATGGTTTCCTTGCTTTCTTCCAGCACCTGGGAGCATTTACTTTAATACATAAATAAATACTGGTGAGACCTGTGGCTGCATTATGTAGAACTTCGGAGACATCGGGTGTGAATTGGAGATAGTCCTGGGACTCTATTGGAAGTCCTAGCTATTTTATTAGTGCTAATGTAAAATTGTTTTCATTATAAGTTCTTATTAAGAGCAATTAACATTACTTTTCAGCTATATGCACTTTGAGCACGCAAATCAAATTTAAGTCTTGTATTCTGCCTACAATAAACAAAATGAAATTTAAAGTAGTATTTTGCTTTTATGAAATTAAAAATGACAGGATTTCAGAGCTGTGAAGATTATGACTGTGTGTATATAACATTAACTTGTGAAAATGAATGGAGATTGAATTGAGACCTGAAGTAGAAATATATCCTAATGGTCTTTGAAGCAGTCTAATGAGATAAACAGAGATATCAAAGACAGTGAGTGGTACATAAATACTCTGTCATTTTGCTCTCTGTATGAAAAGGAGAGAGAGAGAGAGAGAAAGATCTGGAAGGAATTTACTAGGCCTGTTCTGCTTTGTGCTGATGATTTATCTGCTCCTCCTGTTGCTTATTCACCACAAAATTAATAGTCTGTACAGGACCCACCAAGTTCTACCTGACACGGAAGTAGATTGATGATTTTCTTCAGCTCATTTGTAGACCAAAGTATCATTTGTGTGGGAATAATTATCTACCAAGGGCAGATCTATCTAGGGAAGCTGAAAGGCCAGCATCCTTCCTCCTTGGCCCAGGAGGGTGCAGATTGTTGCAGACCTTGCCTTCGACACTGCTGCCACAGGGGCATGCCTCCGTTTTAGGGAGTCGTGATAAAGAGTGGTCAGGAGCACCTGCTGCTCTTTCCAAGGACTCAAGTTCACTTTCCAGCACCCATGTCAGGTAGCTTGCAGCCTTGTATAGCTACAGCTCCAAAGGAAGTGGGAAGTGGTGTGTGTGTGTGTGTGTGTGTGTGTGTGTGTGTGTGTGTGTGTGTGCAACTCCAGTTTCAGGGGATCCATCACCCTCTGGCCTCTGAAGGCACCTGTACTCATGTATGTGGTGCACATAAACTCTCTCTCTCTCTCTCTCTCTCTCTCTCTCTCTCTCTCTCTCTCTCTCTCTCTCTCCTTATGTCTCCAGACAAGTGGTGTCTGGGATGTTTTTGAGAATGCACTACTCTGATACTCATATTGACATTTAATTTTTCTTCTTCATTGGAAATTGTGTGCAAGGGCTGTGTTAGTACGTGCATGATAAAGCAAAGACAAAAGCAATTTTTTGAGGGGTGGTGGTATTAAAATGGGATAAGTAGACATTTTGCTCGAGCACCCTATGCCTCCCCACAAACACACTTTCAACCCTGCTTCTCCTTATGTTTATTAGCTAGGCTACTCCTCTCTCCTGGGCAGAGGAAGGAGAGGTTTGCTTACTGTGGCTGAAATGTACGCGTGCTCTCCCCAGTGTTCTGCTATCGCACACACATTTATCTTGTGCAGAGGAGAGGAGATGCATTTTATTTCCACATCAATTCTGACATTAGGCACAGTATTAAATGAGCCCTTTTGATTAAACAACTGCTACTTCATCCTGCCCAACTCTTAATGACTAGATTTGTAGTTTCATCTTGTCCCATGGCGTGTGGAGGCTGAGCATGCCCCAGTGTGATCTTCTGTTTGAACACATTCTGTCACCAGCACGCAGGAAGGTTATCTGGAACAGGAATTAAGTTCTTGTTACTCTGTCATCGAAAGAAGTGACGTGTTCCATTCTTGCCTGTTTGTACCCCAGCAATATCTTTGAAAAGTCATTTAGAAACATAAGCGTCAACGGTGCTTCAAGTGGCTTGTGATCAAACTTTCCAGAACCACTGACATTTTCATTTACTATGTCCCGCGGATAACATTTAGCAATGGCCTTGAGGGGGGAAATGAAAACTTTTTTATTTATTTTTATTTTTTTTTTGCCATGTCATAGAAAGTTCACATGCAATTACACCCGAGTTGCTATGGTGGTTTTTTTTTCCTCCCCCTTAGCTACTGATTTTTCTTCTTCAGAGTTAGAAAAAAGCCCTCCAAGTCCATCAGGCAGACTGCTCCTAATTGCCAGTGTTCTTGATTGCTGTGCGACATCAGCTTTTGTGAGAGGAGCATCTGGGATGACAAAGACTCCCTGTGTCACTGCTAATCATGAGGTCCCAAGGAGTGGCAACATTGATGGGATGGAGGCAGGTCTCAGGGTTTTCCAAACAGGACCAAGAACAGACTCCATTCCATCATTGTGAACACCCCCAGTGCCCCAGACTCCAGCTTATCAGCCTGTAATGACCGACTGTCAGATTCTCATCGCAGATTGCGCATACTGGGACCTCTGCCAAGCTGTCACCTCGGATCATCTGTGCCCTCGATCCCCCAGCCCACCTTTCTTTTGTCTGTCTTGTCTTCCAGAGAAAGTCCACTGTCTTTCTGTGAGTCTAACATGTGTGAATACCTGTGGTCTGTTTTCTTCTATGGCTTGTTGGTTTCCAAGAATGACAGCATCCAGACTTTGTTGGACTGTCTTCTCCATATCTTACCCACTTCCAACAACAGCAACTGGTGGGATGAGAGGGGAAATTGAAAACAAACCAACTGAAAGATTGGCAGATAATACAAATAGCAAATATGTCTCCTTCAAAGCAAATATTAGCTCATTATTTTGATGACAAAGATAAGATAATTTTTAACCATGTTAAAGCCTTAGGCTTCAAGATATTTGCTTTTATTCCTGTGTGTGTATGTGTGCGCGCGTGTGCGCGCGAGCACGCATATAAGTGTTTATGTACATCATGTGCGCCAGTACAGGTGCCATTAGAGGCCAGAGGGTGTTGGAGCCCCTGAAACTGGAATTACAGGAGGTTGTGGCAACTGAGCCTAGGTCTTCTACAAGAGAGCATTTACATGCTTTTAACCACCGAGCCATCCCTACAGCCCGGGTTATTATCTTAAAAAAAACAAACAAACACCAAGTATTGATGTTATCTATAGCTGTGCATAGCTTTTGGTAAAGAGTTTTCAAAAATCAAAATAAAGGCACAGTGACTAGAGAGCAGACTTTATCTTCCAAAGCTGCTAAAATTGATAACGTTTGTTTGCTGGCTTGCTCACGGGGTTTCCCTGTGGTTAAAAGTGATTGCGGTAATTAATCTGCTTTATTGCAAATTTTAACTAAGAGGATGTAAGTGAGCTTCTTGGAGTGTGAGCCTTGGCAGTAGTGTGGCAGAAGTGTTTGCTCGCAGTTCAGTGCAAGGATGTTCAGGCTGCATTTGTCTTTCCTGCAACTCAGGCCTGATCAGCTGACTGTAGCCCAAGCAATCATGTCTCCAGAGGACGCCATCAGGGAGTGCGCAGCAGCAGCGGAAAGAAGAATAGGCCCCATGATATACTTTCTCCTTTCTTGAATTACAGAGGATGAAGTGAATTACTTACTGGGTGTTCCCCCCCCCCCCCCCAGCTTGAATTTATTTTTTTTTAAAATATTTTGTTCCTGGGTTAAAAAAAGAAATTAATCAACTCTCTTTGCCCCCCTTCAGAATCTGCAGGAGTTCTGTTTCTTTTGGTCCCTCCAAGGTTCCTGACATATTTCAGCTAGAAACAGATTCCTGAAATTCTTGAAGTGGCAAATTATGTCTGTTCAGATGATTCTAGAAGGCTTGGTTGTCTTTCTTACGCTACACTCACCTGAAAATCAGCAACGATGCTTGCGTCTGCCGGGTGTATTTAGGATGTTGCTTTAGCAATCATAGAATGAGTTGAGTGGGAAATCAGGATGGGGTGGGGCATGATTCATTGCACTACATTTTAAGAAACTTTAGATTTGGTGTGGGAAATGTAAGTATTTGCCTCATTCAACAGTCAATAGATATTGCCCTTAGAAAAACCGATTTTTAAAAAAGTGGTTTCTTAGTCAAAAATGAATGCCAAATGTGGTATGGTAGTTTCTGTGTTAATAGAGCCGCCATCTTTATCATAGCCACAGAAACGGACAAGGGTTTCTGAGTAAGGATTAATTCCTTGTAGAAAGCTACTTACTGTGGTCCTTTGATCACAGTGCTTTTCAGTCTGAGCACCGTGGAAATGCTAATCATGAGGTTATTGAGGGAAAAAGAGCCACAAAGTTTATCGCTTATCATATGATGGAGAAGTTATGGAGCAGGTTATCTGAGCAACAATTTGACCCTTGATAAATTTCCAGAGGCAGAGGCAGGGGCAGGGGCAGGGGCAGGGGCAGGGGCAGGGGCAGGGGCAGGGGCAGGGGCAGGGGCAGGGGCAGGGGCAGGGGCAGGGGCAGGGGCAGGGGCAGGGGCAGGGGCAGGGGCAGGGGCAGGGGCAGGGGCAGAGGCAGAGAGGCAGAGAGGCAGAGGCAGAGAGGCAGAGGCAGAGAGGCAGAGGCAGAGAGGCAGAGGCAGAGAGGCAGAGGCAGAGAGGCAGAGGCAGAGAGGCAGAGAGGCAGAGAGGCAGAGGCAGAGGCAGAGGCAGAGGCAGAGGCAGAGGCAGAGGCAGAGGCAGAGGCAGAGGCAGAGGCAGAGGCAGAGGCAGAGGCAGAGGCAGAGGCAGAGGCAGAGGCAGAGGCAGAGGCAGAGGCAGAGGCAGAGGCAAGGGGAGAAGTCATGATGGTCTACTGGAGCAGCCTGAGCCACTTAGAGCTCAGGATTTGTGCCGGGCCGCTGCTGACTAGGAATAGCCCATTGTGGCTCGTTTAGTACGGAGCATCTGGCATAATGGGGAAGTTCTGCCTGGTGGTTAGACAATGAAAGTATTGATAGAAGAGAGCTTAGACTCCCAAGTGCTGGAAATGAAGATGGGCGGAGGAAAGAACCGATGGGAGACACTGACATGAAGAGCTCTGGAAGGGACTGTTATTTTTCTTCAGATGTCTGCTCAAGGAACATGGAAGCTGTGTTGTGTTGCTTTCTCAAGGGCTATGCATCTCTTTGACTTGGATCTCTCTTCCTCTGTCTATTTCTGCCTCAGTCTCTCTTTCTCTCTGTATCTCTCTCCTGCCTACCCTGTCCACCTTCTCCAACCTTTCTGCCTCCCCTTTCTTCCTCCCTCTTTCTCCCCTCCTCTCTCTCCCCTCTCTTCTGAAAGAAACTCAAATTACTAGGAGGTAGGTAGGAAAATTCAGTCAGAATCAAAGGTTCCTGGCCACCTGATTTTGTGCTGCAAAATCCCATCTGTCATTTGCAGCTCCTCTGACTCTCCCCTTCCCCCGCCCCTTCCTCTCTCAAAGCTTGTTAGCTGTCTGTGCACTGAGTGAATGTTGTCATCAGCATAAACTCGAATTGGTTTTAAGTTATAAGTAGAAGGCATCATTTGGAAGGAGAAGGCCCTTTGATTTTATGCAGAAGATGTGGTAGAGGAGCTTAATCCACTCTATCTTCTGGGCTGGAGGTTGTAGGGGGGCAGTTGACGGGTACAGTGGCATTGGGCGGTTCAGTCCTTTAAAGTCATCCTTAGGTGCCACCACTGATTTAGAAAAGTGGCAGCTGTATAAATAACTCATTACCTGTTGGTCCCCTGAACAGGTCCCTGAGCACCTGATTTGGAGAACTTCAAAAGGAAATGACAGGAGAGGCCATAGAAGGGGATAACTGTGCGTGTCCTCCAAATGAGTCAGTTACTGAAATGGCTGTCTGACGGGTACTGGGCGGAGTACTCCCCCTGCCCTCTTACGCGTGCACACAGATGCATATGCAGTGGCGTTTTGATTATGCTGTGGTGAAAATGGACTGCTCTATACCAAAGGCACCAGGGTTTCATTTTGGAAGTTTGTGGCAGGTGTACATTAACAAGGATGTGCTTCTTCCTTAAACTATCACAAGATTCTTCTCTTAGCACCTGTCTTGTCTCATTTGCAAGTTAAAATGGCAGGCCTACCCCCATCTCTCAGAATTCTTCCATATATTTAGTTTTTTTCCCCCCGAAGTTGTTTTTATTTCCCAAAGGGTCAGGCACAGCAGCATTTCTGATAGGGTATGACACATTATAATTTGGGTTGTGGGTGTAATTTTTTAAAAGGAAGTTAATAAAGTACTTGATAAACATTTATGCGCTCCTCTGGGTAGGTTTATTGGTTACGAATCTTTTAGTGTCAAATAGCAGAATATCCAGATAAAAATGGCTTAACCCAAGAGGAAAACGCATTACTGTGCACAGTAAGCAGTCTGGAGGAAGGCTGTATCCTGGCTAGGTCATCACAGAGCTTAGGTGCTGGAAGGCCCTCCAGTGCCAGCAATGGCAGCTGTACCTTAAGCCTACTTTCTTCCTGGATGTGGCTGTTCTCAGTCACTGCCTCACACTGTGGCTGTTTAAAAGCTGGGCACTACAAGACCCCGAACCCTCTTCTTGGCTCACTTTTTACAAAACGTTCAGCAGGCTTTCCACAAGTCTCACTGGTCAGAATTATGCCCTGTGATCCTGTTGGATATTTAATTTTCACGGTGTAATCAAGCTCTCCATCCTGGGTTGAGGGGCGGCTAATTGGGGTTCTCTGAGTCTAGCTTAGGTTAGCTGAGGACAGTTACTCATAAATGTGGAGTCTGCCACAGCGGGGGCATTGAAATGGTAGCCCCAGCTCACCCGTGGCCATTGCACGGTAGGGTTAGACTGAGACTAGAACTTGGATCTTTGTTGCTAGCTCTTCTGATTTGTCACTTCTTTCACATCCTGCCCCTGGGAAGGCTCTGCATTTTCCTATCTGGAAACCCCATAGTTTTTCCTTAATCCAGAATGACCCACAGGTTGTACTGTTGTTTCTAACAGGCTTGCTCATAGTTGCACTGTAAAAATGCAATACAAATGTCCAAAATTATGCATTTTTGGAGACATAAATTACTCTAAGATGAGTCAGAGCAGTTGTTAAAATCTGATACACACTAGATTGGTATGCCTAACACTCCCCAGATATGTAGCTGTTGTCTCTTTACCGTTCCCAGGAAATGGACATTCAGCCGCCGCCAGGAGAATCTAGTGAAGAACATTGCTTAGGACAAGCACACTTCCCCACAGGCCAGGTCCTCTGATAGACCTGCTCACACCGCACCATGGCTTCATTTAATTTCTCTGTTCTGAGGGAAACAGCACTGTAATGACAATGTATTTCATTCCCGTCTGTGGACTGGTTCTGACTGACCATCATGTCAGTGTTCAAACCGGACTGTAGTAGTCTTGAGGAGGAAACCAGCAAAGCCTACTGTGCTATTGCATGTATCCTTGCGTGTCCATAGAGGCACATATTCAAAATCTGAAGAGCTAACCTATTCCAACTCAAAGAAATGCTAGCTGCCTTTGAAACAACACATCTAGAAGGGCAGTCGAGGAAGCCACTGCTTAGCAGTGCTGTGTTTGGAGGAGGGGGATGGAGGAAAGGCATATGACGATGGGCCCTTGTCATTTCAGCAGGAATGGGCAGGACACATCACTGCAGTGTACCTTTGTGTCTCCTGATGGAATGGCCATGCTCCTCTGCGCCGCTCCTTAGGCCCCGAGAGGTCTGTTTATTTAAGTCTGATATCTGCTCAGAGCAGGAATTACGAAGCAAAAGTGAACTCTTGCAGACAGCTGAGCTAGCAGGATTTTTTAGCACAGAAAGCCGGAGAAGATGCTGGAGAGCCACAAGGTGTGTGGGTGGGCACATATTTGGACCACCGGAATGCATGCCAACTTGTAAGTCTGAGAGAGGTGGGGGTATGGATAGTGGATATGCATACAGGGGGAAAGAGATTAAAGGCTGCAGGAAGATCAGGAGAGCAGCCAGGAGGAACAAGTGTTTACTGAATCCCTGGGAAGCCATCTCTATAGGATCTTTCTTCCTGAACAATCCATCAAAGAACTGTCACTATTTTCAAATGCCATCTCATTGTGTCTGTCTTTTCACTAAAAGATTCAGAGGAGTTCTCCCTGAGTTTAAACATATTATTTCCAAAGAAACCCACCAGCCCATCATAGATACACACTCAAACAATAACTTGTATCTATCCAGAGCAGCATTCTTCATTACAGCCAAGGGTGGACAACCCAAACGCTCATTACCAGCTAAGTAAATGCCATAAGCCCATATATCAGACCATTATTCTGAGGTTAAAAAGGGCTGGGGGGGGGGTAGGAACTGAAATACTGGCACATGCTTCAACCTGATGGACTTGGTAAACTTTATGCTCAGTGAATGAAGCCAAGCATACAGGGCCATGCACTGCAGGGTTCCTTGAGAAATAACCAAGAGTAGGAAGACCCACAGAGACAGAAAACAGGGCGGGGAAGTGATTGCTTACTGGGTGTGGGATTTTTCTTTTGGGTTTATGAAAATGTTCTTGATATAGTGGGAGACTACATAATGTACTGTCAGTAAAATGCACGATTTTTTTACAATGGTGAGCAGCAACATCAAGAGCCCCCAGCACTGGTGACTTCCTATTACCCAGAGCTTCAGGTCTGAACCTCTTAGCAGGGCATACACAAGCTCTGAACCATGAGGCTCCAGCCACCTTTCTGATTTCATTCCCTGCTCTTCTCCATGAAAACCAGGGTCAGGCTAGGCTACACTGTGCTGTTCTCACACACACACCCTTTTGCTCCTTGTGGTCTTTTTGGTTTTCTCTGCCTGAAATCCCACTCTGTCTCTTGCATCTGGACCATGGCTGCCTTTTTCTTGAAATTCAAGTGCCATTATATTTTCTCTGTTTTTTTTTTCCAACTCTATCCTTAGCTCTTTTCATTCCCATCAGAATGAGTTTGAGCTTTTAGTAATAATTTTTGTTCATTGACAGTTTCATACATGCATATGACACGTTAGTTACTGCCCTCTAAACTTCTCTGATGTCTCCCCCATCCCTCCCAGCCCCCTCCTTCCTTACACATTTGTTTTCCTTGTTCACTACTTTCTGTTTTGCCTAGTGTCCCATCCATCTGTGTGACCAGGGGTTTGTAACTATTTATTACAGTCTGGTGGGCTCACACGGAATACTATGTTCCCCCTTCTCCCAGAATCTGTTAGCTGCCAGGAGATCAGCAATAAGTGGCAGGGATCCACAAGCCCTTTCCCAGTCGGTAGCTGACTATTAGGATTTGTGTGAGCCCAGTGACACTGGAGCAGCTGCTCTGAGTTTATGAGTACCATAGCTGTGTTGGGAATTCTCCAAGACTTCTCCCAGTTGGTCCTCACGAGCCTTATGAGGGTGGGTAAATGTCCTCTGGCATCATTGACTCTCAGAATCTTCTGTAGCCAGGGGTCTGTACATTCACTCTGTTCAATGCAGTGAGAGGCCTCTCTGAGTAAGGCTTAGAGTAGCCGTCATCTGTAGAGAGTAGTTTGATGCTGTATAAATTCAGCAGTATTAGGTTCCCCCTTCTCAGGGGCCTTCTCAGTCATGGGTTTTCATACAGGTTTACAATATTAGGTAAAGATATCCTTCTGTGAAGCAGGCACCAAAGTCGAATCAAGGAATTCTTGGTTAGCTCCATAACAGTGGTGTCACTATTGTACTGATGGGCACATTTGACTAGCAGGTTGAAACTGTAGTTTATAGAATTCACAGCCGGATAAGATGGTTGGTACCTTAAACTCCCAGTAGCCTGCATAACACCATTGGACACGAGCCACGAGGGAGGAAGCTTCCAACTCAGTTTCAGCTTTGTTTTTTTCTTTTCTTTTTTTTTTTTTTTTTGTTTTTTTCGAGACAGGGTTTCTCTGTATAGCCCTGGCTGTCCTGGAACTCACTCTGTAGACCAGGCTGGCCTTGAACTCAGAAATCTGCCTGCCTCTGCCTCCCGAGTGCTGGGATTAAGGCATGCGCCACCACGCCCGGCTAGCTTTGTTTTTTTCTATACCTTGAATCTAACCTGTGGTGTATCTTCAACAATAGTTCTAGTGGGTAACCAAGAAGAATAGTATGAGCCTGGATTGTTTTGGGGGCTTCTGAGTTCTTCTTGACCAACAATTCCTACAGAGCTATTCTGTATCCAGCACTGGGGCTTTTGTTTAGCAACCCATTACTTCTAGGACTCGTAGTGTCTAGACTTATGGATATCAACAGGTTACCATATAGTAGGTTTCTGAGTGATTTATTATATACTCAGTTTGTTTTGGTCACTACCACCACACCAGCCTCGTTTCTTGACATTCCTCTCCCTGTTTGAGCTTTTACACCAGAATGATTTTTTTTTTTTTACATTATTCTACACTTACGCACAATTTTGTTATCCAAGGTCAATTGTGGTCCAAAATAATTAAATGGAAAGTCCTGGAAACAAATAGTTCGTAAATTTAGATTATACAGTATTCTGAGTGATATGATAAAATCTTGTACTCTTCTGCTCTATAATGCCCAGGAATTGAGAATCTTCTATTGATTGGTGTAACTATCTGGTTTATGCTGCTGGCCCGCTAGTGACCTGGTAACTAACCACTGTGTTATCAAACCTGTCATAATCTCTCAGTGTTTGTGTTCAGGTGATCTTTATTTCATGTAATAATGCCCCAAAGTGCAAAAGTGATGACACTGGTACTTTTATTATAGCATATAATGGTTATATACTTTATCATAGTTAGTTATATATAGAAAAAGCTTTGTGTATATAGGAATTCTGGTTCTAACTACAATTTCTGGTATCTACTGGAGGCTTGGGGGCATACTGTTCTTGGATAAAAAGGAATAATTATTAACCAGGACCCTCCTCTGTTAGCTGTGCCTCATTATACCGATGTCTACCATGTACCATCTCTTTCCTTGTCCATCTCTGTATCTTGAAATGAAGAACAGATGTCAGCCAGCCTATTATTTGGACCATGCAGGTCTTCCCATTGATTGACTGCTCAAAACAACCATGTTGGGTGGATTCAAATCACAGCCAAACCTGATCTATTCTCTCATCAGCTCCCTAAGGTTTTATTTCAAGCACAGAAAGGGGATAATTGTTCTATTTTCAGAGGCTGAGGATTAATTAGACTAAGACACTAATAAATAAGCAATACTTGGCATTTTAAAAGTATTCCTCATAGTAGAAAACAGAGAAACCACAAAAGCTAGCATTCATGGTACTCTTTTCTTTTCCATGCCATTCAAAATATAGGTATAACATTAACAGAGAGCTTATGGGTTTTCACCCCAAATGCCCTCAATCCTTAAGTGAAGGACTATGAGACTATTTGGTTTGGAAGTTCCTACCTCCAGGAATTGGTCCTTTGTCCTTTTACGAGGATAAATCACAGGAATACAATATAGTGCTATTGTTTTGCCAAGATCATTCCATGCATATCCTCATACATTGGGTTTATTAAATGTTTCTTTTTCAATAAAATTATTGCAAGTCCAATTATATGCTTCCCATGGCCAGAAAGCAGGATGGCAGGAGAGAGTCTCTGGGGGCCTCCTGGTTGGTGTCCTTCACTGCTCTTTCACCCAACTGTCTGCGGCTGTTGGGCTTGTTCCTAGGAAAGCTTCTAGGGAGAATCATGTGAGATGGAAGGCTTCGATCCTGCCTCTTCAAGAGACGAGGGGGGCTTTGCTGAGATTCTCAGGTGACCTTTCAGCAAGTTTACTTTACAGCGTATTGAAGTGACAGGCGTCGGGAGAATTGGGGTCTTATTGCACAGTGTTCTTAACTGGCTGTGTGACCTTGGGCAAGTCATTGCACCTCCAGATTTCAGCGCATTTGTAGACAGAGAGAGGTTACTTGTGAGCAGAGCTTTTTCGGGTCTCATTCAGGGTTTACCACTTCGATGCTAGGATGCCTATGTGATGGCAGCTTAATTACCTTAGCAAAGTGCTGGGCCATGAAAAGGTCGGCTCTCTCCAGGAGTAGGCATCAGGACCAGCCAGTTGAAAGGCCTTTCCCTCTTTTCAGATTGTTCACCCACACCATTTTGTATTGCTTTTTGGAGTGTGACATGCTTTCTTTTTTGCTAATTTTCTTTTTTTTTTTTTTCACTTCACAATGGAACTGAAAGGGAAATAAGAATTTCCCCGAACTATTCCAGCATTTGTATTTTGTGAACACAGTGCTTGCCACTGGGTTGGAAGAATTCAGTTGTCACGTTTCCTCTCTATAGATGAGTTCCCAGGGGATGGGATAGGTAGGATGGACCTCGCCCTTTAGGAGATAGAATTTGAGTGCATATTTGATGGAGAATATACTTTAGGAATTTTCATAGTGTGTCCAATTTAAATTTTGCCTTACGAGTTCATTTTAAAGATCTCTAAAAAACTTTTGAAAAAAAATTTGATGAGGAAATCTACGGTCACTTATTACTATAGAGAAGGTTTTAGGTTGCTTCCTTCTGTGCTTCACGAGGGCATTTTATTTGCATAATCCACGACCATGTCTCATTTCGCTCAAAAGGTTTATTGGCTCACTTTCTGAATCCAATAGTTAATGTGTTAAATACGTGGATGTTATATTTGATAGACTTTAATTCACATTATGAATCTTGACTGTTCATTTCAATTTCTTTATTTCTCCTTTGAATGATGTTTCTAGGTAGTTTGCTGAATGTTGCAATTGGCATAATAGTTAATTTCACTGAAAGTCCTACCTAGAAAACTTGGACATGGCATCCCTTTTCTCAAACTCCAGCTTCTTCCTTTGTGTCGAGGGAAGGTACACTGAGCAACAGCAGCCTGCTTTAGTTAGCACAGGCAGCCCTTAAAACTGCTGATCTGCAGTTAATTCCCTGACACTTGTCAGGACTGTTCTGTGTGCTTGTTCTTAAATCTTTCCATACAAAGCAGATGGACAAATCAATATTCTAGAGTAGCTGCATCAAGGTCTGGCTGTTTGTCGTTGAGAGGCACTGTGTGTGAGACTTCCAGTAGACACACTGTGTAAGGTCCACTCCCAATAGTCATACTGTGTGTGGTAAGCATTCTGCCTTACCTTTGTCCTGTTGCAAGCATTGTTTGTGGTCATTTTCAAATGACCACATTATTTAAGTCAAGACAGATTAATCTGTCCAAAACAAGTTAACCAAACTACACCCAAAGGTGGTGGAAAGACAGGTGGAGAGATCCATATGGAAGGATGAAGGCTTGAGCCATGTAGCTTGGTCTTCAATTTGCTTCTAAATTTCTCAATGGGTTCCTGAGGATTTTTTTTTCTCTGCTGGGATGTTTGTTTCCTTGAAGGCAAGAAACTTATAAAATCCATGAAAGATAACGAAGGAGGTAACTTAGTCTGCAGTGATCAGGCGATGAGAAACACATTGCTGGTGGAATAGAAATGGTGCCCTGATCCACACAGCACCTTCTTGTCACACAATTCAAAGGAGAGTTTATGAAGAGAGGGGAAAACAAAACAAAACACTTTCTCTGACTAAGCACGTTCTCTTGGGAGAATAATGGGGAGCTGCTGGCAGATACTGTTGCTGTACCATGGAGAACATATTTCTAGTAAGTGGGGGAACGCTAAGAAGTAGACACTGCACCCTGGTTCTGGGACATTGACTAGTCATTTAAAGTGTCTCTCCTCCTCAATCGTCATACTTTCCAAGCATTTTCAAACTCTTACATTCTATGATTTATTCACAGCACCAGAAAGTCAAGGGTGAGCTCCCATGAGCTCCCAAAGTCCCTCAAACGTACCTCTGTGCGTCAGAGTTTGTTTAGTCTAAGCGGAAGGATGAATCTACTCAGCATGGTGTACATGCTCGTTCCTGCCTTCTGAAACAGAGAGCACTAAATCTAAATTTTGCATGACTCAAGGTTATCATATGATGTGACACAATATCTATGTGTCCCCAAAGAAATGTGGGGCTGTGTAAGAGTGATGTGATGTGCCATAGACTTGGTGCCATAGTCCACTTTAAAAAAATGATTATGCTTGTTCCAATTTTGTTTTTATGTTTTGTGTTTGCTGCTTTAATGGATATAATGTGATTTCTATTGTCTGTTTCTGGCTATCCAACTATATACTCCACTTTACTGTTTCTAATGGTCAAGAAACAGTAGCCATAGAAGTAGTAGCTTACATTATGTCTGATGGTAGGGCCCAGGGGACAGTGAGCCCAGGAGACATTCAGAAGCTACTTCTTTGAGTGAAGATGTACAGAGCTCACTGCCATTGCCTGAAGCTTTGGGGGTTATTTTTCTATGTCACAATAAGTATTAAGTACAGTGTCAAGGTATATGTTACTCTGTGCTTAAGAATGATGTGAGCTTTGTGGCTTTCCTTTAAAGAATGTGAAGATGAGAGCAAGCCAAGTCCAAGGGATTATGGGAGGGCTGAGGGATACAAAGGGCAGACCCAGAGAGTCTGTTAGAGTGTCCAGACAATTGACAGGCATGAGGAGATGTCATATGTGGGCCATCCCACACAGTCACCCTGGTTACAGCCCTGCTTGCTCATCCTCACATTGGTAAGGTAACAGAAGAGGGGGCCAGGGAGCTACAGAGGTTAGATGAGGAACCTGGAAGGGAAAGGGGTAGCTCTTCCAGATCCTTGTTTTGTTGATCCCTGAGGCTCCATGCAATCGTTCAATAAAAATTAAAATTGGTTATTCACTTTTTGTGTATTTACAAATAAAAGCCACTTTATTTGCTTGCAAACTACCGTCTGTCCATTTTAGAATAAAGTTGGTTGCTGACTAATCTACAGTTGCTTAAACTGCCGAGTTGGAAATTTTTGGAATCCTCCCACCTCCTCCATCTTCTCTCTCTCTCTCTCTCTCTCTCTCTCTCTGTCTGTCTCACTTCACCCATCCAACAACAAAGCCAACAGTGTTATTTTGGGGATATGGAAGCCACATTAAACATATCGTTGGGTTTCTTTAAGCTTTTCTGAAAGATTAAAAGAAAAAAAATACAAATAAATTCACTGTCCTTCAGTTTTCCTTCTATTTGATGGGTGTCCATACCTGAGGAAAAACACCTTTCAGTTAGACATTGTGTGTTCTGAGACCACACAGTCACACAGTTTCCCAGGAGAAGAGAGCTCATTGATAGTTGAGCATTGGAGCCTGGGTCATTTAGGCCAGTGGTTCTTAAGCTGTGGGTTGTGACTCTTTAGGGTCAAAAGATCCTTTCACAGGGGGACATCTAAGACCATTGGAAGACACAGATGTTTACATAATGATTCAGAGCAAAATTACAGTTATGAAGTAGCAACGAAAATAATATTATTGTTGGGGGTTACCACAACATGAAGAACTGCAGTAAAGGGTCGCAGCATTTGGAGGTTAGGAACCATTGCTCTAGTCGTATCTGTGGATGTAGCTTCACCCACCATGTGTTTTTTTAGCTCATGAAGGAGATGGAGAAGTATTTGGGAGAGCTGTGAAGAGACTAGCCATCTGAGAGCTAGAGCCCTCCATGCTGCTGGTGCTGGTATTGTAGCTAAGCATGCCAGAGTCCGGCATCCTCTCATTCAACGCAAACAATGTGGATGATTGTGAATATAGGGTAAAGACAACTTCTACAGCTGGCCTCCTTGCAATGGAAAGACAATACCTTTGGGTTGGAGAAATGGTTCCGTAGGTAAAGAGCTTGCCTAGAACAATGCGCATCTCTATTTCTAGTGGCAGAGAGGCAGAGGCAGGAGGGTGGAGCCAAGAGCTTGGTGATTTCCAGACTCAGTTAGAAACTGTCTCAAAAAGAGTGGCTGAGGTCAATATTCCCGATCAACCTCTGGCCTCCATATGCATGCCCATGTGTGTGTGTACGTAGGTCATTACAGACACACACACACACACACAGAAAATGAAGCATAAATACCTCCTTAATTAAACAGGAAACTCTGGAGTTGTGATCCATGTAGCAGTGTAGCCTGCCTTGTTTATTCTAAGGCTTGAGATTGACTCCTTCTGTATTGGTTTTGCCTGATAATCATGCAGTCTATTGGGCTGTTTCTAATTATTTTGGCTATCTTAATTATTGGATTGTGCATGATCTGTTTTGTTCAAATAATTTCTCAGCCAAAAAGAGAAAAAAAAAAAAAAAAAGAAAGAAGAAGAAGCAGCTGAGGAGTGCGGGCATCTACCTAAAGCCTGTCTGCCTTTGCCTCCAGCCTTTTGTGTCATGTTAAATGAATCTTTTTGCTCCCAGCTTTTCATTTTTCTCTCTATGAGCAAGAAAGAGGATAGTATTTATCTTGTAGCTTACCATTTAGGGTAATTAAGTATCAGGTGCTAGCAAAACAAACGATTGCTATCAGTTTGATAGGATCATCTGGACTGATTTCATGTACTTTGGGTTTTTCTTCTTCTTTAAATTCATAAGTATATATCCAGCATAGAAATTGTAAAAAAAAAAACTATATAAAGAAGGAAACAAAAATCATCTGTAATCCCTAACTTAGCTATACAAACCTGTTAAAGGATTTGTTTTAATCCAGTCTTCTTGAGCATGTATACACACATATTAGAAATAATATGAAGTACACTGTCTCACAATTGCGGCGAGTCACAAGGGTTGTGCAGTTTTAATCATTTTTTTTTATCTGCGTAGTATTTTTGTGTGTGGATGCCGAGCTACTCAGCTTGCTCATCGTTCTGACTCCCTATCTCCTCCTGGTATCTTTCCCACCGACTTGTCAGCTCTCTTAAATAAATGTGATGTATCTATCACTTTGAATCTTGACTCCTCTGTGGCTCCTGCTAAGCTTGGATGAGGTCAGGCTGTGCTGGGGAAAAAAATCTTCAGTCTGGTCTCCACTGACTCTCTCCTGTGTTATCATTTCCCATCACTGCCCCCTCACACTCCAGCGTTCTGAGCCCCACGTCCTCCCTCTGACCTTTGTGGGTTTTCCTCTGTCTGGAATGTTCCTTTCTTCTGCCACCTGCCTGACTCCTGACGCCATCCAGTACCCCCCAACCCCTACCCCATCCCCCACACACTGGGAAAACCTCTGCTGTCAGGTCTCTGGTGGCCTGTTTGTATCTCTATCACTTAAGTCACTGCTGACCTTCCCCAATCCATTCTTCATGCCAGGATAGAGTGAAATGGCTTTGGCTTGTTTGCTAAAAAATTTATCAATTCTGGTCATGTCTTCCAGTTCACTGTCTGAGTCTGGATATCAGACTCTCCTCAGCTCAGTCTTCTACCCACCTCAGTGTCCCTCTTCTTCTTCACCCCAGGCCTTCAGGCCTTCCTGTCCCAGGCCTGAAAGCCCTTGAGCTCCTGCTGTTCAAGGTTAACTCTACCATCCTGGGAGCCTCCATCTTCTCTTGCCTCTCCAGTTCCCTCCCGACTCAGGTACCCTGTTCTCTGACCCCAGAGCGCTGAACACTTCTCCTTTATGCCAGAGCCATGGTTCTCAACCTTTCTAATGCTGTGACCTTTTACCACGGTTCCTCGTGCTGTGGTGACCCCCAATGATCTTCATTGCTACTTCATAACTGTAATGTTGCTACTTCTATGGATTGCAATGTAAGTGTCTGATATGTGATCCCTGCGAGAAGGTGGAGAGCCACTGTGCTGGAGGCATTGTTTTACATCTCTTCATCCTATCATTTCAAAAATGCCAGTGCCCTTCATTGGACCCCTAACTCTTCAAGGGAGAGCTTGTGTTTGCTCACATTCAGTTTGTATGTAGAGTGGGACTTGGGGTTCCGGGAGAGTGAAATCACCGGGTCCATAGCTCAGGTTAGACAAGTGATTCACTATGGTTACAGAAGACTAGTTAAATTAGATTAGACAAAATGGATAAAGATAAGAAACATCCATTAAAGACGATCATGACTATGAAGTGCCTACATTCTTAGAGACCTTCAGATTATCAGACCCTGATAATCCGACTAAGATTCAGAATTATTTTTCTGCATGTCCTAAAGCGAGCATTTAATAGGACTACCTTCCATGTTTTACCCAGAATAGGGCAGTGTGGGACGGAGCACACAAGTCCAGGTTCTGCTTTGAGAAATGACAGTCTTCCTGCTATGCACTTTGTAGAACCAGAGTTGGTTTGTGTGCCTGCAAGCAAACATTGGCAGCTGACCAGTTCACTGTGGGCTTTGCTTTATTCCCCATTTGTTTTGAGTTGAGATCCCTTGAGGCTCAGGCTGGCCTCGAACTTGCTATGTAGACAACAATGAGCTTGAATTTCTGATCCTCCTACCTCCACCTCCAAATGCTAGGATTACAGATGAGAACTGCCACATTCTGTTTATGCAGCGCTGGGGATTGACTCCAGGGCCTTGTGCATGCTAGACAAGCAATCTACCAACTTAAGCTATAACGCCAGCCCCACTGTGGGTCTTAAATGAGCTAGGTACCAAGAGCTGCAGCCTGGAGCTTGAAGCACCCACAGAAACTGATTTCACCCCTGCACACTTGCATCTTGACAATGGGTTGTGCTCCCAGAAACCTATAGAATCAGCTAAAGCTTTGTCCACATCAGGGTGGATACTACACAGATGTACAGCCACTGGCCAGAGTTGCCTTTGAGTACTGTGTTGAATCTCAGCAGGACGTTATCTGATGCTCAGACTGGAAAACTCAGCTACTTCTGAGCCCCGAGGGAGAAACAAGAGGCAAGGGCTTCACTCCTTGCACTGGGCTCTTGTGCTCAGGTAGGAGGCATGAGACCTGTGGGATGCCCTAGAACACTGGCCGTTCAGCTCCCGGGCTTTGAAAAACAAACAGATTCAAATCAGAAATCATTTGGTAACAGAATAATCCATAAAGGATGTTGCCAGAGAGATTTGAAGAGAAAAAAGTCCTTAGAATTTTCTTAAATTAGGTTTTTCTTTTAATTACCTACTTATCCTTCAGAAACTTGGAGCGCTCCCATTCCTTATCAACATATTCCTTGTCAATTATGCACAGGCTCAGGCTTATGGTGCCGAGGGTGATGCTTAAGTTCGGAGGCAGCTGGAAATGTTTCCCCCTGGGTGGAGGGGCTGAGAGGAATGCTGATGTGCTGAGCAGACTGGCTGCCTAGGAGAGCCAAGGAGCAAGGCGCCTGGGGGCAGGGAGCCAAGCTGATGGGGCTGGTGCCCAGGCTGGGGAGTGTATGAGAGTGTGTGTGGGGGAAGGGGGCAGAGCCGTTCATGACAGGGAGGATGGGGAGGGGGTGGGGTAGGGTGGGGTGGGATGGGGGTGGGGTCTGGGTGCTAACCTTTTGAGTTTTGTGATCCAGATGAACTGTATTTCCTGGCTGGTTCTTAATATCTTTTCCTTCAAATAGCTGATGTAAGGATGCTAAGCAAAACTGCGTATTGGTACATTTTACCCCCCTTGCTTGATTGGCTACATCATGCTGCTTGACGGAAGATTAATGCTGGAAACATTGTGTGGGCACGCTCTGATGAGATGTTGGGGGACGGTAGTGGTGTGTGTGTGGTGCGCGCGTGCGACTATGAGATGCAATGTGTAGGGTGAGGTACAGGTCCACATTATTTCCCAGAAATCTTATCCTGTGTCCTCTCTTTGTCCTTGATTAGGCAGTGTGTATGCCTTTGTTGGGACTAGATGTGATAGGGACAGGTGGTAAACACAAAGGAAACTGCAGTTCCCCTTCATGCCGGCATTGGACCTGAGCCACAAGTCCGTTTAGGCTCAAGCGCTTGGCTGTTTGGATTGCTTGAACTGTGAATAGGTGAGGAGAGTATGGAATGAGAATCCAGTTTGCGAGTGTACAGGCTGTGGGCTAGGTTTTCTACCTCCCTGCAAACAGATTCCCCATATGGAAATTTCAGCTTCACTTGGTCAAACTGTGAGGTTTCCCCTTGCTGTTGCCACACTGAGGTTAGAATATGTTCAGCTCCAGCACCCCACGCCCTCACTTTGATGAGTTTGTGCGCATCTGGCTCTCTGGAGTTACCTCCCTAGAAGTCCTTCTCCTCATCCACTTCCCACATCTCTTCCCTTCCTGGTTGTTTCTGCATCTCTCGGTTTCATTTGTCTCAGGCCCAGTCAGGTGCTCTACCTTCAGGGAAAGATGTCGGTGGTTTCAATGAACTCATTTTACTTGGAGGAGGATAGCCCCAGTCCGTCAGCATGTAGCAAAATGGGACGGGAGTGTAGACAGATATATAAAAGCCAAGCTGACCTCGGTGCAGGCCTGCCCGCTCTGCCCTTGTCCACTTAGAAGAATTAGCTGGGCAAGATGAGGTGCCATCACGGTCAGATAGCCAAGAGGAGGCTGATGAAAGGGATTGCTCGCTATCCCGAGTCTTCACTTGATCTTCACTGAAAGGCTAATTTTAGGGAGTCAGTAGGCAGGATGTTTAACTTCTCCAAGCCTCAGTGTCTTCCTTAAAACAGAGGTAATAAGAAAGCCAGCCACAAAGGGATTGGAGTAAAGCTGTATGCATGGAGCTTGCCGTAAAGGAAGCCCCCAGAAAATTCTAACCATTGCTGTTTGGGTCGCCATAAACAGCCCTCCTTAGTGCCCCAGGCTTTATCTTTTTACTGTGAGAGGGGGAGACTCTCTGCCACAGGGAAGTAAAGGGGCTGGTGAGAAGGCACTCCGAGCAGAGCAGAGCGTGTCTCGCTCTGGAATGAGTAAAAGCATGGTTGCCGTTTCCCTATGCTCTTGCAACCAGCGTCCTAGTGGGCTCAGAAGTGGGCTTATCTGTCGGCAGGCTGGTGTAGTGACTTCTAGACATGTGCGGAGGAGCTGTTTGGAAGAAACACAACACATAGGAAGTATTGACGCGGGCAGTCAAAGCCAGAGGGTCCTGTCTGTGATGGCTACTTCTTGCTGCTGCCACTGATGGCTTCAGAGTTTGGCTTCTTCCAGCAGGCTCTTGCCCTTGAAGGTAAGGAATTTAGCCCTCCCTCATGATGAAGGACCCCTGGTAAGATAGTATTATTCCTTTGCTTCTGTTCTGCTATCTGTAAGGCGATCTTTCTACGAGAGAGTTGGCTGAAGAGGTAAAAAGTTCAGCTATTAGTTTTATACTTAACTTTGCTTAGGAAAAGTTGGAAATATTGTTTGAAATCAATGTATATGTGATTTTTAAAAATTGATTTCAACAATCCATGAAAACCCAAGAGTACACTTCTGTCGATGATAAAACCAGCTATACAATAAACCCTCTTTTTAAAAATAGTTTAATGGACTCCTAATACATATTTATAGGGCACAGTGTGACATTTCAGCACAGATATACAATGTGTGCTAATCGATACTAACAGTCGCTTCCTCGTGTTAGGGACATTCACTGTCCTCTCCATCAGCTACTTTAATTTATAAATAATGAATTGTTGTTAACCATGTTTATCCTACTGCGTGCTAGAATATTTGAAGGTATTTCTTCTCTCCACACTATAGATTATGCTTGCTCCACCTTGTTTTTCTGTACATCCTTTGATAAGTGTGTGTGTGTGTGTGCACGCACATACATGCCCATGTGGATTGACCAGAGGCATGTTCTCCACATTATTCTTTGAGATAGGGTGTCTCACTGAACCTGGAGTGTACTGACTGGCTAGACTGGCTAGCTCTTCAGACACTGGGAGCATCATGTCTCTGCCTCCCAGTCATGGGATGACCGGTGCACACGGCCAAGCCTGTTTTTGTTATTGTTTGTTTGTTCATTTGTTTGTTGTGAGTTCTGGGGACTTAACCCAGGTCCTCGTGTTTTCTTGGGCAGTACTTTATCTCCTGAGCTCTTTCTTATCCCTGTTTGATGGACTTTCTTTAAAGGCCAGCTTTAAGTGGACTCCTATTTTCCATGTATCTTGGTGTGTCTGTGATGCAAGCATCATAAATCTCGTAGTCCATCTGGTGGTGAAAGGGACAAGAGAACCTTGTCCACTGTAGCCAATACTGATAAATTATCTTTATAATGTGAATAGAGTGATTGCCCTTGACTGCATTTTCATAAATCAGCCATACCGAGGGTCTTTTCCTAATCTCCATAAACAGTAGCAATTAGTCAATTCGGCTCCATCCAGGGTTTATTCTATAAAGCAAGCGAACTTCAAAAAATATAGGTCGATTAGAAGGAAGCTGTCTAGACACACAGAGAGAAGCATCAGCATGCAGCTTCAGAATGCCTTTCTGTAGAATATTGCCACCTGCTCTAGCACAGGTAGCCTTTTCTAAGTGGTTCTTCTTCATGTATGTGGGAGGTTACTAAAGCCATGAGGTTTATCACTCACCCTGGGGTGGGAATTCTTTTTCTCCTACTGGCTCCTTCTCTTCCTCCCCGGTTCCTGGTTCTCTCTTAGTTTCACTCCATTAACTTTTAGTCTTTGTGGTACCATATTCTAGAGTCAGGAAGTAAAGGGCACCGGCAAAATAAATGTTTGTGGAATTAATGAGTACGTGACAGAGTGAAGAAAGCGCAGTGCAATGATTAACTTCTGAATACCAGTGGTTATGATTGACGTAGGAGCAGGAAGGAGGATGGTGATTTTTCACGGGGATTTGAGAGGGGTGGGTAGGAAAGTTTTGTTTAATAAGGAGAACTGCAGTTTGTAAGCCGAGGAGTGTATGGTGGGAATGACCACAGGGCAATGTGAATGTTCTCAGCACCAGTGAATGGTGTATATGCAAAAGTCACCAAGACAGAGTAGCATCAGCGAGATGGCCGAATCAGAGATTCCCGCCGCTCACGGTAAGTCACGGCCACAAATACCTTTGTTGTAAGCCAGAAGACCAGCATCCTGATAGAGGAAGAGGCATTTCTCTAGGGAAATAAGTTGGAGTTTGTTAGCAAAGGCCTGAGTTTGTGCACTTTAAAAACGGTCAACAATCCTAGGAGAACAACCTTAAGAGGAAAATCAGTAGAAGGATCAGAGGATTCCACAGGAAGGTCAGAAGGATTTTGGAGTCTTGTTGGTGGTGACGACGGCCATTCTCTGAAGCCAATTGGTAAAGGTAAAGAGGGGGCAGGCGCTAGATATACATGAAAAAATGTAAACACAATGCTGTAAAAGGAGCCAAATAAATATCCAGGGGCTACTCCTAGTTGGATGGAGATTGCTAAGTTACCTGACAAAAAATTCACATAAGCATCACAATGAAGCGCCAACAAAACAAAAGTTGCCCAGAACGATGAGCTTAACGAGGTCACAACGCACAGACAGAGCCAACGTCTGGAGCTGAACAACACGATGACAGAGCACAGGCACTGCAGACAAGACAACCACACGCATAAAACAGTAATAGTAACACAATGTTTAAAAGCAACAGGGAAGTTCTGCGGGCAGCTCCCACTGTAGTGGGGTCATTCACAAGAATGTGATCAATTCATAAGCATGCGTGCCATTTGAATTACAGTCAGGGGAACATAAATAAAAAGGGAAGGCTGGAAAGTAGAGGGCATAATTATGGTGCAAGGAGTTCCATCAAACAGAACAGCATTTGTACCGTAAAACCCCAGGAAAGCAAACAAACAGAAGGAAGAAAAACCTTATTTCAAGAAACGTTATCTCAAGACAGAGTCTACAGGGTGGGGTCAGTACTTACGAGCACTGGCTGTTCTTCCTGAGGACCCAGGTTCAATTCCCAGCACCCACATGGTGGCACACAGTTATCTGCAACTCTAGTGCTAGGGAAGCCGATGTCCTCTTCTGTCCCCTTTGCAGGCACCAGGCCCACAAGTGGTGCACAGGCATATACGCAGGCAAGACAACCATACACATAAAGTAACAATAATAAAATGTGTAAAGGAGCTAATGATGGGAGACTCCCCGAAGCTGGGGCTAGGAAGATTGATCAATGGTTAGGAATACATACTATGCTCACAGAGGCCCAAGTTGTGTACCCAGCATCTAAGTCAGGGGCCATCTCTCTTTCACATTCAAATGTGCATGCCTTACTTCTCTCAGATAAAATAATCTTTAATGAAAAAAAAAATCACAAGAAATAGGAAGGGTATTGACTGATGATAGAAGAGTTAGTTTAGCAAGAAGACCTAACAATTAAAAATAATCTCTCTCCCCACCCACCCTATCACTCACACACAGGCACACAGGCATACATGCACACATACACACGTGCCTAATATTGAAGTGTCTGACTATATAAAGCAAATGTCAATAGCACTGAAGGAAGAAATAGGTCACTACTCAGTGATAGTAGGCGACTTGCATACAGCACTTTCAACAGGGAGCGGATCACTTAGACAGAAAATCAATGAGGCAGCAGCAGATTTGAACAACACTATAGACCAAATGGACCTAACAGACAGATATGGACCTTGCAATCCTAGGATAGCAGACTTGGCATTCTTCCCTTCTCCCGGGAGACGTGCTTCAGATCAGATGACATGATCAACTACAAAACACATGTTAGGGAAAGGTTGTGATGATAGCGTTGTCTGTAACTACAGTACTATGAAATGAGACATCTATAGTGGAGGTAAAACGGAAAAATTTGCCCCCAATATGTTTTAGAGTAGAAATTCAATATATAAAAAACAATTTATTTATGTTACAACTCAACCATTTATAACAGAAAAAAGAGAAATAATCCCATTTACAATTGCATTAAAAGAATAAAATAATAAATGTAACCAAAGAATTAAAACATCTGTACACTAAAAATTGTAAAACATCAACAAAATAGAAAAACACAAATAAAATGGAAGCATGTCCCACACTCATGGATTAGGAGATTAAGTTTTCCAGTGTATTTTAGACCTGGTTAGATCCTGCCAATGCTCCAGCAGTTTCTACAGGACTAGAAAGACGTTCTTACATTGACTTGGGACCACAAAAGACTCTAAAATACAAAGATGGGCTGCATCACACTTCTTGATTTCAAATTATATTATAAAGCTGTATTAAACAGACCATGTGGTCTTAGCATAAAGACAGGCTGACAGATCAGTGGGGCAGAATACAGAACCCACAGGTAAATAGATACAATATGTACAACAGATCTTGTGCACAAGGCTGCCAAGAATGTGAATGGGGAAAAGATGTCCATTTTTGGATAAATATTGTAGAAAACCTGGATGTCTATATGTGGAAGAATAAAATATTAAAAATACCTTTATTGTATTAAAAAAAACAATGCAAATTGGCATAAAGAGTTAGGACCTCAAAACTGTGGGGCTGGACAGTTGGCTCGGTGGTTAAGAGCCCTTGCTGCTCTTGCAGAGGACCTGGGATTGGTTCCCAGCACACACATGCTAACTAACAACCTTCTGTAACTCCAGTTTAAAGGGATCTGTCTCCATCTTCAGGCCTCTGTGGGCTCTGCATGAATGGGACACCCACACATACATTCAGACAGACAGGTCATACAACGAAACAAAACAGAATAAGAAAAGATCTCGAACCGCACAGTGCTGGAAGGAAATAAGAGTCTGTGTAGTGGTTTTCCAGATGTGAAGCCAAAATCACAGGTGATGTGGGCAAAGGTAAAAGAGCGAGGGTGAGCAAAGGAAACACCTTCTATCAGCACAGGGAAACAGTCAGCAAAGGCAAACACCTAGAAACGGAGAGAGCGCTTCCAGATAAGATGCCTGAAGAGGTTAATATGCGAAATGTATAAGGGATTGTAAAGTTCAATGGCAGACAAACAATGCTGTATAAATGGTAAGTGTGTGTATGCAAATGTGATTAACTGGGCTCATTAAGCACTGGGAGATCACGTGGTGAAGTCGAAACCAAGAGATTGCACCGTGCCATGCTGCTTAGGGTGGCATTTAAAACTAAGAGACATCTTAGGGAAGGGTACACAGAAGAGGGATCACTGGGGCACCACACTCAATGGAAAAGGAAGTGGACACCCCACAAAAGGAAACCACAGAGAGTCCTCCAGATTTAACGCCACCCGGCTTTATTTTATCGATAAGACCTTGAGATCTTGAAGTGATGATTGCTTCCTCGTATTCTTCGCAGCGTTACTCAGGATAGTCGTGGTAGATAGGCAGTGTGAATATCCAACAAACAACGGAAGGAGGAATGTGATCGTGACTTAGCCCCCAAAGAGAAGGAAATCCTGCCGTTTTCCAAAACACCAAGATCCTGTCTCACATGCTAAGCCAGGACAGTGCAACCCGGGGTGGCACAAGATCCCCCTTTGAAGTGGAACCCAAAGTAACCAAACTCGAGAAGCAGAAAGTAGATGGTGGCTCTGGGAGCTGGGAGCGGGCGGAATGAGCAAGGTGACTGAAGGGCTTAATGTTACAGCATAAATAGGATAGACAACACGTTCCCCATAAAACTGAGTCTTAACAGAATTAAGACTTAGCTTGCAAGACCAAAACCATAGGTCACATGGGCAGAAATGAAAACTAGTGGGGCCAAGCAAAGTAAACACCTTCTATTGACAAAGGAAAACAGGCAACACAGGGTAACCTATAGACAGGAGAGAGTGTGGAAATGAAATTCTGTTGTCTTTTCGTAACTACAATGACACGAAGCTAGAAATCAATAGCAGGAGGAAAATGGAAAACTTGCCAGAGAATGTTTTAGATAGAAAATCACATATAAAAATCAATTGGAGTTCTCTATACTAACTACAAACCGTCTAGAACAGGAAACAATCCCACTTACAGCTGCATCAAAAAGAATAAGTTTCTTACTACGTGCAGTGAATAGGTTTCTGGGATGTGTCCAGCCCAGGCACTGGGAAACAGTACTGTATTGTATACTTGTGAGGAGGTAGATCCTAAATGTTTCAACACACACACAAGCACACCAAGACACACACACACACACACTTACTCCAGGTAACGGTGAGTTTTTATGAATATGTTAAATGGCTTGGTTATGGTAATTTCAGAATTGTATATGCATGTCAAAACATCAAGTTATATATCTTAAATATGTTCAGTGAAGCAATGAAGATAGTGAATTTTATGCTATTTTACCACAATACGCAAGCTGTCGGGGGAAACCCAGCGATTGCTACTTGGCCACTTGTTTTCTCTTAAACACTGAGGTGAGAATGAAATCTTTACAATTACCGTAGTCCCTGGCTCACACCCTGCCGGTCTTTCTAAAGAGAGCCCTTTACCAGACATGGGCCATTGGCTCATTCTGTCCTAAGGATAATTCTGGGACTGTTTCACAAATGGGGAAATACTTGCTTGAGTGTTTGGATTGGTTGTGCAAAACTAATGTTTGGCTTACATACATGCTGCTGCTTACACACACATTTTGAATGCACTCACAGGCTCTTTCCAGTATTTTTGAGCATAAAGTTGCAACCTTGCAGTTTTTTTTTTTAAATCACTGATATTGAAAGAACCATGCTGGAGAAGGAAGAACGCACAGATTTTCTCAAACCATGATGCCTTTCTCAGTTCAGGACAGTGGTTCTCAACCTTCCTAATGCTGTGACCCTCGTGCTGTGCTAATCCTGACCATAAACTCATTTCATGGCTGCTTCATAACTGTAATTTTGCTACTGTTATGAATTGTAATATAAATATCTGTTATACAATTCCTAAAGGGGGTGGCAACCCACAGATTGAGAACCATTCGTTCAGGAAGTTGTACATTCAGGTAGGCATCAGTAACACTGCTGAACCCAAGCACGGCTCAGATAGTTCTGTTCTGACATCATTGACCTACCTGAGGTCTATGTGTTGTGACCATAACAAGAGTGGCCAGTTGTGACCACTGGCCTGTCCTTACCATGGATGGTGTGTTTCCTGGGGAAGGAAGATGCCCCAGTGTGTTTGGGCTGCACATCTCCTGAGCTACTGGCTGATTTTAGTTCTACCTGAGTCTTGGGGAAGGAGCTGGAGGGTGTGGGGTGGTTCTGGTCAGCTCTGCCTTCTCAGGAAAGATGTCCTCTTTCATGAGCTGGGCGAGAAGGGAAGGACTGATGTGGTCTGTGTTCTCTTGCCTCCTGCTAGCAGAGGAGGAGAAGGAGAAGCCAGGGTTGGGGAGAACACTAGGTAGGGCTGAAGTCTTTCCTAATCAGACTCTTAAGCCTCCAATCCTATATGCCAGCCAAGTCCCTCAAAATGCTATGATGGTTCTTAGAAACTGGGGATTTCTGGCATTTTGTTGCCTTTTTCTGGTGTATTTTTATTGTTGTTTGTTTGTTTGTTTGTTTGTTTTTGATAGGATGGCACTGTGCAGCCCTGGCTGGTCTAGAAACCCCTTATGTCGACCAGACTGGCCTTGAACTTAGATTCTAGAATTAAAGGCCTAGGCCACCCCACCCAGCTCTCTTCTGTTACTTTTACTGGAGACACAATGCAACAGCAATGCTAAAGAAGCATTAGACCCGAATAATGCCCTATGCCAGTGGTCAACTGCCGCCCCAACCTGAAGGACCCCCTCCACTTTTGCACAGGGCTATCCTTGTTTGGGCACTTAATTCTAAACTGTCCAGCCCTGTGCACCTCTCTCCTCTCGATGCACTGATGACTGTCAGCCACACAGGATGCTGAGCACCTGAACCAAAACTACTCCTCTAAAAGGGGATGTGCCGAGAGAACAGAACAGAGAGAGAGAGAGAGAGAGAGAGAGAGAGAGAGAGAGAGAGAGAGAGAGACTTCCTGACCGGAGAATATATCAAAATGGCATTAAGAAGTTTCAAAGTGTCGATTATATGTTTAAAATATTAAATGGGAATATACTTCAGTTGGTAGATATGTACCTAACATTCACAAAGCTCTAGGCCTGATCCCCGACCACACAGAACTAGGCACGGTCTTGTGTGCCTGTCGTCCCACCCAGCACTTGGGAGGTGAAAACAGGAGAGTCAGAAGTTCAAGGTCATCATCTGACATAAGGAGTTCTGTCCATCCTTGGGCTATATGAGACCCTGTATTAAAAAATTTAAAAAGCAAACTTGTGGCTGAAGAGATGGATGAGTGGTTAAGAACATTGACATCTCAGTTCCCAGCACCCACATGGCAGCTCAGAACTGTCTGCAACTCCAGTTCCAAGGGATCTGATGCCCTCACACGGACACACATGCAGGCCAAACACCAATGCACCTCAAATAAAAATAAACAAATTATACACAAAAGATCAAAATGGTATGTTTATATGTCTATACATAATAATTAAGTTAATTCCCCTGTTTACTTTTTAATATGACTCCTAGGAAGTTTGGAATTGTGCAGCACGTGGCTTCTCTTTCCTCTGGACAACCCTATTCATATATACCCCTTCTGCTTGCGTACCCTCCTTTCAGTACATAGACTGGACAGGTTTGCCCTCCGAAGGTGCTTCCAGCTGACCAAGGCTCTCTAGTCAGTAGAAGCTGCCTAGCTTACTGCACTTGGCTTATTCAATTCAAGTCAGCTCTTGATAAAGGGAGCGACAAGGGGACATTTCTTTCATCTGCTTAACACCTGCTTCCCTCTGAGATGAAGTCTCTCTGACAAGAACATAGCTGCTGCCCTGGCCTGTAACCCTAGGGCCGATCTCCCCTTTAAACTGGGGTGTGTGCTGGCAGAGCTTTAAAGAAACAAAGAGTTCTTTACTTTCTGCCCATGGGCCACTTACGGAATTCCAAGTGGCCCTTAAGTGTTTTAGGAAGAGTGCATACTGTCGTGACCTGTCATCGAGAGACTCTCAAGTATCGGAGGCCTCGCTGTTATTATACCCTTTTCAGACTTACCTGAGAGATGCCGCACTCTGACAAAGAAGCCATAGCTTCTGCTTATAAGGGAGTTGAGTCATGAGCGGAGAAGGTGACTCTCTGACCCACCAGAAAAGACCAAAGACAGTACTCGGGAACCAAGGCATGAGCTCAAGAAGACAGAACTGTGTTTGGGCGGAATTTAAGGCAAGCATTGTAGGAATAGGAGGGTCATGGAAACAGGCACAGCACTGCCATGAAATACTTTTAAGAAGGACAGAAGTGGCCTCTGGGAATTATTCCCAGTGTAAGTAAGGTAGGGCTACAGAGATTCCAGTCAATGGGAAGCCATTCACACGTTCTCACGGTGTGATATGATACACAGAAACCCTAATATCATGCACTGAAGGAGTATGAGTTCTCCTCCCTCTCCCTCTCCCTCTCCCTCTCCCTCCCCCTCCCCCCTCCCCCTCCCCCTCCCCCTCTCCCCCTCTCTCCCTCTCCCTCTCCCTCTTCCCCTCACCCCCTCTCTCCCTCCCCCTCTCCCTCTCCCCCTCTCCCCCTCTCCCTCCCCCTCCCCCTACCCCCTCCCTGTCCCCCTCCCTCTCCCTCTCTCCCTCTCCCTCTCTCTCTTAGTTGTCAAAATTTGAAAGCTGGCATATTGGCCGAACACTAAAGCTATGTAATAAATATAAGTACATAATGCTTATATGTGCCAAGCACTTTATTTTTAAATAAATGCATCTATTATGGCAAGTAAAACACTCACAGCCACTAATTTAAATCCCACATAAGCTGGGAATAGTGGCACATAACTGTAATCCTAGCACTTGGAAGGCAGAGGCCAGCCTGGTCTAATAGCAAGCTCCAGGCCAACCAGGCCTATGTAAAGAGATCCTCTCTCAAAATGAGAGTTGTAAAAAATATAGTGGGGGCAGGAGAGATGGCCCCAGACTGCTCTTCCAGAGCATCCAGAACCCAGAACCCAGGCCATGGCGCACCACACCAGTAACTCAAGTTCCAGGATATCTGGTTCCCCCTTCTGGCCTTCCTGGGCAATAGACACATAGTGCGCATACATTTGTGTAGGCAACACAATCATATGCATAAATAAAAGCACACAAATCTTTAAAAAAAAGCAATATAATGTGATACTGCAAAGTACAGGAAGATGACTTCAAATTACATTTAACTTATTTTTTAAAGGAAGGATTTTATGTGTATGTGTCTTGCCTATATGTTTCTCTGTCTTCCATGTGTGTGCCTGGTGCTCTCAGAGACCAAAAGAGGCTACTAGATCTTTTGGAAGTGGTTTTATAGATGACTATGTGTCACCACATGGGTGCTTGGAATCAAACCCAGGTTTTCTGTAAAAGCAGCCCATGTTTTTAGCCACCGAACCTATCTCTGAGCCCATCTCTCCAGACCTCTCAGGGATTACTGAGGCCCCAGACACCGTATGTGATCACAAAGCAGATTAGACCAGCGGTGGCACATATGTGGCCTGCTGTCTGAGAGAAGAGTGATATCACTGTTAGTTGGCGATCTCTGCAGGAGCCCAGTGCTGGGAGTCTTGCACAGAAGACAGGAGTGGACAGGCAAGTGGGACCAGTGGTTGGATCACTGCCCCGGCAACTGTTGCATGGTTCTGTTTATCCCTTTGTACACATGAGCTAATCTGCGATGGCCATTTAGGGTCCAGCCTCCTGGTATGGGGCAGTGGTTCTATCTAATGAATGTGAGCATTTGCCAAGAGATGACTCATGGTCCAGCATTGAGGTCTATGAAGGGCTAAGCCCTTCACAATAACCCTACAGAGTCTATGCCATCAGGCCTCTGCTTTTATAAAAGAGGGAACTCAGGCGCAGGTTAAAGGATTTGCACAGCTGTAATTCAAACTCACGTCCTGTCTCTCTGCCCAGGTTCGAAGCCCGAATGACGTCTCAGTGTTGAATTATTGTGAGTTTTGTAGTATCTCCTACTTGCTGTGTCTCTCCCTTATTTAACCTCGGCATGTGTCCCTGAGACTCACTAGCTATGGGGCTAGTTCACTATTGTCAGCAGTAGAAACAGCAATGATTCACCAGACCAAAGGCTCCATTCCTCATCCAGTAGAATGTATTTATTTATATATCTTATTTTATGTTTTTTTTTTTTTACAGGGCTTTACTTGGCCCTGTAAGAAGCTAATTATTCACCAAATATAGACCATGGCTTGTTCTTTTCAGCCCCCTGCATGCTTCTTCCCCTCATTGTGCGATGCCATCTGGTGCTATGAGCTCATGCTTTCTGTGTTCCTTTGCAGAGCGCCAGATTCGTCCTTTCTAAGCCCAGAAAGCAAGGTTGATTTCAGAGTTTGCTTGTGTGGCTTTGAGAGCACTGGGGTCTAACGCCTCCTAGTGGATTTTGCCGGTATCACTCCTTACCATCACCACAGGGAATTCATGCTCACCCATGTAGACTGTCCATCCATGTCTTTCTCTCTGAGTCAATAGCTTTGGCGAGCCACCCAGCACCAGCAGGTCTTTTTCTGTGTCGTTTTTATTGGCTTAATGCATGGGCTGTAGGAAGCCAAACCCTGATAATTACACTTTCCTCTTCAAATCTGTCTCACTTTGTGCTGTGGCGGTAGAACACTTATTAAAGAGAAGGACATCGGAAGTCTTGTGGCTGGCCTCGGATCCGTCCTTCACACACTCTTTCTCCAAAGTCCGGAGTCTCTCTGATCATTGTTTCCCCAGGAGTGGAGCACTGGGAACATAGGACATTTTCTTGTACACCGAGCTTAGGATATCAGGGTTTCCCCACCAGACCTCTGATCTTTGAGACCTTTGAGCGCTGCTCGTTAGATCTGCTCCCTCCTCTTTCCACCTCCGGATGCTCGGTCAGCATCCTTGGCAATTAGACTAAGATCCAAGGGATATGAAGTGTGTCTGGTGATGTCTAGCCTCGAATCTCACTCCAGCAGAGCACCGGCCAGGCGATTGCCCTCTTCCTGTAGCCCTGCCTCCTGGGGGACTGCGTGGTACTGTCAAGGCACAGAGGAAAGAATCAGCCCCAGGGATGTTTGCAGTGGTTTAAGGGAGCACACAGTGCCTTAAGTGCAGAAGTCGTTCTAGGCAAACCCTTCTGAGTCTGAGAAAACTGGTTTTTGTTTTGTTTTCCCAATTCCGTACCTCTTCACCAGCATGAGGCAGCTTCTAAGAGATGCAGGTGGGGAAGCCATGGAGTCAGCCATGTAGCTGGTCTAATCCCCAAATAATATGTATCGACAGGTGTGGAAAATGGAGGCAGACACAGCCCTCTGCCAGGAAGCAGCGTTGTTTCCAAAAGCGCTCATGTTGGTATTGAATTGGAAAAAAATTGATTTTTCATATCGAATTGACCATTTTACTTTAGAATAGCAATAAATGTAGAAATCTATAGAATTAGCACCCGTTTCTAAAAGTTAAAGAATTCAGTTTGTCTAACCGCACACACATTAAGACTTGCTTACGTCATTGTACTGTGGCCTAGGCTAATTACTCAACCTCTGAACTTCAGACGTTTTCTGTTTAGTGGAATAATTATTCCTGGGGTCGTTGGTGAATGTCAATTGGATTACTTTTGTATGTGTATGAGTGTGGTGTATTGGTATATCTGTATCTCCCCTTGTGGAGGTACAAGTATATGTGGATGCGGGTAGAAACCAGGGCTTGATGTTGGCCATCCACATAAATTACTCTGCATCTGAGATACTGAGGCAGAGCACCATACTTGAACATGCCTGTTCCAACAGATCAGCTAGTCAGCTTGCTCTGGGGACCTTCTCTCTCTCTGGGCTTCTTCTGGGATTAGGATTTATGTAGGTGTTGAGGATCTGAACTCCAGCCATCATGCTGATGGGGCAAGCCCTTGGCCTGCTGAGCCATTTCCCCATCCCTCACGGAGGTTTTGTTAGATAATTTTTATGTGTAATTGGGATGATCAGGTCATCCCTGTCTTCTGGTCCATACATGGTATGCTGCATAAACTGAACTTTGTATAGTGAACCCATTTGTATTCCCGACATGTGTCTCATCTGGTCATGGTGCATGGCTTTTTACATGTTGCTGAGTTCAGATTGCTAGTATTGGGAAGGGTTTTTGCATAGAAAATATCAAAGAAAGTGGCATATTTTCCTGGAGTTGTGTAAGAGGACACAATTTTGATCTGCAGAACCCATGATATTTTTTGTTTGTCTGTTTGGTTTTTTTTAAGGACCGGGGGTGGGGGGGGATTGAGATCCAGGCTGGATGGATGGTGAAGGTTATGCTCCCAGCACTTGGAAACTGGGAACAGGTTCATCCCTGAAGACTTACTGGCTGGTCAGACTAGCTAGTCTATTAGTGAGTTCCAGGTCATTGAGAGGTCCTGTCTCAAAGAAAGAAAGAAAGAAAGAAAGAAAGAAAGAAAGAAAGAAAGAAAGAAAGAAAGAAAGAAAGAAAGAAAGAAAGAAGAAAGAGGGTGGGTGGGCGGGTAAAAATGGCAGAGAACACCTGAGGACTGACACCCAAGGCACAAACACAAGATATTATATAGTTTTCTTTCTTGTGATGTCTTGATTTCAGATCCAGTTGGGAATCATTTCCTCCACTTCTGTTTGGTTTTTGAAGAGTCAGAGGGTGCGCTGATTCTTGTTTAAACATTTGGTAAAACTCATCAGCCAAGTCTTGGGCTTTACCTCATAGGGCTGGTCTCACTAAGCTAATTACTAACCCTATCCCTTTTCTTGTTATAAATACAGCCAGAATAGCTCACCTATGGCCTTGAGTTAGCCTTTGAGTTTGTGTCTTCCTAGGATATTTTTTTCTGTCCTATTTAATATTAGTTAGTGTTTGGCAGGTTTGCCAAGTATTTATTTCTATAAGATTAATCTCCTTTTACTTTATGATTTTTTTTTTAAAATCCACTTTGTCTTTTTACTTCTTGGGAGTCTGTCTATCCACTAGAAATTAATTGGCATCTGTGAGGATTCTCTAGTTAACAGCTGCTGCAGTTAAAGGGCTATAACACACACACACACACACACACACACACACACACACACACACACACACTGTTTCTAAGGTCAGTTTAATGAGATGCATTTATCCAGACAACTGGCCGAGATGACTGACCCAGAGAAGTATGTTTGGTTTGTTGCTGAGTTATAAGAGACGATAGATGCTGTTCATAGAATTTGGAAGGCTAGAAGGGAAGAATAGACACAAAAGCCAGTCAATGGAAGCACTGGGTACAGAGGATGAGGGGTGCACACGACCCCATGGCTACACATGGCGGTATCATATATGGGACCAGCTATGCCACCAGCTGAGGGGAAGAAAAAGTTCCTTTTCCATCACGACTAATGACTTTCTCAAGATTCATAGTTCAAGTCAATGACATTAAGGGATGACACAGCCTCTTGGAAGACTAAGTAAACGTATGTTCATCAATTATAATTACTTCCTAAACCACCGTGTCAACGTTGTCTAAGGAAAAAATGTCTTCTAGCTTCCAAATAACACACATACTAATGAATTTTTGGGAAAAACTTAATTGAGAGTTTGAAACTAGATTAAATTCAAACAGGGTGTTCAGGCATTCATTTAGAATTCTAAGCTGGTTTTCTTCAACCGTTTGTACATTTGAGCATATCTACCCCCCCCTCAATAGTTATGTGCTTAAGGTCATATGAACTCAGTGTTGAAAAGCATTTAGTGATTTTATATATATATAAATGCATATAAAATGGAATGTGATTTTAAAACTCTATTTCAAGCTTTTGGTTTTCGCTGCCATGAGTTGCCTCTGTTAATGACAGTAATCAAGAGATTCCCTGCTCCTTCCCCATTCAACCTGGCTTAGGATAAATTATTCTGCCTTGGGCTCCAGAATTCTATTACAAATGAAGAGGCTAGTAAATCTCATTTCTTCTTTTTTTCCAAGGTATTGCACAGCGATGCACAGCAATCAAGTACCACTTTTCTCAGCCAATCCGCTTAAGAAACATTCCTTTCAATTTAACCAAGACAATCCAGCAAGATGAATGGCACCTGCTTCGTAAGTATTCCTGGGAAAGAATTAGACAAAGATTCCCCACCACTCGAGTGCGTTTGGATAGAAAAGTGTGTATCTTATGCACCCTCTGGGCTCAAGTGAACTGGGCCAGACACCCCAGGCATCCGTTTGCTAGTCTGTAAACACCGTGTGTTTATAATTCAAGTGTGAGAAAAACCAGGCGTTAAAGTACATGACCGGACCAAGTGGCTGTCTACCCAAGTAGCAATGTTAACTAACGTCAGGTAACCGAACTTTGGGTTGTTTTTGTTTTTGTTTTTGTAAGTTTAATTTTTAATTATGTGTATTGTGAGGGGAATTTATGCAGGAGAGTTCAGGTGCCCTTAGAGGCCAGAAGTACCACTAGATGTCCCTGAAGCTGGAGTGACAAGTGGTTGTGAGCCACCCAACCTGGGTCCTGGGAACCAAGTTCAGATAAACAGAAGCAGTGTTTTTGCTTTAAACCATCTTCCTCTTCCTAACCCATCCCAGTCTCTTTTTAAAAACAAAGTTAGCAGCTATACGGACTTGACCTCAACACTATTCCTCAGTTGCTCTCATTTTTGCTTTTCCTACATAACATTTATTTTAGCTGCCGTGTTTAGCTCAGATCATTGCACTTTTGGCTGAAATATCTTTGTGAGTATATGACATAGCTTTCTCAGAGGTAAGAGAGTGCTCCTTACCTCTGCATCTTCGTGGAAAGAACTGCTCCTTTTCACTGTCAAGGAAATGCGAACGTCTGGATAAAATCGGACAGTTCAAAACTAAAAAGGGTGGCTATTTACCTGGAGGTGCTTCATTCAAGCGGCCTCGTGGCAAGTGGCATGTGACAGCAAAACAAGACACCATGTTCTTTCCAGTGTGGCCCAGAGTCAGAAGTCAGCATTGCCGTCTTTTCCAGAGTGCAAGCAGCAAAGAGTTCTGTGGTCGTGGTTTGAGATGGAGAAAGCCACTGTGGATACTGTCTTGTTCTTTGAGTAAATCGCCACATGGAATAAAGGGCTGTCTTGATTCCCACTACAAACGTGGAGGCTCATACATCATCAAGGTGGCATCTCATATGAATATTGATGACTACTTTAGGGTTTAGAAAGTCACTGAATAAGTACTGGGTAGTGATGGTGCACACTTTTAAATCCAGCGGAGGCAGAAGGATCTCTGTTCAAGTTTGAGGGCAGCCTGGTCTGTAGAGAGAGCTCCTGGACATCCAAGACTACAGAGAAACCCTGTTTCAAAAAAGAAAGAAAGAAAGAAAGAAAGAAAGAAAGAAAGAAAGAAAGAAAGAAAGAAAGAAAGAAAGAAAGAAAGAAAAGTCACTGAATGGATAAAATGTGCTTTATTTTCAGAAACCATGATAAACTTCTTCCAAGTTCTTTCTTGCTGGCAAATTTGAACAAGTACTTCTCAGTAGTACCCAGCTGAGTCTTATCTGAGTGGCATTCCTTCTTCTATAGGCATGTTTGGAGTTCTTTGTCTTGAGCGTCTATGAAGACCAGTCTCATTATTATCGACTTTGGTCAGATAGAAAAATCACAAGATCCTGCAAAGAACCTCATCTCTTTAACGCTACAAGTTTGAGCCTCTTTACCCAGCTAGGCAATGATTTGAGCATTAACCCTGGGGTGGGGGAGGGGCAGTTTCTAGTAGAAACATGGTTTTCACACTTGCGTGCCTGTTTCTAAGAGAGCCAGACTTGATGATCTATACCACATTTGCCAGTAAGATAACATGTCTGGAGCTGATGCCAGGCTCCTGTGGTTCATGTCTGACCTTTGAGTTTTGTGGTACCTACAGAAGATAGAACTTCCGAATCACAGTGCACTGGGATGTCACAGCAAATGATTTAGTCACTCTCCTCATATGTGGCCATGTCAAACTATTTATACCCTGTTACCAATACTAATTCAACATATTTAAAATTGTTACTATCCATAATTCCTTATTTTGCGATGTATATTTTCTCTTCTGAGAGGGAGAAAAAGCCCCATTTTAATTCAGATTAAAAGAATTTAAAAGCTCTGAGCTAGAAATGAGAATTTCCTTCTAAAGAGTATGGAAACGAAGTTAGGTGATAGCATGTGCCTTTGATCTCAGCACTCAGGAGGCAGAGGCAGGCAGAACTCTGTGAGTTTGAGGTCAGCCTGTTTGCACAGAGAGAGTTTCTGGACAGCCAAAGTTACACAGAGAAACCCTGTCTCGACAAACAAACAAACAAACAAACAAACAATCACACCCACACCCACACACCAAAAATCCAGGAAATAGGAAAAGCTGTCTGTGGCTAAGATGCTATGGCCAATATTGGAAGCCACTGTAGCCCATCTTCCCTCCAGGGCCCCTAAGTACAGCAGTAACCCATCCTCCAAAGTCCACAGTCTGCTGAGCACTACTGCATGTGTAGTTTGCTCAGACTTGTTGCCTGGCCTTAGGGGGCCCAGGTGGATTGTGTGTGTGTGTGTGTCTTGTTTTAAGAAGAATGTGTTGTTCCAAACAAAGACACAAGCAAAAGCAGGAAGGACAGAAAGAAACAGTGAAAAGTCAAATAACCAGAAGACAGGCAACCTGAGTATCACCAATGTGCTGTAAGGGGGAGACACCTTTTGGTATAAATCAGTGGTTCTCAGCTGTCTTCATGCTGCGACCCTTTCACACCGTTCCTCACGGGGTGACTCCCAACCATAAAATTATTCCCATTGATGCTTCACAATTGTAATTTTGCTACTGTTATGAATTGTAATGTAACTTAGGATATGCAGAATATCTGATTTGTGACCCCTGTGAAAGGGTTGTTTGACCCCCAAAAGGGTTGTGTCTCACAGCTTGGGAACAGCCGAGACAGACACTCTCAGTTAGGTGTATGGAGGGGACTTTCGCCTGGGTAAATAGGCACTCCGCTGGGAGACTTGTACTTGAGGCAGCGTGAGAGGGTGTTTATGCGCAGCTAGCTGCGCTGCTTCAGGCCCCTCAGGCTGCTTCCTTTCCTGTGGTGGCTGCACTTTCTCATGCTTTTCTTAAATGCTTCTTGAAAACAGACATGAGTAGCTGGGAATAAAGAAGACGAAGCTAATTGGCATCTGAGATGCTCAGACAAAACCCCGATTGGCCTTCCAGGCTCTTTCCTCCAAAGAGGAGAAGCCAGGTTAATAACAGCCACTGTGGAAGCCGACCTCCATCTGGGCTGCGCTTTGAAGGCTGCGGATGCGGTTCTTGAATCATCCCCACCTAATTTACTGTGCGCGGTGTTTGTTACTTGTGTTTCCGCTGGGGTTGTTTCCTTGTCTATTCTTTTTTTTTTTTTTTTAAAGATTTTATTTATTATATCTAAGTACACTTGTAGCTGTCTTCAGATACACCAGAAGAGGGCATCAGATCTCATTACGGATGGTTGTGAGCCACCATGTGGTTGCTGGGATTTGAACTCAGGGCCTTTGGAAGAGCAGCCAGTGCTCTTAACCTCTGAGCCATCTCTCCAGCCCCTTCCTCGTCTATTCTGTAGGTGTCATCAACTCCTCCAAAGACCCAGAAGGGTCCACTGGCAAAGGTTCCTCATCCCAGATACCCATAGCCAATGTCCCCACAGATCCACAGAAGCAGAGGTCCCTAAATCCTTCACCCTGAAGGCCCCATGCCTGCCGGGGTAGCCTCTTCACGTAATGCATATGGTATTCTTTGTCCTGTAATTTTTCAATAGCTTTCTTGACCCGACCTCTGATTTTTACAATCTGTTTCTGTTTTGAGATTAGATCTAAGAAGAATAACAGCTGGCTTCCTGGGCATGGCGGTGGCTGTCCTGCTGTGTGGCTGCATCGTGGCCACCGTCAGCTTCTTCTGGGAGGAAAGCCTGACTCAGCACGTGGCCGGACTCCTATTCCTCATGACAGGTAAACTGTATACCGACAGCCTCCTCCCTGTGGCACAGTACTCGGGCTCGGTCATATCACTATTAATTTTGGTTTCGGTGGTGAGGAGCGAGCAAGCAGAAGCTCATTCATCTTTGGTAGAAAACAAAGAATTTAAAGGGAGCAGAGTACAAAGGGCACTGGTCAATTTTCCCACAGTAGCATTAGTAGGTCAGAGGGAAGGGTCCTGCATTCATTCTCAATTGGAGTCGATGCTGGCATTTTCTGCCTTATTGCTTAATTCTATGTCTTGGGGAGAAAGGTCAGTAGCTAAAAGTCCCCTCATAGTCTATGTACCGGGGACGTGTCCTTGGCATTACTGTTGGAGAATTTCTTGTGTCAAGGGCTGCTCTTGGTCTTAGAGACATAGAGAGCAGGCAGCATCCCTGCCCATTTTTTTTTTTTTATTGTGGAGAGACATAAGAAATGATTTGTGATAGCAATAAAAACTGTGAAGAAGAGCGGGGTACAATTGGGTTGGGAGATGCTGAGACAGCAGTTTCTGAGTAAAATCACGAGAAGCGGCCAGAAGTCAGAAGACAACTTGTGGGCTGAAGATGCCACCAGCCCTGACTTCTGAGCAGGAGTCAGATGAGCACGTTCTGAGAAGGAAGAGAGGTAGGAGACAGAAAGGAACCACACAAAGTGAGAGCCATGGTCAGGACCAAATCTTTAGAGATCTCTTAATAAAGAGAAGAGAGAGGAGCATGAATTTAAAGTGAAAGTTCTGGAGACTGTTTAATGGAAGGATGACTTTACTTAAAACATGAGGGGTGTGCAAACGTGGCTAGATTTGGTTGGTTGTTGCATTGGTTTGGTTGGTTGGTTAACAAGTAAAGGGTCTTTTTGTCTATAAAAGAGTTGGGAGTTGGGTCAATGGCTAGCTGAAGGAGGCTGTGTTTTCAACCTTCACAGGAAGTTCAAGTGTGAATAATGAGAGAAAGCCAAATTAAGTTTCCCAACGTAGTTGTAGTCCCAGCAGAAGAGCCAACACTACCTCAGATTCTGGCCCAAAGACTCCTGGGGCTTCACAGTCAGTAAAAATTTCTTCCCCTTTTCTCCCCTTTGTTAGTTATACCGCAAGTTTTGAGTTCTAGCCCAATGTGCATCAAAGATGTGTAGGCTTTTCCCCCAACAGCTTTAGTTTTGCTGTTGTTTGGTTTTTTTAGATAAGATCTTGCTATGTAGCTCTGAAAAGCCTGGAACTTCCATGTAATACAGGCTGGCTTCAAACTTACAGCTTTCCTGCCCCTGCATCCTGTGTGCTGGAGTTCCCATGTGTACACTATCATGCCTGGTTACTCCCTCCAAACTCTGGAGAGGCCCCCATACCACAGAAGAGTTTTTTGAAGACCACCTTTTACTCTAGATGATTCGTGAATACTTAAAGGATGTTCAGAGTATGAAGCCATTGTTATTGTTGAAATAAATCACAAGGCCCCACAAAGTCAGCTCTACCAGTTCTCCTGCACAGGCCAAGGAGGTGAGTTTTGCAGAAAGGAAGGCTCACTCAAGTCCAGTGTCTGTCAGTCACACAGAAGGGCTGATAGTTTTCAGGGTACTCTGCTCATCTGTCACTTGAAGTGGGGCCCAGGGAAGTTCCTTTTGGTTTGTTACTGCAAACAACATCTTTACACTCCTTCCAGAACCCTGAGAGAGTTGACAACCCTGTAGATTCTGCAGGGTTAGGAGGAGGTGGTTAGCTGGAGCTAACTTAGCTGGAGCACCTCCTCAGCCATGCCAGGCAGCGAGAGCTCTGAAGGGTTAAAAGCATTGATTCTAATTAAGCAGGCTGTCTTCGCCAACTCTAGACAGCAGCCCTCCCACAGATTTTTGATGCTAAACTTAGCCCTTCTAATATGCTGGCGTCTTCATTCTCTGCCTGAACTGATTAGCCAGCCCTTCAGTGGAGAACCCCAGTGATGTGACAGTTGAGATGTTAGAGCAGAGAGTGTAGAACACAGTCTTCCTCCTCCTGCCATGTGGCACACAAGGCAGCCGTGATGACCTGCAGGCGAAACACCCACTTCTGGACTATCTGTCCGTGTGTATCTGAGAGCTGGGCTGCAGCACCGTGTGCCAAGACCCCACTCTGCAGCCTTGCGAGGGGGTTCCTTGGAGAAGGGGCTGGGGTGGGGACCCTCCAAGAGGCTTGCATTAGACCCATGACATCACATGCTCTGAGATTACACAGGTAAGCACAGGGTCAGACGTGAAAGACTGAGTCAGCGAGACCTCTTCTTTCCAGCCTTCAGCTCCTGCCCATTGCTAGAGCGTGCCATTTCCATTGCACTATGAATATGCTCTCCACGTTAAGTGAAACATCTGGACCAGGGAGACCACTGACTCAGTAAAGTGACTGCCTCTACGCATAAGGGCCTCAGTTTAATCCTCTGAACTCAAATAAAAATAGGATTCTGGGTCTGGAGAGATGGCTCAGTGGTTAAGAGCACCGACTGCTCTTCCAGAGGTCCTGAGTTCAAATCCCAGTCACCACATGGTGGCTCACAACCATCCGTAATGAGATCTGACGCTCTCTTCTGGGGTGTCTAAAGATAGCTACAGTGTACTTATATATAATAAATAAATAAATCTTTTAAAAAAGTAGAGTTCTGGATGCAGTGCTGTGTGTTTAGAATCTCAGTGATGGGGAAGTAGAGGCTTTCTAGGGATTGCTGGCCCGTCAGCCATACCTATTTGGTAAGCACCAGGCCAATAAGAGCTCTGGTCTCAAAAAAAAAAAAATGGTGAGCAGAGTTTCTGAGGATGACACCAGGGTTGTCCTGACACCTCCATGTACCCGTGCACATTCATACATTCGTGCACATACACATAGACACATAAATAACTGAAGCACTCTATTAGATGACCATAGTAACATAGCTGCAGTTGTTACCATTAAAGAGTTAATCCATGCAATATTATCAGCTTTAATATAATTTTATTTGTTATAGAGTTTTAATCTATCTTTTTATTACAGTGTGTGTGTGTGTGTGTGTGTGTGTGTGGGTGTGTGTGGGTGTGTATGTTGTCAGAAGACAAGTTGTTTCCTTCAGTTTTTTCCTTCCACCCTGTGGTTTCCCAGGATTAAACTCAAGCTTCGTAAGTGCCTTTATCTGCTGAAATGACTCCTTGGCACTTAACTAATTTTTTTTTAATATACCAGAAATCTCAAAAAATAGAATAAAGTTTGTATTCAATTCTCCTCCCTTGGTGCAGATCTCACTACCAACCGTATCCATTGTTTTTCATGGACTGAAGCCTTCTGGGAGAGCACACATAGGGTGTGATACTCTCCTGACAGCAGAGGAAGAGAGTGTCCAGGCAGCCCCCTCAAAGCATCAGGAGCAGTTAGCATCCATCCTGGCCCCAGCAGAGGAAGAGAGCGTCCAGGCAGCCCCCTCAAAGCATCAGGAGCAGTTAGCATCCATCCTGGCCCAGCCCTTCTTTTGCTTCAATGCATCTAAATAAAAGGAGCCTGCTGAAGTAGGTCTTATCCTGGAATGATCTAGGCTATCCATCAACTACAGTCCTAAACCATGGGCCCTTAATACATTATCTAAAACCCTGGGGACTAAGTGTGTTTTGGAATTCAAGACCTAAATATTTTATTTTAGAAAGAGAATATGGCATATATATTCTGTTTTATCTAGGATGTCAGCAAGGTTTGGGGCATTGTTGCAAAATCACATACATTAACATTTCTGCAACAAAATGCATAAATATCCACACTGAGCTGGATCAGTGGGGACTGTAATAACCTTACCTCAGGGAGGGGAATACTTTGCCTCTCAAGGAAATGAATGCAATATTGAAGAAAAAGATTAGATTTTTTTTTGTTAAGGAATTGCAGATTGTGTATCATTTCATTGTGTTTGTTTGCTTATTTTTATACATTTTCTCTGCCTCTAGTAGGCCTGCCACACCATTAAGTTCAGACAACAGAGATGAGGCCTTTTGAGTAATCTATGTGAAAAGGAGCAAGTCTGTTTTGCTGAAAGGGCAAGAAGACCAGAATGATGGGCAAGCTATCTGTTAAAGGCATAGGGAAAAGAAAATCGATGTTTATGCCTTTGGGTGTTGTAGTTGGTTATTTATCAAGCAAGCTAAGTGGAATGAAGCAACTTCTGCTCTTCAGCCTTTTAAGCACATCAAAGGAGGGAGGTCATAAAAGAATGAGCCTCGGTTACCCTAATTACATTTTCCTAGCTGGCCATGGGCACCTCGAGGTTTTAGGGCAGGAAATCAGGCTGATGATCTGGGATGGTGGCATGAATTTATTTGCTGTCCCGATCTAAAAATATCCCCTCCAGTCCTGCTCTTCTGTGATGTCATGGTGTGCTCTAATTAAGAATATCGGCAAAAAACCCTTTAATATTTTATAAGGGAAGTAGCCACATGCAGGGGTTATCAGGAAGCCAGTAATTATTCATCCTTTGAAGATATTCCCAACGATGTCCAGGAGCAAGCCCAAGACAGAGGAACCTCTCTCTCCTGGGGCCACCAGATAGGCTAGAAGGATTTGCTTGTTGGGGGAGAAGATGGAGGGAAGGGAAGAAAGGAGGAAAGACTGGAAAGCTAACCTCTCTCTCTACTGGATCCTCAAGATAGCCTGTAGCTTTTGGACTTCCTGAATGCAAGAATAACTGCATGCCCACTTTGTACCTTGCGTGAAGTAGGTTGCTACTGATAAACATCCAGTATCGTCTGAAGTAACCTGTTGAGTAGCTTAAGTCCTTCATGGGACAATTTGGTATGAACTACTTTTTAATAGAAAAAAGTTTTTAAGGAAGATGTATTTTTATTTTGTGTGTATAAGTGGTTTTGCCTGTGTGTATATTTGCGCAGTATACACATGCAGTGTCCATAGAGACCAGAAGAGGGCATTGGATCCCTTGGAACTAGAGGTACAGAGCCACTATATGGGTGCTGGGAATCAAACCCTGATTCTCCAGGAGCAACAAAAGCTCCTAACTACTGAGCCATCACTCCAGCCTCCACAAATTACTTCTTAAGAGGGTATTAATCAATTTATTGTAGTCTTCAGTTTTGTTTATCGGGCTTTCTTGACTCTATGAGCTTATGTCTGTTAGCCAATATGTCGAAATTACAGAGAATCCATAAAGTATCCACTATGTCTGCTTGCAATGCATGGTGGGACGTGGACAGAACAGTTTGGGTTCGGGTTCCTGAACAAGAAGATCACATGAAACTAACTCTCATCTAACCAGAACTAGGTCCAGGACATAAAGGATAGTAAGGAAGTGGTAATGTACTATATTAAGATAGTACAGGCTTGTAAGACCTATAAAATAATAGAAGTATACTCCATTCAGTTAGCAGACTCAAACACAGAAAATAATAAGGGATACGCTTTGTTTCCCATAACTTGTATGTTAAATTACAAGTTCCCAGAAACTCAGAGTGTGACTTAACTGGGAAACAGGGTTTTTAAAGAGAAACTCACGGGGGCTGGTGAGATGGCTTAGTGGTTAAGAGCGCCGACTGCTCTTCCAAAGGCCCTAAGTTCAAATCCCAGCAACCACATGGTGGCTCACAACCATCCATAACAAAAATCTGATGCCCTCTTCTGGAGTGTCTGAAGACAGCTACAGTGTGCTTACATATAATAAATAAATAAATATTTTTTTTAAAAAAGAGAAACTCACAGTAAATTAGGGCAGTATATTGTGTCTTAAGCCAGTATGGATAGTGTGGGTCATAGAGTAGGGGATTTGAAGAGTTACTTGTGAAGACATGAGGAGAAGGCAGCCATGTCCAAAGTGAGGTGGGTTCAGAGGCAAACCATCATGTTGTTGCCTTGAACTTAATTCACAGCCTCTGGAATTCTAAGAAAACAGCTTTTTTTTTTTTTTTTTTTAAAGTCTCCTTGTCTGTAGTACATTGTTATGGTACCTTTACCTAGCCCATGCACTTGAACATGGTAAGATGTGTGGGGGGCCTAAGAGATATCATCATATAAAAACTGACCTAAACCATGGATCTGGCTGCAGTTGGCATGTCTTTATTATTGAAATATTTTTTTTTCCTAGAGTAAGCAAATTTAGGATTTGTTTGTTTGTTTCAAGACAAGGTCTCACTATGTAGCTCTGTGTGTCCTGGAACTCATGTATATATACGAAGCTGGCCTCAGACTCACAGAGGTGTGGGGCATTCCATTGCCTCCCACGTGCTGGGATTAAAAGTGTGTGCCACTATGTCCAGGGGGATTTTTCTTTTAGTAGTAGCTTGAGCAGGACAAGTTCTTTTTTTTTTTTTTTTTACATAATCTTGTAGTAAAAGCTTGTGTTCTCTCAGTACATTTCCATTGCACCAAGAACAGCTATAGCCACCAGGCATTTGCAGGTGTCCTCAAGGATGTGAGGGTCTGGATGGATGGAACAGCTCTTCTTGTTCATCTCTCTTCTTCTCCCCTGTCAACCAGAACAACTCAGAGGAGCTTTTAGAAGTAGGGAAGGCACAGCCAGAGGGTCTCAACATCATGGTGGTTTGCCTCTGAATCCACCTCACCTTGGATGAGCTTGGAGGGCTTGTGAGAAGAAGGAAGAGCAGACAGGGGGCACATGGATGGGCGGGCCACTTGGCCTGCTCTCCCTTACATCATTTCACGAGAGACATCAGTTTGAGGAATACCTCTTCCGAAAAGGACCTGAGTAGCTGGGACATATGTATTTTCATGATAGGCTAAATAAAAGCAAGAAAGAGAAAATAAGAGAAAGGGACAATTCAATTTGCAAAGTGTCTTAGCATTCTGTCAGTATGACAAAATACTTGAAAAAGAAGAAAAGTTTTGGTTTTGTCTTAGTGAGGGTTTGACTGCTGTGAACAGACACCGTGACCAAGACAACTTTTATAAGGACAACATTTAATTGAGGCTGGTTTCCAGTTCCGAGTTTCAGTCCATCATCATCAATGTGGGAGCATGGCAGCATTGACGTAGACATGATGTAGAAGGAGCTGAGAGTTCTCCATCTCCATCTGAAGGCAGCTAGGAGAAGACTGGCTTCCAGGTAGCTAGGATGAGGGTCATAAAGCTCATGCCCACAGCGACACACCTACTCCAACACGAACACACCTCCTAATAGGGCCATTCCCTGGACCAAGCCTATCCAAACCATGACAGTTTTGTTTTGTTTTGTCCTTGGGTTCATGGTTTCAGAGTTTTAATTCATGGTCTCTTGGCCCCGTTGTTTGGGGCATATAGACAGAATGAGCACATGGCATTCCAACAGCCCCTTAAGAGTATACCTCAGGTGACCTGACTTTCTTCTACCAGTTGCCAAAGGTGCCTCTGCCTCCCAGTCACTCTCACTGTTACATGTAGTAACAAAGTGGTCATCCCCAGAAAGGAGGCTGACACATAACCACCTGCTGTTCTCCTGCCGGCTACTCCATTTTATTATTATAGTTAACATTTGGTGCTGTGATTCAAGATCTGGAAAAAGAAGCTAACGTTAATTCCCCTCCCCCTCCCCCACCCCCACCACTGTCTTCCCTTTTCTCCTGACTTGGCTCATGGGATAATTATGTGTCAGCTTCCTTTCTCAGGCCCACCACTGACACACAGTTATTATTCTTATATTGAGCACTCACAAGCAGATAAACAAAGCTTTGACACATGGCCTTTGACAGACATTTAAGCTACCAACCATAACAACACAAGTTGGATCTGAGAGTGAGGGTGGAAACTGAAAGCATGCAAACATAATCTGTATTTTGCCCACTGGACTGGGGGAAGGGAGAACAGATTTTAGCTTTAAGGAGCTTCCGACCCTGCCATCTTGGAGAAAGAACGAACTCCAGTTAGAGACACTCCATACAGTGTCCCTGAGGTCTGCACTCACCTAGGGCCCAGGAAATACTCATTCAAGGCACAAGGCAAATAGAAACCTTCTCTCTGGTCATGTCTTCACCTTTTCTTATCCAGCACGAACATGGGGTGTGATAATAGAATGCATCACTCCAAAAACAGTTTCATAGAGTTGGTAGAAGGTAGGGGCGTTCATAAAAAAAAAATCAACATTTATTCAGAAAGCAACAGATGCAAGCTGTTGCTTTTTTTTCTTTTTGAGCTTAGTTTCCTAACAGTGCTGTAGTCACGAAGATGTCTTAGAAAATAAACTTATTCCGGGTCTTATTTTGGATTAGCAGAATTATGAGCGTTTGACACCATAAGAGACTTGTGTTGTTGCTAAGCCCTGTGCTACACTAAGACTCAAAGGAACACTCGGCGATATCAGGGTCACATAGAGCTGAGACTCGAGTGAGTGGTTCTTGCAGCCCAGCCCTGTGTGTTTTGCCATCAAAGCATGCTTGGGAAGTCTAAGTTGAACTGAAGCTTTCAGAGGTCATGAAGACTGCACTGCTGGTAAAAAGGCTGCTTTTAGGCAGTCAGCTGTATGCAGACATCGGAGAGTGAGCTGAAGTGGGTTTTCCCTGGGCCATTGTTCCACCATGATGGTCTACCTGTTGATTCTCCAGAGATCAATTCCCCCCAACCCCCAACAGCCGTATTGTTTTAGCATTCCTTTAGGGCCTTGCTGTGCACAAACATGGCTTTTCTTGTCAGCGCAATCATGTGCACAGATGTAAGGACGGCTCTTTACAGGGCTTAGTAAAAGCAGGGATGTATTCTTTTAAATGGTCTATTCCCTGATAAAAAAGAATGATTTCCATCCTAGTTTCCCTTGTGGACAACTCCATTGGTACATCTGCTGTTTAAGAAGAAGAAGGATAAGGATAAGGATAAGGATAAGGATAAGGAGAAGGAGAAGGAGAAGGAGAAGGAGAAGGAGAAGGAGAAGGAGAAGGAGAAGGAGGAGAAGAAGGAGAAGAAGAAGAAGAAGACGAAGAAGAAGAAGAAGAAGAAGAAGAAGAAGAAGAAGAAGAAGAAGAAGAAGAAGAAGAAGAAGAAGAAGAAGAAGAAGAAGAAGAAGAAATGGCAGAAAGAAGTCAATAGATATTACTTTATCCAGTTCAGAAAAACAAAATCATTTATTTTAGAGATTAGAATGAAAGCCAGGCAAAGAGTAGGAAATAGCAAATTATCTCAGATAGAGCACTTTTGTTTTTTTTTTTTATTAAAAAACAAAACAAAACAAAGAAATAAAAAACCCAGACTATTTATTTTCCAAGTGCACATCTGGAGGAAGATTTAAGTAATATTCCCTAGCATGATGCGGACGAAGCCGGAGCCCAGAGCTTGTGAAGTGGCGCCAGGGTGATCGTCATCGTCCCGGTTGCTGCCTGCTCCCGGCTTGTTTCTTCACTAGTGGCTTTGATCTCGGGAGCTGCAGATTAAAACAGAGGTTGGGCTCTGGCTTCTTTTTGCCTCTATCTTTTCAGTTCTAAGATCTGTGCCCCGTGTATCCCCAAGGGTATGGAAAGCCATTTTCTAGCAAACAGATGCCACTTCCTTTGTCCACAGGGATAATCCAGGGTGTGATGAGGGACTCCATGGGGTTAAGACATTCTGACACTTGATTTGATGCCAGTTTCTGTCTTCATTTGTCTTATTTCATGAATTCAACAAACACACTGTTCTCATCCTTTGCCCACCCTGATAAATTGTCCCTAAGGGATCATCTCTTGAGCACTAAAAAGCTCTTTTATTGAGGTTCTGGTCTATGGTGTATGCGTGTGTGTGTGCGTGTGTGTGTGTGTGAGTGAGTGTGTGTGTGTGTGAGTGTGTGTGTGAGTGTGTGTGTGTGGTGTGTGTATGTGTGTGTGTTGTGTATGGTGTGGTATGTATATATATGTGTGTATGTGTGTGTGTGTGTGAGTGTGTGTGTGTGTGGTGTGGTATGTGTATATATGTGTGTATGTGTGTGAGTGGTGTGTGTGTGTGTGTGTGTGTGTGTGAGTGTGTGTGTGTGGTGTGGTATGTGTATATATGTGTGTATGTGTGGTGTGTGTGTGTGTGTGTGTGTGCACATGAGTGTGCTTGCACACGTGCATCCTTACATGTTGGAAGTCAGATGGTAACCTCAGGTGACCAGTTTTGTGTTTTGTACTTTGACAGTGTCCCTTACTGGCTTGGTGAGCTAGGCTAGCTGCCTAGCAAGCCAGAAGAATAGCTCTCTGCCTATCTTTATCTATTTAGAGCTGTGATTTTTAAGTAGGTGGCACAGGATTGACTTTTTATGTTGGTATCAAACCAAGACCTTCATGCTTGCAAAACAAGAACTTTATCAAATGACCTTTGTTTTGTCTGTCCAATCCTGATTTTAGTGTTTTTGAATGACAATTATTTATATACATATTGACATAATAAGGTAAATTTTGGCATATATATCACGTATGTACTATATATATTATATATATGCATATATATGTATATGTGGTATATATATTTTTTCTTACCGCTCAAATTAATTAAAATTTGCATGATTGAAGTGAACAGTATCATTACTAAGATATTTACATCAATCCCAAATTCCTAGACTTAATTTATAGTATTTGGAAGTATTCATTATTTTATTTTTTTTTAATTGCTGAAGGTCTATCCTCCAAAAAGTGGTCACTTCTAATAATTCATGTAGCTTTACAGGCAATATGGTGAATATAATGATCATCGTTAAAATAGGATAATATATTTGTATAATGATTGCAGCTATATGAAAACATAGGTCTGGTATAGAGCAAAGAATGTGTTTGTTTTATGTTAGATTTGAGAGATGTTAGATTTTTATTCCACTAAAAACAGAATTGTTGAGAGATGGAATGTCACTCCGAAAGTAGGGTGCTTGCCTAATATGTCAGAAGCCCTGGGTACAGTCTCCAGCATTACCTAAAACCAGGCTTGGTGGTACAAGCCCTTGATCCCAGCACTCCAGCAGTGGTGACAGGATAGATGGTCAGACACGCAAGGTCATCCTCCTGACTTGTGAGTTCCATGGCAGCCTGGGCTAAAAGAAACAGTGTCACAGAAAAACAAACAACAAACAACAACAAACGATGGCCTGGCAGACAACAACATTGTTAGCATGCTGGTTTTCTTGAGAACTGGAGTTTAATCCCCAACGCTGGGGAGACAGAGAAATGGATGTCTGGGGCTCACTATCCAACCAGCTTGCTCTACCTGGTTGAGCTCCCGACTTGCAAGAGACCCTGTCTCAAAAAGAAACGGTGAGAGCATCTCAAGATGACATGAAATCATCTTCTGCCCTTCATGCATACTTGCTCATGTACGTGTGCCAGCACATAGACACTCATACATGAGTACACACGTACACACACATACAAACACAGGGAAAACCAAAGACCAAAGATTTTTTTATTAAACTATTATTTTCAATTATTTATTTTATGTAAATAAACACACTGTAGCTGCCTTCAGACGCACCAGAAGAGGGCATCAGATCCCATTACAGATGGTTGTGAGCCACCATGTGGTGGCTGGGAATTGAACTCAGGACCTCTAGAATAGCAGTCAGTGCTGTTAACTGCTGATCCATCTCTCCAGCCCCCCATTATTAAATTATTTTTAAAAACTAAAAACAAAACCAAATTGAAACATGCATAGTTACTTAAACTAGGCAAAACAAATTTGAATGATTCAAGTCATCAGAATTTTCACTGGTCTTAAGTCACAGCTTCTTGAATGAATCTATTCAAGTCAAAGAATCCCAGGTGTCCCTGGATTTGGAGTGATCTGAGCTGTATAGGCATTTGCCTGGTTATCAGCAAAGCCCAACTGACCATTCTGTTCTCTTGTGTCCAGGGATATTTTGCACCATCTCGCTCTGCACATACGCTGCCAGTGTCTCCTATGACTTGAACCGGGTCCCGAAGCTAATTTACAGCCTGCCTCATGATGTGGAACATGGCTACAGCTGGTCTATCTTTTGTGCCTGGTGCAGTTTAGGTTTTATCGTGGCAGCTGGAGGTCTCTGCATCGCTTATCCGTTTATTAGCCGGACGAAGATTGCACATCTAAAGTCTGGCAGGGACTCCACGGTATGACGGTCTGCACCGAAGAAGGCCCAGCTACAGAGCAGAGCAGCAGAGTGGGTCTGAGTTCCATTAGGAGCAGAACTGAGTTCACAACAGGGTTCCAAGCACAAAGAGGTCTTTTACATTCCAACCTGTTGCCTGCAGCCCTTTCCGGATGACTGACAGGAAACCGTGCAGAACTTCCCGACCTTCTGAAGGACAAGACAACTGTGTGTTCAAGTACTTTACTGACTATGCTCTGATTGGGCCAAGGGAAGAATTGCACTGCAGGACATTTGTAGGCATCAGAAAAGAGGAACAGCGATGGAAAAAAAATTTGTATGATTTCCATTTATTTCAGAAAGTTTGTATATATCGATTACCAGAGAGTCGTTTCTATTTGCAAGAGGATTCATAACAAAACGAGTATAATTTTCTTGTCACTGTGCCAGGCTTGTTGGATTTTAATGCAGCATCTTCAGAACTCGTCCTGATGGTGTCTTGTTGTGTCAGCACCTGAGATCTGTGCATTATTTGTGAATGTTCCTTGTCACAAGAGGATTCTCCTTCTGTTGCCTTATTATTACTTTTAACGAATTGAAGTCCACGCTCTGTCTTTGTCCTGGAGTTCAAACGCGTAAGAAGAACAGACCAACCATGTAAGAGCTGATCCATAACGCGATGCGGCAGCATCATTTGAAGTCTTCTCTGTTGTTTGGCTTGTGTCTCTTTGTTAACTGGATTTCTGCATTAAATGACTGCCCCCCTTGTTAATTTAGCTGTGCCTTTTTTTTTTTCTGTCTTTTAGCTGGGTCAGCAAGTCTTTCCTAGATATAGGTCAGCTGAGAACTCTGTTTTGTGAACTATGTTTTACTTTCATTTATTATTTTTGTTTGTTTCGTTGTTTGGTTTGGTTTGGTTTTTCAAGGCCAGGTCTTTCTATGTAGTATGACCTCCAACTCACTGTCTAACCCAGGCTGGCCTTGAACTTGGAAGAATCCTCCTGCTGGGCTTTCTGAGTGCTAGGATTACAGGCATGCGCCACCATGCCCAAATTACACTAAGCCTAATTGCTTTATGTGATTAAGCTGGTCATTACTATTTATCTTTTTGTAGCAATTATACATTTGCTATTGATAGAAGACATTGTTTTCAAAAATGTCAAATATTAGGTTTTAAATTTCATTATCATATTTAAGTCCCCACCCATTTACTGCCTGTCTGGTGTTTGTTCAGTGATACACATGAGCCTTGCTTGGCCTTATGGGGTTTTAAACTTCACGTAGCTGCACAACAGAAACACCTGGAAAGTTCTCCAGCAGGACAGGAAATTTAAGGTTCAAAGGTAAGCATTAGCTTGAATTAACGAAACCAAACCAAATCAAGCCAACACCCAGAAGTCCTGACTGGCATCTAAGACTGAGAAAAACCACCATTTGGATGAGAATGTGTCTTCTTTCCTAAGCTACCAAGCTAGCTACTAACAGCTAAGCGCTGACTCTGAGCCCCCGAGCTGGGCTGTGCTTGGAGTCTTTCCAGATGTGACTTTATCCATTACTCTCAAAAGCTCTGCCAGACCGGGACTGTTTCAGGGAAGCTCAGGACCAAGAATGAGAACATTTGCCTCATTGATTTCCCACTTAAAATCTTCCCACTGTGTTTTCTCATTTTTCCAGTGGAGGGCTGGACAGCAAGCTTTTTCTTCTTGTTCAAGACCAGCTCCTATTTCATGTGACACTGTGTGATAAGGTTCTATAATTAGGGGGAAATGCTGCATCCTCAATAAAGATGGTTTCAGATTTTAATTTCATTAAAGAAACTTCATTCTTTAAAAGCCCGTCTTAGTGGCTGATGATGTACCTCAGCTGGTAGAACCTTTGTCTAGCACGTCAAAGCTCTAGGTTCAATCCTTTTTACTTCATTGATTGGGCATGGTGACCCATGCCTGTAATCCCAGAACTTGAGGAGAGGCCAGAGGATTGGAAGTTCAGGGTCGTATTTGACTCCTACACAGTGAATTTGAGGCCAGCCTGGGCTACCTTGAGACCATCTCAAACAACAGCACCTGTCAAGTTCAGTATTTAGAAGAAGAAAAATAATAATTTCTCCAAGAGAGAATGAAGTTTATTTCCAAATTCCAGTGTTCACACATTATCCTGGGGGCTGCTGGGTAGAGGTAGTGATAACAAGAGCCCCTCACCAAGTGCTCCCCCCCTAGAGTCAACACATTGCTCAGGCCCCAGGCAACATTCACATTCACGGTCTCTCCAGCCTGTTTAACTAACCAGTTTCTCTCGATGAGATCAATGCATCTAGAAAGGGGCAATTATTTTCATTTATTACTGATGTGGGAATTTCTCAAAGCAGGCGAGTGCTTTCTTTGAAGTCCTTTTGAAAGATCCCCAAAGAAGATGTCAGGGCTTTTGAACATTTATATTCTAGCCACCAACAGCAGTGTCTGAGAGAGCTACTTTTGAAGTCTCCGAGACTCTTCCTAGTGGTATGAGGTGAGAATGGAAGAAAGCTTCGCTGTGGCAGAAGGTGGAAAGGGTCACACACCAGACAGGTCCCTAAGAAGCTTGGGGAGTTCACAGAATCCAAACAGGAGCTGGCAAGAGCCTTCCGACTCTAAGAGCTGGGAATATGGGGAATGAGCCTGGCCAAGATTCCGCCATTTCTGTTTATTGTCCGGGTAGTGAGTGACTGGAGTCAATATTGGGCATTTAGCCTCCATCTTGGGGCCTTCCTAGGGGTGTTTCTTTAGCTGGGGTTTGAGTGAGACTGGTTGAGATGGCTGAGCAGGACTCTGTGTGGGATGAAAACTTCTTGATATTCTCTGCTCGTTTGCTGCCCTGGTTTTTATTGTATGCGTGTGAAAAGAGTGTTTCTTTACCTCAGAGGATTTTGATGGGCAGTAAGTCGAGGTAGCTGAGCTCTAAGCAGTATAAGACTTGTACGCAGAAAACTACCAAGCACTGTAGTCCTCTGACTTCCATCTTGGGCACACATTAACAACTGCTGGATGGCTGGGCACACCCTTTAATCCCAGCACTTGGGAGGCAGAGGCAGGTGGATTTCTGAGTTCAAGGCCAGCCTGGTCTACAGAGTGAGTTCCAGGACAGCTGGGGTTACACAGAGAAACCCTGTCTCAAAAAAACCACACACAGAACAAAACAAACAAAACCAAAACCACCCATATCTCAAGGCCAGATTCAAACGCCAAGCCTTGGTCAGGGACTTCTCAGAAATGGCAGTAGTGGCCTTGAGAAGTCTAGGGACATTGACCCATCTGTGCTTATGTCTCCTTAGAATGTTGTTTCAGTCCTTCAAGGAGTGGATTTACAGAGCATCTGAGATTGCAGCTGGAAAAAAAAAATCACACTTACCTGCCACATAGAGATAACATTTAGCAAAGAAGGCTTTAGCGGACGCCCTGATGAGCGGGCCACAGGGTCCACACTGCTCCTCTTTTGAGCTGCCTTGTCTGCAGTTCACTGGCATTGTTAGAACCTCGACCACCCACTCTGAGGAAACCCTGCCTCTTTCTTTGGATCACCGGGTGGGGGGGCGGGGGGGCTCTTGAGAGTCAAGATTGTCAGAACATTAATATAAAATTGATTACATATTTCGACAAATATTTCTGGAATGCCTACCGTGAACCTAGCGTTCTGCTGGACACCTGGAAGACACTGCAGCTGAAGAAAGCCGCTTGCCGACATGTGAAGCTTGTGCTAGAGTAAAACGAAATAAGTTACAGATAGGTAAATCTATGCTTTCTCTCAGACAGTTGTTTCCACAGGGTGCTTTTGAGTGACAGCCACACCCTGGGCTGTGCGCATTTCCCTGCACATTGTTCATATAGCTTACATGAGTTGTTTTGGAGATTAGATGGTGCCTTGTATCTACTGTCTCCACTGCTGTGCCCCATGTCTGGTTCACAGTAGGTGCTGTTAAATCTCAGTGGAATCAATGAATGACCTCAGTGTCACAGATAGACGTTCTCCTCCCCCAGACAGCACTGACTCCCTCGACACCCATTTTAGGGAAGCCGTTAAAAATAGACAGTAGTATGATGAAGCCAAGTGGTCTGAGAGTATCCCTTGGCGAGCAAGTAAGCCTCATTAGGGTAATTAAAGGGACAATTAACCCGAGCTAACCCAGATAGAACTTGCATGTGTTATGAACAAAGCACTATGGAACATTTATTTGATGGCTCAAACATTATTAAGTTAGTAACCTCAATATAACTCTACACCACAATTTAAACTTTCCCGTTTATGGGGTGGGGGATTTTACCTCTCTAATTGGAATTCTGAGAGGGACGCTTCAGAAATAATTTCTTTTGAATGCAAATGGCTACACTGACCAAGAACTCTTTTCAACTGCTTCTGCATTTCTCCAGGGCTTTGTCCTTTGACCAGAAGGAGTGGAGGTTCTCTGTTCTGCAAAACAACCACAAATGGTTGAAGATGCCTAAGGCACTCAGCTGCAAACTGCAAATGTGGCTCTTCAATATATTGTCTCTTTGTATGCAACTTATATTTGTGCAAACCTTCAAAGCCAGCATTTTAATTGTTCTAAACCGGATATGTGAGGTTGTCTGCCTGGAGAGACATGAGAGGAAAACAAATTGGTTAGCTATAAATTAAGATCTCTCTCTCTCTCTCTCTCTCTCTCTCTCTCTCTCTCTCTCATCTCCCCCTTTCTCTATTTCTGTGCATGTCACACGCATGGGTGTGGATACATAGGTCCATGCACATGCAAGGAAAGGCCAGAGGAAGACATTAGATGTTTACATTTATTGTTGTTCTCTTTCTGTTCCTTTGAGACAGGTCTCTCACAGAACCTGAAGCTCACCCAAGCTCCTGGGATCTGCTGGCCTCAGTCCTCAAAGGCTGGGGTTATACCTGTGTGAGGCCATGCCTGGGTTTTATGTGGGTACTTGGGAGTCAAACTCCTCCTGCACAGCAAGCTCTCTTACCCATAGACTTATCCCCTCAGATTCCTCTTTCTTTTTTGATTGTGTGTGTGTGTGTGTGTGTGTGTGTGTCCTCTCCTTCAGCATACATTGTTAAACCAGTGCCTGCGTGCTTGGACTGCCGTCTGTCTCCTTTGGGGTCTCTAAGTGAACTCATTGCCAGTAGGAAACAGAGAGGGTCAAGGGTCTGGCGTAGAGAGCACAAAAGGTCAGTGGTAGAGACGAGGCCCTGAGACCAGCAAAGCTTTCTTGGCTGCCCTTAGTAGGGTAGTGCACTTCATTCTGGCAGTGGGAAGCAATTAAAGGGTTTAATGAGGGAGACTTGTTTGATTTTATTTCTAGCTTAGGAATATTAGAACTGCAGCTGGGTAGAGGAGGGAGCAGAAAAGACAGAGGCTAGCCCTGGCCTCACAGGAGATGAGAGAATGGCCTGGACGGGCAAGGAAAAGGGAGACGAGTGGGGAGATACATTTCAAAGATGGCATTGACAAGACTGGTTAGTAAACTGGATGTAGGAGAAAGGATAGGAAGTGTTGGGGGCAGAGAAAGGGAACTTACCTTAAGCACCGCCATTTTGACTTCCGACTCCATTTTACCTAAGCTGACCAGCACCCTCTCTAAGCAACAGTAGTTACCCAAAACATACCTGTTCAACAATAGTTACCCAAAATATAATGTCTGTTCCTAACAACAGAAAGAACAAATGAGTTTGCTTGGGCAAATGCACTTACATTTGATGCCAGTTGACAATGGCGGCGGAATGCTAGGCAAAGTCCCTAATCCTGGAGTTCTGATTGGTAAAAATTATAACTGTAACTAGGCTCAGATGCTTGCGGGTTTTCTGCTTATAAAACCTGCTTCAACTCCCACTCAGAGAAAACAAAGCTTCTAAGCCCCTGTCTGGCTGCCTGGATCAATCAGTGACTCTGCTTATGTGGTAGGAATAATAAAGATTTTGCTGTTTCCCAAGCCCACAGGTGTTTTCTTTCCCCCTTCCTCCTGGCGCACAGTAGACTCAGTGTAACAGAAGGATAATCACAGATGATGCCTTTGGAAGCTTCCAGAACTAGATAGTTAGCCGGGCGTAGTGGCGCACGCCTTTAATCCCAGCACTCGGGAGGCAGAGGCAGGCGGATTTCTGAGTTCGAGGCCAGCCTGGTCTACAAAGTGAGTTCCAGGACAGCCAGGGCTACACAGAGAAACCCTGTCTCGAAAAACCAAACCAAACCAAACCAAACCAAACCAAACCAAACCAAACCAAACCAAACCAAACCAAAAACCAGAACTAGGTAGTTTACTTAGGTTCTTAGCCTCTTCTCTTGAGTGTGATTGCTGGGAGGGACGATCAAGGTCATCCTTGGCTACATTGGGGAGATTAACTTGGGTGACTGAGACCCAGTCTCCAATAATAAATTAAACAAACAAAACACTAACTGACTTTCCCCCCTTTTGTTGTAAATCTGATCCCCCTACCTTAACCTCCTAAGTAATACGGTTACTGGCACGTGCCACCACTTGTAGTTGGTGGAGTATTGGTGATGGATCCTAGGGTTTTGTGTATGTTAAGCAAGCACTCTACCAACTGAGCTACTAGAAGAGAGAGAGAGAGAGAGAGAGAGAGAGAGAGAGAGAGAGAGAGAGAGAGAGAGAGAGAGAGAGAGAGAAGGAAAAGGTAACAGGCAAAGAAGAAAACATATTCAGTTTCATTGTGAAGTCTGTATTACTGTCTCAGTTAGGGTTTTACTGCTGTGAACAGATGCCATGACCAAGGCAACTCTTATAAGGACAACATTTAATTGGGGGTGGCTTACAGGTTCAGAGGGTCAGTCCGTTATCATCAAGGCAGGAGCATGGCAGCATCCAGGCAAACATGGTGCAGGAAGAGCTGAGAGTTCTACATCTTCATCTGAAGGCTGGCTAGCAGAAGACTGGATTCCAGGCAGCTAGAACAAGGGTCTTAAAGCCCACACCCACAGTGACACACCTACTCCAACAGGGCCACACCTTCTATTAGTCGCACTCCCTGGGCTGAGTATATACACACCATCACAGTTACATAGGATGGAATGTATCCTGAACTTGATATATCATGGAACTGAACATGAGGGCTGGGCTTATGGTCCCAGCACTCTTCCTTCATTGAACTTCCCCAACTTCTAGCCCATCTGCTTTCTCTTCTAGATGCTCCCTAGAAGCTGGCTCTACAGGGCTAGAAATCATTGCTCAATGCGTGAGACTGGCAAGGTTTCAGTTCAGGCTCAAGGGAAATGCTTCTAATGATTGTGGGTAAATGATCATGAGTGGGAGAGGCAAGCATCCCGTAGTAGTGACTTCCACGCTCAGCTATACCCACTAGGCTCTAGATCTTTGGCCAAGTGTTTCCCTCCTCCAGAGCTTACTAACATTGCGAGAATGTGCTCCTGAGAGACTTAGGACTGACGTTGCCGAAATGCTCAGGTCATTGTGAAAATAATTCCTTTACCTAAAACAGCCAAGACCCTGACCTCCTTGAGTGTTGTGAGTCTAGGTGAGCTACAGCCTCAGGATTCTCCAAAAGGAACCTTTAGGTCCACACGGGACCTCTGTGCATTCTGTTCATGTGTATGTGTGGAGTGACATCCTCTGGGGATTCTAGAAAGTACACAGAGCCTTGCAAGATTCCTAGAGGTATCATTAGACTCTGGCAAAGAGGGCCTGGTCTCTCTCTCTCTCTGTTGATCATGTTCCTAAAACACAGTAAGTACCACACCATCATAGCCAGATGTGAGCACAGGACAGTTCATTCATTCATTCATTCGTTTGTTCATTCATTCATTCTTTCTTTCTTATTTATTTATTTACTATTTATTTATTTTTGAGACAGGGTTTTTCTGGAACTTGCTCTGTAGAACAGGTTTGGCCTGGAACTAGAAATCTGCCTGCCTCTGTCTCCCAAATGCTGCGATTAAAGGCGTGCACCACCACCACCTGGCTCAGCAGAGTTCATTCTTAAATCACCAAATATCTGCTATTCCGATCTTTATGGCTTTGCTTGCCTGTCAGGCTGACTGTGGTGAGCACATCAATGGTGGCATTAAAAGCTTGGCCACACCCGACCTGAGCTTCATCCATCCATGGCTTTTGCGGGGTTTCAGACACATTCCCTACAAGTCAAACACATTACACCTCAGCTTGTCATGCTGCTGCAGTGTTTAGACCCAAGTGTTTAAAATGCACCCAAAGACATTGCCGAGGTCCTCTCATGTCTCCCCTGAGCCTGGTTTTCCACTTCTTAGTTCTCTACTCCATGGGGCGCTTAGTAAATAAAACAAACACAGAAAAAAAAAAAACCCAAACAATCAGCATTAAACTTGGCTTTTGTAAAGCACTTTCGTTTAAGACACCTATCCCAGAGTCACATTCATACTGTTAGTGCTTCTTCATTCTGGTTAGACATATACAAGAGGTAGAGAAGATCGCTCTGGTCTTCTGGGTCCTCTCCACCGCTGGCTCTGGGCGTTAGTAAGAGTGAGTCTTTCAGAGAAGACTTGCCTCTCCACGTCCTGAGATTTACCACGTAGCAGGGTTGGGAGTTGTTTTCCAGTTCACTCACCCAGACTTTCGCTCTCACTATGCAGCCTCCATGTGAACATCTCCCCCCACCCCTCACCCCCAGACTCTGCAGACACTCCAGTAATCTATTCCTAACCAGGATGTGAGACATCCTTAACGTTTTATGCATCTAGGTAGATTCTCATCGCCTCACGATTTTGACGGATTCCCCTCAGAAGTAATTGCTCCACAGTTTTTAATCAGGCAGCTGTATTTCTAAACCAGAACGCACTCTGCCCTTTGTAACTCTGCAAAGAATGCCAGGCTTATTTTTCATAAGCACAGGCTTCTCTTTACATGACTGACCTTCAAGGGACCCCATAGTCTGCAGTAGCCTAAAGGTATGACAGCAATTTTAATTACCTACTTGGCACTCCCCCCGCCCCACCCCCCAGAGCACATGATGAGAAATTCTCACGTCACCAGGACTGACTGAAGATTAATATCTAAGTGGGTAGATCTTCCCTATTTTGTCCTGTGAAAGCATCCCTGATGGCTTTTTAAAAAAATTATTAAATGAAAGCAATTATTTGAAAAAAAGGAGGCTACAGAGCTTTGTGGTGAGTGGCAGGCTGGCCTCTCAGAGGCTCAGGAAATGCAGTCAGTCCTTGCTTCTTCGTGGCTGTCTAGCTGCATGACTTTGAAAGTCAATCATCTCAGTTGATCCTCTCAGGAGACATCCGCAAGCTGGGGTATTTTCCAGAAATGTCGGCAATAGCCACACATTAAAGAGCCTCTCACGCCACCTCCCCAGCCAGCACTGTGAAGACAGTGCAAACCATTATTTTCTTTATTCATGTTGAATGTGAACTAATGAACAAGACATCACATATTAAATTACATTAGCAATAAAATAGATCTATCTGATGTTGTCAGTACAAGGCTACCTTCCAGTAGTTTTTTTTTTTTTTTATTACATATTAAGGAGAGCAGTCCATTTTATATTGTTCCTTTCTGAGATTAGTGCACTGTGTGGTGATTTGGGGGTGGTGGTGGTGGCCTGTATCACAGAATCTTCCTCAAACACGAAGACTCAAACCTTGAAGCAGTCTTGGAGGTAAACAGAGGCAGTGACTGTTGTCTTGTTAGCAGTAGGAGAGAGAGAGAGAGAGAGAGAGAGAGAGAGAGAGAGAGAGAGAGAGACCCAGAGCCAAACGCCCACAAAGGAGTGAGTTGGGCTGTGAGGTAGCTGTGTCTGTCTCTGCAAAACATCAGTGAAGCATCATCAGCCCTGCTTTATGAGCCTCTGCTGTGGCTACAGTAAATCGCTGTCCTGCCAACGTGGTTCTCAGATAAAACGGACTTGGGAGTTGAGACTAAACCAGCTGTGAAAGGTAACCTGAGGAGATAACGCAGTGATGAATGCAGTATCGACCGGGAGGATGAGCCAGCTCCTAAATAAGGAATTCTCCAAATAAAGCAATGGTTTAAACAGTGTCCCTAGCAGTGGGGAATGGTTTTCGAGCGAAGCTGCGGAAGGAGGGAGGGAGAGCCAGAGGGAGGACCATATGGGGCTCGCAGAGGGGATGGAGGAACGGCCTTTTCTCACAAGCCTGTCCAAAAATGCAACAACAAAGCAAAGCAGATAAGACAGAGCTGAGTTACGCTGGGGAGCCAGAGGGAACGCGACAGCTAAGAGGGAAACTGGGAGCGGTGCATTGAATCAGCCTGTGAATGTGCGACTTACCTACATCATCAGGAAGAGCGTCACAGAAGGCGTCAGGCCTGCCCCAGCAGTGTTGCCCCAAGATTTCTCGGCTGGCTGCGTGACTCCATGTACCTCGGTGTCACAAAGGAAAAGAGAGGGCTTCCCTTGGGAAAAGATTGTCTTTTCCCCTTGGTGACATTAGAATGCATGGACTTGCTCAAAGCAAAGTGGGGGGGTGGGGGGGCGTGGTTGAGAATCTTGGGCCCCTTCTGGCTCTGTTCACATTACTGGCAGTTGAGCAGGAGAAGTAATTTGGCCCGGGGGGGGGTGCTGCATTACAAAAAGAAATAAAAAGGAAAGAGAGGACGTGACCGCTCCTAGGTCTGCCGGAGAAGGAAGTTTCTTAGATATACGTGGGAGGGCAGATCCAGAAACAGACACATCTGGAAGAGTCCAGAGTGGTCGTGCCCCTGAGACATGTTGGGAGAGGGGGAGGGAAAGGGAGAGAGAACAACCAAGTACAACAGCCAGGAGGCCAAAGGTAGGAAAAGAAGGGAAAAGAGAGGAGGTGACCAAAATGTCTGGATTACATAGGGAAGAGCCTCTGTGGGGAAGGGCGGCCCAGAGTTCAAGGTAGAGGGTGGGGCATGCCAGCCGTACCCTGTAACAGAAGGATACTGGAGAACCTGGAGGCCAGGTCTGCTTTGGCACCCTCGGGTGGGTAGGGGGTCAGTGGAGATTGGAGAAAGCACTAGGCTGTGTGCTAATGGAAGGAGGGGATGTGTGAGCAGAATACTGCGGAGATGAGGTCCCTGAAGATGCTGTCTCATGCATAGCTTTTGTTTCGCAAGCCTACATTCTCGGGTTGCTCAGAAGCCCACTTCTCACAGAAGTCAAGATTTCTGTGATTGCTTTAAGAGCAAGGCAACAGCAGCAAAATGGCCCTGGGCCTGAGTACAAAAGAAGCTGCCTCCGCGTTATAGAGCAAAGATGCATGTGGTCCTAGAACGAGAGACCCGTGTTGTGTGCATGCTCCTTAACCCGTGGGGTCATCCACACGTCGAATCTATATTAAGTGCACAGTGTGTGCCAGAGACTGACTTCAGTGCAAATGGCAGACAATGAACAAACAAAGCTGCTGTCCTCATCCGAGTCTGCGACAGCATAAAGGCAGACAATAGTTGGTTCTGTCCTGTGTAGTGGAGATGTATGTTGTGAACTCAAGGTGACCAGGAGACTCAACAATGGCAGGCTGCCCTTCTTGGACAGAGAAGCTCTAGATGGCTTCTCTTAGAAGGAGACACTTAAGGAGAGAGCCCAAGCAATGCAGGTAGCTGGAGAAGTAAGGACAGTGGACCCAGGGCCAATAGAGGCAGAATAAACAGAAGGCTGTTTGGAGAGAAAAGAACAGGAGAAACTTTGGGCTTCATTCTTAGTTAAATACAGTCATTGGAAGATGTTGGGCAGAAAAGTAATATAATCTGACTTACAGCAAAACAAAGACCTCTTGGTTCAGTAATAAGTTCTTGTTTCCATGTTTTACTCCCCGCAAGCTGGTACTGGGCTTATCCCATGATGAATAGGCAAACTCTTTCAAGGCAAAATCCATCTCAAACGGTGGAGAGGGATGGAGAGCAGGAGTCATGAAAGGACAACTTAGGAGGGTGTAGAAGGTAAGTGGAGGCAGGGGAAAGGGCTCTTCTCATTTATGCCATCCTTCATCCTGCAGAAGGGAGTGACTGAGAGGCGAATTGATGGAGACTGACAATATTAAATCATTGTGGCAGGTGGAGGGCAAGATTATACTTCAGCTTGCTTTGTTCCGCTTAACATAATAAATGTATGGGCTTTAACCAAAAGATAAAGTTGAGCTCTGCAGGAATGCAGGGGTCTTCGTATCACTTCCTCAGTGTTTGCCTGGATTCTGTGCATCCTTCTCTCTGTGTCAAGGTTTAATGGACAGGCTTCAGCCAATCCTTTCCCTTGGTTATGAATATTCCTCTTCATCACAAACCAACCATCAGTCTGGCTATCTTTTGAACAATCATGGCAGTGACTTAGGAAAGGCCAGTTTACCCAGCGTCTGATGCCAAGCTGGCACTCCATAAATGCCTCGTGGCTGGCTGAAGGAAAGAAGGAGTAAGAGATTTGAAAGAGCAACACACTTTCACAAAGCAAAATGTACAGGCGCATGAAAACACCCACTTGCTATGTCTTAATTAGCAGGGTCTCTCTGTCAAGACTCTGCATCTTACACATTTAGTCCAAAGCTGCCATGCATAGCTCCCTGAACAGTGATATTTATCTAATATTGACGAGAACAGTTGCTCTTGAAGTGCAGTTTATTTGGAATCCTTAATGGGCTTTGGGTTACACTGAAAGTCCATGTCTCCCCTGACAGCTGTCTATTTCCAGTGTGACTTTCTGAGTGTCTCTTTTCTATTCTCAGACCCACAAGCATTTATTTGTTTACTTCCAATAAGAGCTAGCTGAATCTAGTATGTGAGACAGTAGGTGCTCTTGTGTATGTGGGCATAACTCTGAACCATGTGCTGGAGAAGGGGAAAAAATAACTTTAGAAAATATTATACACCTACATCATCAGTTGGGGGGGGAATTTAGAAAACTTTAGAATTGTGTGCGTTTTCTCTTTTTTTTTCTTTTTAAATTTTTTATTGGTTATTTTATTTATTTACATTTCAAATGTTATCACCCTTCCAGGTTTCCCCTCTTCAAACCCTCTATCCCAAAGTCCCATCCTCCCTGCCTCTATGAGGGTGCTCCCCCACCCATCGCCTTCTCATGCCTCACATTAGCATTCCCCTACGCTGGGGCATCAAGCCTTCACAAGACCAAGGGCCTCTCCTCCCACTGATGCCAGATAAGGCCATCCTCTGCTACATATGAAGCTGGAGCCATGTGTATTCTTTGGTTGGCGGTTTAGACCCTGGGAGCTCTGGGGGGTCTAGTTGGTTGATATTGTTGTTCTTCCTACGGGGTTGCAAACCCCTTCAGCTCCTTCAGTCCTTCCCCTAATTCTCCCATTGGGGACTCCGTGCTCAGTCTAATGGTTGGCTACAAACATCCACATCTGTATTGGTAAGGTTCTTCTATAGCATAGAGGTTGAAAAGACTGGCATTCTGCCTTTGGGGATGGGAAGTACCCCCAGTGCTGGAAAATGCCCTGGTAACCTGAAAATATGATGATTTGCTAATTCAGTGCGTTCTTTGGAATTGACATCCATTCTCAGTTTATCCTTAAGATTTCTGCAAGTACCCACTGTTCCCACATAATGTAATGTAGTTGTTCTTCCTCCACACAAGAACCCATCCCACCCTCTGTCCTATGACAAAGGTCATGGACACTCACATTTCAAGAACATTATTTCTGCGCAGTCTCAATTTTCCCTCTATATGACATCCTGTGGATAGTGGATTAGACTGTGACGTTTAAATCTTAAAAAACAGCGGAAGGAGTGAAAGGTTGTGCTATTGGACTAGTGGTCGGTATGAGCAGGTGGCGAGGCACCCTCTTCTCCTGTCCGTTGGGTGGAAGAACTCCTCACAGTTGCTTCTGCTCGTATCCTGGATTAACTTTCCCTCTTTCCCCATTCACTCCTTCTGGGCTTCCACCCCCAAATAAATCACCCGCAAGGCAGTCTCAGTCTCAGCTCTGATCTTGCCGGGTGGGAATGGAGGCTGACACTTGCATGCTAGACAGACATACCTGTCACTGAGCACTGAAAAACATTCCAGCCCACACAGCTAACATCCTTTGTGTTTCTTTATCCATCGGCAGGATGAATCCAAAACAATCAATATCTCCTTATCCGGTAGCTTCATTGTTGTGTCTCCTGGCAGGAAATCCTCTTTTAGAACAGTTACGTAAAGAACAGGGTTATTCTGTGAATGACTCTGGCCGCTCACAGTGAATTATTAGTATCTGGGAATTTGACGGAGGGAATCACTTTTTCCAGAAAGAGGGGCTGTCTTCATTTAAACCCAGATCCCCACAAAACCAATGCTTACTTTCTGCTTTTTATCCCTACCTGGGAAGAGACTGTAACGTATCATGTGACCCCAGGGTCAGTAGATCTAGATACACAGATACAGAGAAACTGGGTTCCCAGGCAATTTCTGGAAAGATACAGAAGACTAAATTCAGATGTCTGGCACAGAGAAGCTTGTGTGTTTTCCCATAGGAAAGGCTCCTTTATCACAGTTGTCAGATAAAGCAGGCCCCAGGCTGCGGTGGCCCCGGGTGGGCAGGATGCTGACGGTTATTTGCTGTGATATAATGGATCTTTCTATGAGAGGATGAGATCAAGAGATTCTGTGGAATATGTGCTGACTCTTCATGAGATGGGTGACAGTCCTGGAAGAAGAGGTCTTCAGACCACAAAGCCAGGACAACCGGACACTCCAGTGGTGAGATACAGATGTTTCAGTAGGGTAGTTAGGAGTGCTATGGTGGAGGAGTCGTCTCCCTTTCAGCTCTGGACTCCTTATCCTGACTATGGGAGAAGCGGCGCCATCTATTGGTCATTAATTCATAGAACAGGCAGCATGCCACAGGCTGGTATCCTCATGCATGACTACATCGCTCTCTAGAGGGAACAACAACATGACTTTTAACAGACTAAGCCTTGAAAGCACAAGGGAAGGTGTGTGGGGTGTGTGTGTGTGTGTGGGGTGTGTGTGTGTGTGTGTGTGTGTTGCTTCTTGTGGAGATGGGTGAAGGAGGGGAGGGAAGATTAGAGATGGGGAGGGAGGAATGCATGTGACAAAGTACAAGGATATGTTTGCATGAAGTGTCACAATGAAACCTTTCTTTTGCTTCTATATTTATCTTTGTAGCAATTTCATGCTTCCTTTTGATAGACGATGTCATTTCAAGTTAGTTATTTTTAAATTTTTTTTTTTTTTTGGTTTTTCCAGTCAGAGTTTCTCTGTGTAGCCCTTGCTGTCCTGAAACTCACTCTGTAGACCAGGCTGGCCTCGAACTCAGAAATCCGCCTGCCTCTGCCTCCTGAGTGCTGGGATTAAAGGCCTGCGCCACCTCAAGTTAGTTACTTTTTAACTTTCAATGTAGCCTGGCGGGGATTTCACACGCCTTTGATCCCAGCAATCTAAGGCAGGCAGATCTCTGTGAGTTCAAGGCTAGCCTGGTCTACATATTAAGTTTTAGGACAGTCAGGGCTACATAGAGAAACCCTGTCTTGAACTTTGCCCCTTCCCCCACCAAAAGTTTCAGTATAGTAGAAGTGAATCCCCTGTCCCTTTACCACGTACCTGGTATTCATCACTCTGGGCCAGTGCTCTGCCAACGTTGGAGCTATAGCGTCAGCTGATGAATGGCCTTTTTAAGGAAAGAAAAGGTACCTCTGGTGGATCTGAAAGTCTTTTATTCAAGATACGGCATCTTCCTTTATTTATAGAACGTTATCATACACGACATGTATATAAGATAGGGGCTAGTGCTGAGCTAAAAGAAAACAAGGAGAAGCTTGGATGCGAGCGCCCACCCCTCCACCAGAAGATGAGGAAGCACGGTAGGAAGAGCTTAGAGGAAAGGCAAAAGACAACAAAGCCAGTGCTCCCTGACTGACTCTCAGCCTCCCTGGAATGGTCTCTGTCTGGTAGAGCTTTTGAAAGGACTGGCAGAAATAATGTCTGCTTCAGGTGACAGGATACAAACAAGGAGTCCTATGGGGTGTCTGTCATTTTGTCACCCTCCCCTGCAGCCGTGAGCTTCTTGGTGCGAAGCAAGCCCCATAGTGTATGGAAATACACAACTGTGAATAAGGTAGTTCACTGTGTGCACAGAATGTGTTGATCGATGGAGGCTCTATAAGCAGAAGAAATGGGTTTTTCCAGCAAAGTATTGCCCAAGGGTCTCTCATGGAGCCCCCTTTTCCCTTTACTGTGTTGCAAGTCTCACAGATGGCTACTACTACTAAAATTTAATTGGAACTGGCAGTAGCCACTTCAGTCTGGTGAGAAGTCATTGTCGCTCTAATGAATTGTTTCCATCCCTGCCCATTTGAGGTCCTGAGCAAGAACCAAGGAGGCCGGGGAAGGAACAGACTGACATCTAGAGGGCACAGGGAAGATGAGCTCCTATATCATACAGAGCCCTCTGTATACATACAGTGGGGCCTCTGAGGTCATTCCAGTGGGGGTACTGATGTTCTCCTGCTATGGCACAGTGAGAGACTCACCCACATTCCTCTTCTCTGTATATCTTCTATATAGGTAGTCTCCACCCGTGACACGGCAAGAACACGCCTTTCAGAACATCTGGACTTTGAGCAAAGTATGCCTTGGTAGTAGTGCACAGCCCCAAGTTTGGATCCCTAGGAAGACTTCTTTCCCACATCCCCTCACTAGGAGTGGGGTTCAAATGCCCCTGCAGGACCAGAAAAGCCTGCAGAGTTACCTTTAAGCCAGATTTCACTTGCTGATGTTTTCAAGCTTCCTGCTGCTAATTCCTTGGGAGACTGTGAGAGAGAGGGTGTCCAGTAGTGGCGGTGTGGTGGGAGGCATCTAGCCAGGACACAATGCAGAGTTCCTTTCCCTGCAGCCCCATGGAGCTCTGCACTGAGAAATGAGGTGCTGCCGCTGTGCTGAGTCTTCCCGACTCTGAGCTTGGTAGGACAAATCACTCCCAGTTCCAGACATGCATAGCAGGTAATATGGTTACATAGTGTCTGAAGTCAAGATCCGGGAGCAAACAAGGGGTTGTTCCCCAAAGCAGAATAATTACTTGTAGGCTAGAGCTTGGCATCGCTCCAGAGGTTAAGAGGCTGCAGCTGTGCTCGCTCCCATTGGGATCTGCCACAGATGTTCTGGGCACCGTTAGATCTCTCAGGTCATAAGGACATTAATGTGGAGCTGCTGACAGCGAGGCCCGAACCAGCTGGAGACTCTCTTACCAGGCTTCCAGGAAATGAGAGTGGCAACCCCAGAGGTGACATGGGGTGCCTTCAGATGCCAAAGAGCTGCAGTGAGCATCTGCGCTTCACCATGAGTGAGTGGTTTGTGCTGCTTCCTAAAACGAAGTCCTCTGCTTGTAGACAACATCTCATCCCTTATTCAGAGATGCTGCCCCAGGGTCTCCCCATTCATCAATTTCTCAGCTCTCCTAGGATGCTTTAACATCCTATATGCTTTAACATCATATAAACTTACATAATAACGTATATAATGTTATATAGGTTTTAGTATTTTATATATTTACATATGTAGGTTACCCCAGTTACACTTCCTACTTTCCCCAATTAAAACAATTATTTCCTGATTCTGCATCCATTATAAGTCATTTTCTGCATCTATTGCTTCCATTTTTAAAGCCTAGTTGTACCTGTTGTCCGTGTTCACCGACTCCATCTTCTCTTCTATTTTCTCTTGATCCCACTGCAGTCTGGTTTTGTTTCCTCTTCTTTTAAAAATGTTTTTTTTTTTTTTTTAAAGTTTTATGTGTATGGGTGTGTCACCTCCATGTTTGTATGTGCATCGTATATATGCTGTGACTTTGAAGGTTAGGAGAAGGTATCAGATTCCTTGAAACTGGAGTTTTAGATGTTATGAGCCTCTGTGTAGATACTGGGAACTGAACCTAGGTTCTACGATGATAGCAGTTAGTGCTCGTAACCATTGTGCCCTCTCTCCAGCCCCTATTTACCTCCTCTTATCAAAACTTCTAGTGCCAAAGCCACCAGTGAGTGACCTTGTTGGCAAATCCAGTGATTGATTCCCATCCTTTTTCCACGTGGTCCGTTAGATGCATGGGCAGAATGGCTCCCTCCTTCTCCATAACTGGTGTCCATTTGCTTTCAGCCAACCACACTCTTGCATTTCCTTCTTGGTGGTGGCTCCATCTTTGTCTCTTCTGTTAGGGCCAAAGGAGTGCAGGGCCCAGCCACGGCCCCTGTTTATGCAAAACTCTCAGCTTCATCTTAAAAGAAATAAGAGTTTATCTTGGAGCCATGTTGAGTGACCATGGCTCCAGAACATAGATTTACCCCAGTTACTTTAAATTCTATGCTCTAGTGTGGGAACAATTTCACTAAGTTTTATTGTTTTACAGAGCAAAGAAATTCATAAGTCAAGCAGAGTTTAAAGTACATCAGAGAGGGGAACAGCAAGACAGAGGACATTTTTCTATAGGCCCAAGATGCTAACTGATGAGTCTTAGTTTTTGTGGGTGGAAGAAGCCATTGGATCTGCTAAGGTAACAGATTCTAAAAGTTTTTATTTCCTAATCATAGGTATTAGTTCTGACACAGAGGTGGGTAAGGAATGGCTGTCCCAGATCTAAAGCTAGTCCAAGATAACATAATTGGCCTCTGGACCTGCAACATCCCAATCGCTCCACAGTTCTGAAGTCTAATCAGTCAATCCGTCTCTGTGGATGGAGCTTCCATCCAGGATGTCACAGCTCTTTCCTTTTATGCTCAGTTCTTTGGTGATGACACCCAACCTCAGGCCACTGGGAACACAAACCTTCATTGTGTTCCAATGAAGCTCCATTTTTCTTAAGCTGCAGATCCAAATATTCAGTTGCCTATTTGACATCTCCACTTTGCTTAATACATGTTTCAAAATTAGAAAGTCTAAAACTGTCTGGCGAGCAAGTCTAAACTAGATTGTGTTAGTTGAGATGGTCTCGGCTAGACAAGTCAAAATTAGGCTGTCTAGACTTAGCAAGTCTAAAATCTGAACTTCTGATACCCCCAAAACTATCCCTGCTCCACTGTCTCTGCAGCCTTTCCCTGTCACAGCTGACAGAAACTCCTTTGCTCCAGGAGTATGCCCAAAGGCTGTGCAGTCATTTGTTGCCTTACCATCCATCACACTGCTATTAAACACACCTCAGAGCCTGTGCCGTTCTACTTTTAGAGTATAGCCAAGCTACCTCCTCCCCCTTTGCTCTTCCCATTTTAGGATATGTCATAGTTTTCTCTTGCTTGTATTACTGCAAAACAACCCCCCAAACAACAACAACAACAACAACAACAACAACAACAACAACAACAACAACAACAACAGTCCCTCCTAGCTAGTCAGGTGTGATTCAGCTTATGAGGAAGCTCAATATTCTGGAGGCAGAGGCAGGGGACAAACAAACAAACAAAAAGGACCCAACCAACTTCAAAGTTCTGTCATTTCCTTTCGATAGTTTGCCATGCACGTATGCTAGATTCAGCTGTTCTGTTAGTTCTTGTGTTAAAAGCGGCCTTTATGATCTGCCTCCAGGCCTTGTCTGATGTAGCCTGCATGACATCCCTGCAGCTTCCTGATCTGTCATTCTCCATCCTGTCCCTGGCATCTTTGCTTTCCTCTGTGGTTCTTCTGCCTCTTGCAGAGACCCTACCTATTTCTTCTGCCTGGATCATTCCTCTACCATTTTTAAATATTTGCTTAAATCTCACAGTCTCTGTGAGACCTGTTCTAATTAAAAACGTAAATGTAAACAGGGCTTGGGGAGATGGGTCAGTGCTTAAAATACTTGATGTACAGGCAAGTGTAAGTGAGGGGGCTGTGAAGCTACAGAACTAAACCGCTCCATGGGTAGGAAGAAAGGCTTATTGGGGACCCAAAAGCAAGCAGAGTCTACGAGTCACCAGGGCTGATCAGTCTTTGAGCTGATACTGGCTGTCCGGATTGCTGGGAATTAGGAGCCCTTTGTGGAGGTGGTTGACCTTTGGGGTAAGGTTGATGGAAGTTCCTGACAAAAGAAGCTGCCTTAAGACTGCTTTTCTAGTAAATAGAAACCTTTAGGCTTGCATACCTGTAACCACCCTTCTCTTCACCCACTGAAAGTCCTTCTGTTTAGAACAATGTCACCAGCACTGCCATTTGAGGGTGCCATTTAAGATCAACAGCAAGAAGGCTTGTGTTTGGATCCCTAGCACCCTGCTAGGTGGGAATGGGAGCAGGTAATTCCAGTCTCAGAAGGAAGAGAGACCACGGATTCCCAGAGCAAGCTGGCTACTGGGAGACCAAAACTGGAAAAAATACACCTTGTAGGTTAGGAGCTCTGTTTACAGTGAAGAGTAAGTTCCTGCTCAGTTTTCTATGCCCCAGTGAGTGAGTGGGCTGCTTCTGCTTCCCTCCTCGTCCTCGTCCTCGTCCTCGTCCTCGTCCTCGTCCTCGTCCTCGTCCTCGTCCTCCTCGTCCTCCTCGTCCTCCTCGTCCTCCTCGTCCTCCTCGTCCTCCTCGTCCTCCTCGTCCTCCTCGTCCTCCTCGTCCTCCTCGTCCTCCTCCTCCTCCTCCTCCTCCTCTTCTTCTTCTTCTTCTTCTTCTTCTTCTTCTTCTTCTTCTTCTTCTTCTTCTTCTTCCTTTCTTTCCACTTCCTCCTCTTTTCTTCTTCTTCTCAAGGGTGGGTGGGGGGAACAGACCTGGGAAGACTGGGAAGTGAGTATGCTTGGGGTTCATGCTGTGAAATTCACAAATCATCAATATTCTGTAAAAAAGAATACATTTCTGTTTGTCATGTTTGATCCATCTGCACCAGATGTGCTTAGTCACATGTGGGTGGGAGGTACGTGAGCGGGTAATATTTCAGGATGTATGCTTGTCCCTAATTGGAAACGTGGTGTATTGTCAGTTTTACCTTCTTAAGCTCTTGTAAAACATGACTGGTGGCCATTTTCTGGAAACTCAGAATGGACTTGGCCAGAGATCCATCCTCCTGGCCAGTATTTAATTAAAGCTTGCTTCAAAATTGTGGAAGTGGTCTTATTTTTGACCAGTGGGATAGCAGTGGACGAGCCATAACTTCAGATCTTGGTTGGATGGAGAGAACTTGCTTCAAAAAGAATAAAAATGGGGAGTGATTTGGGATATCAACCTTAGGCCTTTACATGCATGGACATATGAGCCCCCTCCCCACCCCATGCATGTATACATATATACAATACATACATACATATATACAAACATACATACACACACACACACACTCACATCATACACACTATGCATGAGAAGAAAAGTAAAATCTAGCTCCCTATTCCACAACCACTTTGTCGTTGAACTTGGGGTGTCACAGCCTGTGCCCCAAGCCAGTTTTAGCCACCTGGCCACAATAAGGCAACTGAGGGTCAAATTAGTATTGGAAAACAGAAACCATTTATTCAATGTGGCCACCCTGGGAAGAAGGACAAAGATCCAGCAAAAACTCTAAGCACCCCGTAAATATACCCTTATGTTTCTTGAAGTGAAATTAATAAAATAGGGGGCTAAAAACGTGTACATCTAAGCAATCAAGGTCAATGTGTGGTCCTGTCTACTCTGACCCAATATCTGGGCTCCAGTCTTACCTGTAAAGTGGTCTGATATGCTGTTAGATGCGTAAAGTCTGTATGACAGGTTCTTCCTCTGGCTGAGGCCTCTTCCTTCCCCCAGCAGATTCCTGGGGGAAATTCTCATTTCTTTTGAGGTCCACTGTTCCAATAGTCTGACAGTCAGACTGAGAGTCGCAGGTGTCTCGTTAGAGTGTCTCATTTCTCCCAGACTGGAACTTCATTCTGTTTTCTCATCTTCACAGCTATCACAACTGATCTAACCTGGTAAATAAATGCTATCGGTTGTTTCTTATGCATCCTGCCTTCCCCAAATGTTTAAATTCAACGAGGGTTTGGGTAATGAATGTGCTGTAAGCTTAGAACAACTCTGTGATGATAAAGTGTGGTAGCTTGATGGGATTTAGAACTGCACAAACAAACCTCGGGAATGTCTGTGAGGGGGTTGATGGAGACTGGCACCATTTCATGGGCTGAGGAAAACACAAGGTGTGATGGTTTGTATATGCTTGGTCTAGGGGTTGGTGACACTATTAGGTGTGGAGTAGGTGTGTCACTGGGCATGGGCTTTAAGACCTTCATCCTAGCTGCCTGGAAGCCAGTATTCTGCTAGCAGCCTTCAGATGAAGATGTAAAACTCTCAGCTCCTCCTGTACCATGCCTGCCTGGATGCTACCATGCTCCAGTCTTGATGATAATGGACTGACCCTCTGAACCTATAAGCCAGCCCCAATTAAATGTTGTCCTTATAAGAGTTGCCTTGGTCGTGGTGTCTGTTGACAGGAGTAAAACCCTAACTCAGACACAAGATGAACAGTAGGATCATTGCTTTCTACTTCCTGACTGTGGCTATAATGTGACCAACTGCTTCATGATCTTGCTACCATGCCCGCTGTCACGTTGGATGGTGACATCAAACAGCATGTCCAAAGATACTTGTTTCTCATGCTGCTTTTACCAAGTACTGTGTCAGAGCAGAAACAACTATCCAAGTGCCTTGGCATCAGTAGGTAGTATCTGTTGTCTAAGACTGTGAGGCAGTTCAGGGTCAAAGGGTCACTTATCACTGAAGTCCATGAGCCCCCATTCTGACTCGTGTACTTCAGTGGTACTTGGAATTCCAGGGATGGCACTGCCAGATAGCAATGGACAGAGAGGTCTAGATACTTCCCTTGCTTGGTCAAGAGCAGCTATTTTTACTGGTTGTAAGTTTTCTCTGTGGAAGGCTGGGAGGTCTCTTCCCTCCAACTTGCCTATTCTTTCATTTGAAGGGCTGCGTTGGCATCGTCTCGAGTGATCCTCGGCATCTGCCTTAAGCCAGTGTTTCTCAGCTTGGCACTGGTGCCATTTTGCTGTGAGAGGCTGCTCTATGCGTCTTTATTCACGAGACTCCAATTTTCTCTCTCTGCCTCATAAGGCAGTAGCTGAAATCTGAAGAGACTCCCATACATCTTTACAGACAAAGTTGCCCCTGGCTGAGACCACCGCAGTGACTCAAACCGAATGTCTTCTCCTGGGCTGTCAAGTTCTGTTATAACCACAGAGGCTACCCCACAGAGCTGATGTTCCTTGGGTTTTTTATGAATCCTGTGGCAGCTGGTAAGCCCAGGAGTAATAGATTGTTTCACCACCAAGACCTGCCAAAAACTTTCTATACTGCTCTCTCTAATCCATCTTTTACCCAGCTAGGCTACACAGCCAGCAACACACTCTCATTTCTGGGGGTTTGTTGCTTGACATTCCTGAGTGTCTAGCTCCATATTAACTTCCTAGCTGTTAACAAGCCACACCTAACAGTGCCACTCCGTATGGTCCAGCATTCACACATAAGAGTCTATAAGCAAATTATAGGTTAAAAAACAAAAATCAAGTTTAATATATAAAAAAAGTTACCCATACAGGTTTCCTCATTTCTTCCCCACTTAGACTTTGGGGAAGAAGTAGTTTTTACATCAAGTCTTTTCAAAATCTTAACCAGCTGTTCTCTGTCAAGAACTGGATACTGGCGAGTCCAAAGCAGGAAGCCTTATTTGACAAGAGTGTTTTTGGCCACATCCACCCATACAGGCTGTGTTCTTGGAGCTCCGGGGCTATAAGGAATCCTGGAGAGAAGGGGATTCTTGCATGGCTGCCATCTCAGCGTGTGCACCTGGCTCATGGCATTCAGCTGAGGACAGGCCCGAAGCCTGGGCCTTCTTATACTTACATATGAATGCATCTGTTTTTCCAAGGCTAACTTTGAAGGACTCCACTGGTACCAGTGAGCCACAGGGCCACATCCTGCCCAGACACTGCAAGCTACTTGCTCTTTGTGAAGGTGATGCTGTGTCTGGTGCACCAGTTCTGTCAGGATTCAAAAGCGTCTTCATCTCTCGCTCGGCGATGTGACCCTGGGAAGTCAGGGGGATGCTGCCGCCTCCACAGTCTGTAAGATGCCGGTGGTGATCCTCACTGAGCAACAAGACCATGGCCCCACCAACACGCAGCACTCTGTGACCAAAAAAAAAAAAAAAATCCCAAACAAACCGTAATTGGGATGAGTGTTTCTATGTTCCGAGACAACACACCATTCCGATTTATTTAAAATAGTTGTTAATCTGAAATTTAATTTCATTTATTTAAATACAAGAGTTTTGATAATTAGGTAGCATCTTCCATAATGCATACTCATTATAGTAATTATGGAATCTCTAGTACAAATCTGCTTTAATTATCTATTTTTGCTCTACTTAGAAGGCAAGATTCAAAGTAATTTATAGTCACATTCTAATAAATGATGGTAAGTGTGAGAATCCTTTGGAGCTGCATATTTAAGATAGACAAGGCTGCCGGCAGGAGTCACCAGGGAGGAGTTAGGACATGAACAAGGGACAATTAAGGGATGACCCCACAAAGGGCGCGAGGATCAGGAGACATCAGCTTCTGAGAATTTATCTACTCAGTCATTCAAGTGTTGTCAGTGACACATCTGTGGGAACAGTGACAGCTTATGAGTGACTAAAGGTTCACGCAGTGAGGGGGAAGCAAGGGGGCAGTGAGGGTCAGTAGAAGCTGCAAGGTGCACATCAGAGGCTGCAAAACCAAGCTCAGGACTGAGCCAGCCCAGTGACAGGAAGGGGCCTGGGAGGAAGCAGGCAGGGGGTAGACGCTGCAGGAGGAGGGACTAAAGGCTGCTCAGCCTGGTGGGGGAAGCAGAAAGAGGGGCGCAGAGCTCAGTATGGAATGATTTGCTCAGTACGGATGGTGGGTTCCAGAGGACAGCTGGGTGCACAGTCTGGGGGTGGGGTGGGGTGGAGGGGTGTGTGTCCTGAGGCACCAGGGCTTGAGGCAGAGACAGGAGGCTTAATGGTAAATGGAAGATAAAGCCAAAATGCCTGGATTTTGCAGGGGAAGAGGGAAGCAAAGTCAGGAAGCAGAAACTTCTCTCTTAAGGAAGGACTGTGGAAGGGAACCAGGAGATGTACCCAAGAGGAAGCCGGAACACCGGTTGTGCCATGTCGGCCAAAAAGGCATGGTATCAAGTGTCAAAAGCTATAGGACCAGCAAGTGGTCATGGTTAGTGAGCCTCGGGACAGATGGATGGAAGGCCAAGGCAGCAAGGAGATAATGATTTGCCAAGGAAGTCCACTCAATACGGTGCACTCCATCTCTTCCCAGTGTCCACTCAGAAGGCACATGTCTAAGGTCTGTCCTATAGCACTCCAGGCTGCTCTGCAGTCTGTCCACTTCTTCCTGTCTGTCCTATGGTTCTCAAGGCTGCTCTGCAGTCTGCTCACTCCTGTATTTAAGGCCCACTGCCTGCTTGCTTCCCTTTGGCCAAGGATCTCCCCTCAGTTGCTCACACTCACTAACATGTTTCTGCCTTCAGTCAATTGGTCTCATTGCTCTCTCTCCACTTCACAGGCCTCCCCTTGTGTGCGTCTCACCCCTCAGGCCCTAGACTTCTGCTGCCACCTCTGTAGACAGGCATCTATTGACTATGTATGTCTAAGGCACAGCCAGGACTGTTGTCTCGCTCCAGCTGGGTATCCTGTCCTCTTGCTCCACCACAGCAACCATAACTGGAAACACTGCTGTGTGTACCTCTGTCCCAGGACCTCACCTGTCCTGCCCACAGCTGTGTCCTCAGGATTCAGGACACAAACATTCACACCTCTCCAGAAAGAGCCATGGAACCTCTTAGGAAGAACAGGGGGGTAAAATGGCTGAAGACTAGGGAGGGAAGCAGGCAGAGTATGGGTCTTTAGGAAGGAAGGGACTGTGAGAAGCAGCCTGGCTTGGAGGAGAAAAGCCACTTCTACACAGACCGGCAGGCAGAAGGAGGTCAGCTATAAAACTACAAATAGCTCTGAACACAGCAAAGAAAATAGAAGTAAAGTGGTAACAACAAGGTCTTTTGACTCATTTCATTATCCAGGATGAAAAGGCTGGCGCGTAGGACGGAAACACTGGGATGATGACCATTTCTGAAGATGGAAACTGCTATGGTATTTTTTGGGACAGTGGTTAGTTATATTATATCAACAATGCAGGATATCATTAATCCTGCAATATTACCTCTGGGAAATTATCCCGAGATTACATAATTGCAGTAGCAGCAGAGTCCCAGGGCTCAATAATGATGATAACCAATATTTCCTTACTGTGTATCATCTCCCTCTTCTAGCACACGTGCAAGGCACTCCACGTGATAGTTACCAGCTTATTCTCTGTAATTTCTTTCAAATAATGGAGAAAGGAGAAAAGAAGAACCAACCTTCTGTGATGAGAGTTCTTCTAAGCCTCTTCCCATGTACATGGACACAGAATGTCTCACAAAAGGGCTATCAGAAATTATACTATTGCTCAAAATGCTTGCCTTGAACAGCAGCAGTATTTCAGTTCTCGACACTGATGATATCTTTAAAATGTCCTGTTGTTAAAAGGGCGAGAAAACTGTACACCAAACCATAGAAAGGATTTCTCTTCTGCATGGGATCCTGCAAGCCCAGGGGTAGATGATTCAATAAAGCTGTTCCTGGACCATGGAGCACCTTAGGCATTTGCCATCTAAACCATCGACTGCCAGCCTTCTGCCTCAGGACGTTTGGTGTAGCCCCTGGCCCTTGAGTAGCTTTGCTGCTCCCTTCCTCATGGAATATTAGCATGGATAAAAACAAGGCCCCCTTTAAAAATTCCTTCACACCTTCCAAATTTTACTGGCAACTCTTGTCTCCCCTGAAACCATTCCAGGCTTCTTCAGCATTCGGGAACATTCCTCTTTCATCAAGGTGAGCAAGGTTCATTTCAAATGTTGTTCATGTATTTGGGAATAGTTGAGAAGAAAGCCCAAACGGTCCATCAAATTCCTAACTGTGCTCTGTCTTGACGAGATAACTAAGTGGGCTGCATGTGTGGCTCTTGCTATCACAGTAATCGTCAGTCTGACAATCTTTGGAGTCTGACCCATATTCCTTCTCGGGGATCCATTCTGTGTGACACACAGAACCATAGATTTTCATAGCCATTATGAATAAGGTTACTGAATACTTCTTCCTCTTAATTTTAGTAACACAAGTCTCCTCTTTTGATTTCTAGATGTCTAGATCCAATAGACACCAGTGAATTATTAGGAGAAAAGCTTGTGTATTTAGCTATGAATGTATATCCTCAGATACCTTCCAAGCAGTGTCTTATGCTAGGAAGTCTGGGTAGGAGCTAAGAAGCTGAGTGCTGACTCGTGCTCAGCTGTTCTGAAAGCTTGAGATCCATGGGACCCTCTGAACAATACGTGAAAGTATATATTATGATAGAAAAATGAGCCATGAAGTGGTCAGTCTGCTTATGCCTCAGGAATTATAGTGTCACAGCCAAGCCTGTAACAAGCTGCCTGGCTTCCAAGGCTGTGTTCTCAATCACTGTGTGCTGTCTGGACAACCCTGAAACTACAGAAGTCAAAGGTCAGGCAGGCAGCCAGGAAGATGGGGCAAAGGAGAAAGAACCATCCCCCCTCTTATATTGAAATGCACAGACTTTAAACTGGACCTACTGAGGCATGCTTAACCATGCAGGACACTTTCATCTTCCTGACTCTGTGGTAAATGTTTAAATTCCCTGACAGTGGGCAGGCAGGCAGGCAGGCACATTCATCAGTGTCACATCTACAGAAACTTCAACTGCCGCAGGTGCTGTCTATAACCCTAACTCCCATGACGTGTAGACATGTCTAAAATAGAGAAAGCTAGATCTTTAGTCAAGTCATTATCTCTCTGCAAAGTTCCAGTTTAAATGCGTGTCATGGCTTACACATTTCTTTATCTCTCCGTGAACTGGTTAATAGGTAGTAAGCAACTCAGTCAGGGTCACAGCCTGTCCTTATGAGCTAGGCTGTACAACAAGATCACAGCCGGCAGCTTTTAAGAATCATATCCAGGCCCAATCCTAGATCAATTAAGTTAGAGATGTGGTGAGAGATGGGAAACGGCCATAGTATTTTTAAACACACTGAGGCAATAACTTTAACATGAAAAGAGGGTTGTGAAATCTGCTGAAGGAGAATTAATATCAGATCTGGCGATGAGGAGAATTAATATCAGATCTGGGGATGACGAAGAGATGCCTACATCACAAGTGCTGCTTTGAGCAGGACAGAGCCAGGGATCCAGGCAGCAGGGAATGGCTTTAAAATGTATTTATTTCATGTATTTATTTTTGCATGCCTGCATGCCACAGCACACACACACAGGGGTCAGAGGGGTCACTCCACAGCCAGCTCTTACTCTCACGTGACAGGAACTCTGGGATTGCAGATGGAGATATCCTTCACTGTACCTGTCCATGCACATGAGGACCCCAGGCCGAATCCCTAGCACTCATGGGAAGAGCAGATGTGACAGTGGGTGCCTTCGGTCCCAGCATGGGGTGTGGTGAGACAGAAAGATCCCTGGGGCTTGCTGGTCACAGTCTAGCCAAATCTGTGAGTTCCAGCCATGCTATGAGAACTTGTCTCAAAAGTTGAGTGGTGAGTGAGACAGAAAGACACCAAACAGAAATGTCTGGTTTCCACACATGTGTACCACATGAACACACACATGTACACCAGAAATGAGAAACGTGAGGCGCCCAGCTGACAAGATGCAGTGAGACAGCTAACAGGTGGGTGACAACTTGAGCGAGGCTTTTACTCCTATGGTATGTTAGCCTTGACACTGAATTCTTTCTCTCTTACACACTGGTGACACATGACTCCCATAGAAGGGTAGCGACATGCAGGTCCTGGTCCAGCTGATGTAGTTTATCATTGATCAATCCCTTATTGTTGTCTACTTATTCCTGTATCAATACAGATGACTGGGAAATGTTTATCTCGGCCTTACTGAACCTCTTGAAAAAACACTTCCATGAAACTACATCCAGAGGTCAACCCTGGAAAGTGTGGTATGAATAACAGTATGCATTATCATCTCATGCCAGCGAGGTCCCACCCTGTCACTTTGGTCTGTGGTTCAGCGGCACAGGCCCATCTTCCTGGGCCCGCCCAGTTTCTTATCTTTAAAGTGTGGGGTCTGACATGGAGGATGTAAGGTTTGTGAAGATTAGAAGCAGATATCTAAATTATCCACTCTGGTGACTGAAACAATAGTCATTTTTTTCTCAATAAAACTAATGATATAAGAAGATTCAGAAAACACATTTCAGTTATAAACTTCTAACTTTTGGAAAATTAATAGTAACAATTTTTGAATTGTTTGAAGTAAGAAATTATTCCACTGTAAACAGTCTTAGGGACAATGATATATTTTGACTAAATGGTCCATAGCTAGAATATTATGGGAAAAAAATTCAACAACTTACCTTTCCATTTCTTGTAGAATGCTTTTGATGTCTTTTCCTAACTTAAATTTTTTCCCAAATGGAATGTCAGAAATAATAACATCCATACTTTGTGATGGCAATGGTAAATCTGGAATGCAGAAGCCAGAGACTCCTATTACAGCAAGGTCAGGGCTCTATCGCCTCAACGAGATACTGACCTACGTATCCAATAAAACATATCCAATAAGATTCAGAGCGTCTATATTGTTTCTATGAAAAAATAAGATTTCGAAGGCTGGCGATTCAAGATAAAAATCACCAGCACTATTTTGCAATCATCCCTGGTCTGGCAGGGTAACAGTCAGAAGTAAATGCAGAGGACAAGAAGCTCTTAACAATTCCCTCTTTATCTTTGCCAAAGGTCTTTAAAGGCTTAGGCGGCCAGGGCCAGGCCATTCCCTGTAAACAGGCCTCTCTCCTACTCCTGCAGCAGCAGGTTTCTCACCAACCCCACAGCATCCAGCTCTCACCAGCCTCACAGCATCCAGCTCTCACCAGCCCCACAGCATTCAGCCCTCACCAGCCCCACAGCATCCAGCTCTCACCAGCCCCACAGCATCAGTATCTACAGGAAGTACCACTGACTGTGCAGAGTTCATGTAGGGGTATCTGCAAGACAGGCTGTGGGCCAGGGATTTGATACAGAGACTCCTGAGATAGTAAGTGCCCAACTCACAAGACTGAGCACACAGTAAAACCCTGTCAATTATGAAGTGCTCTGAACTGCCTGTGGAACACTCACATTCTGGTAGAAACAGCTATTCTTAGTTAAAGTTAGTTCTGTATTTACACAGACTCACTCCTCAGGCCCAGTCATTTTGCCTGGACATCTGTTCCTCAGCGGATTCATCTCTTCTACATCTGCATTTCATTAATTAAATTAATTAACTAAGACGATGAGCGGCTACTGGATCTTCTATGCTTACTCTTTTTTTGATCACTTAAGTATAGGGAGGCACAAATAATGTCAACAAATTCTTAATCCGTCACCTCAATCCACAAGCCCACAGTTAGTCTTTAATGATTTTTGTTTTCAATTTATTTTTGATGTGTATGAGTGTTTTGCCTGAATGTTTTATCCATCCATGCATCCATCCATCCATCCATCCATCCATGCATCCATCCATGCATCCATCCATGCATCCATGCATCCATCCATGCATCCATCCATGCATCCATCCATGCATCCATCCATGCATCCATCCATGCATCCATCCATGCATCCATCCATGCATCCATCCATCCATCCATCCATCCATCCATCCATCCATCCATCCATCCATCCATCCATCTATCTATCTATCTATCTATCTATCTATCTATCTATCTATCTATCTATCTATCTATCTATCCAGAGTTTTCTCCTGGCTATCTATCTATCTATCTATCTATCTATCTATCTATCTATCTATCTATCTCTCTATCTCTCTATCTATCTATCTATCTATCCAGAGTTTCTCCTGGCTGTCCTTGAGCTCAGAGGTCTGCCTGCCTCTGCTCCTGAGGACTGAGATTAAAAGCAGTCCTGTGTGTATGATGTGCACCACATGCCTGCAGGGACCTTGGAAACCAGAAGTGGATGTCAGATTCTGAGACTGGAGTCACATATACTTGTGAGTAGCCATGTGGGTGCTAGAACGTAAATCCAAAAAGAGTAGCCAGTGCTTTACTCACTGAGCCATCTCTGCAGCCCCTATATGAAGTCTTAAACATGTAAAATAACTAGTTTGGCAACTGAGTTGAGATACCATTTAATTTATAATTTAGTAAGGAATATTGTTGGGAAGGAAGATGCTAAAATTATATACTTTGGAAATATCTATTATACTACATGATGTTGAGCTTAAGGATAACATATATTTGTGCATACTAAAGTCTTAATCAAACTTTAAAAAATCTTATTAGCACCACAATAATTGTAGTACATACTCGTCTACCAACAGGCTTCCAAGACACAACTGTTTTGGATATCACTGGCTTAAAGCTGTTTTTCATAAAACTGCCTGTTGAGTGTCAAAGTTCTACTTTCATATTTAAAAACCTTGTTGGGCCACATTTATAGTTGAGAACATGCTTTGTCTAGAGTTGTTTAAGTAACAATGGCTCTCAGAGCAAATTCCAGTGAATGGAGGTTGCTCTCAGTTCTACCTCACTTGGAAGATGGGAGCATTTTAGGCCTTCACAGACCTTTCTCTCAGAGACTTCAACAAACACAAAATTCAAAAGTTGTCTCTGTTGTTTTTATTTTACCAAGTGAAGACTCAACAAAATTAGGCCTGCAGTTTCATTCCACTCTATTCCAGAATATACTCATGTCCAGTTCAAAGGAAGGAAATGAAGAAAGCCATCAGGAGACTCTTGCTACAAGACATCAAGGGACAGTTACAGAATTTCACCTTGTGTGTTATTGAGCTCAATAATCTGTTCATGTTTTCCCATTGCTAAATTTATTTTTAATAACAAATCACCAAAAAAACCCAGACCCCCAAAAAGACAAAAGAAACCCACAAGCATAGGAACACTTGCATTTGAGGCTGAACAACATTAATTTAGAAGACCAGCAGTTCCATGTTGACAAAGAGCCATGCTTCACACAGAGATGTGGAATGCATTTTCTTCAGCTGCAGGTGACAAACATCTGGCTTTGATCCACAAATATCATTTAAATAACTTCTAAGCTTTGAAGTAAACGCTAGGTGTTTCTATAAGCAGACCTGTCTCATTCTAGAGAATACAGACTTGGTACTTACCTTTCCATTAAAAATGCACTCTAATGAACTCACTGGCACTAAGAGTTCATTACACAATAGAAATGCTACCAAACAATACAATGGTAGCATGCAAATGCTTCTGTGGTGACTTCTTATCTATTTCCTCTGTCCTTCATGCACACCTAGTCTACGACATCCACATTTGCCAGTAACTCCCCAGAGGTAACCAGCCAGACCAACAGGACAGGAGAGAGGTGCCGGAGGGAGGAGGGAAACACACCAGCATGAGGGAAAGAAAACCACATGGCTCGTCACACTTCTGAACAAGGGTGCCGATAAATGACACAAAAGCTCGTGACAAGACTCTTGTGATAAAGCCTGTAGATGAAATGACGAGAGAGCAGCTGTCGCCTGTCTCACTGGCAGCAACGTAAACATTCGCCTTACTTAGTTACATTTTAATTACATCACAAATGGATTTCTTTTGCTCAAGTCTGCATGTTACATGTTCTACCATATGTTAAAAATGTGTGTACGTGAACAGATGACAATGCCTAAGTAGTAATGAGCTCTTACTTCCTAGGATAACTGGCAGCCCACAAGCATTCGAGGCCATATTTTCTCAATGACTAAAACTCAGGAAGAAATCTGAGGAATTTCTTCATGTTAAATGATCACCTTTGATTATACCAGCAGAGGGTTACAAAGCAAAGTGAATGCTAGCAAGAGGCAGAAGTAACTAAGCCACTACAATACAATAAAGTGGGTCAGTGAGATGGCTCATTGGGTAAAGACGCTTGCTGCCAAGCCTGATGACCACAGTTCTCTCCCTGGACCCTGCACACAGAGAACTGACTCCGAAAACTTGTCCTTTGACCTCACACATCAAGTAAATAAATACAGTACAATACAATACAATACAATACAATAAAGAGAATGAGGTCATTGGTTTATATGAATGTAAATTACCCTATTCAAGAACAGCAGAGGTACCTTTTCTTGTTTTTAAAGTGAAACTTCACAGGAAACATCTTGAAAATGAATCGACAGTGAAGCTGGAAATGTGGTAGAAGTCTTGAGAGCGGTGCGGGAGAAGAGGAGTCTGTCTGCCCTCCCTCAGGTATGCAGGGTGGCGTGGAGAAAGCAAACAGATTGAAAACCCCAGCTCCAAGACAACTTAGAAAGTCCTTCTCTTAAAGGTCTCAGGGAGAGCCTTCTTAAAGAATTGGAGTCAAAAGGACTTGATTTGGTCACCTCTGGAAATCGGTGTCTCAAGACTGAATTCATGGTCACCAGTTGACAACAACCACAGGAATGCAGTCAGTCTGTCTTTCTATGAGTCTGCATTACAAAACTTCTATACCAGTGGTTCTCAACCTTCCAAATGCTGGGCCCCTTAATATAGTTCCTCATGCTGTGGTGACCCCCCAGCCACAAATTTATTTTTGTTACGACTTCATAAATATAGTGTTGATACTATTATGAACTGCAATGTAAATATCTGACAACAGGATATCTGATACGCACTCCCTGTTAGAGTGTTCCTTAAGGAGTCTCGGAGCATCCACAGGCTGAGAAGCTACACAGGAGCACTTCTAACAGTTTCTCCCGTGGCACTCATTTCTGGTGCTTTCTCTCTCTAGAAGAAAAACCTAAACACGCGCTGTACTTCTGGATTATAGGTTCAATATTTACTCATGGCCAAGAGCATAATACAGTTTCTGCAGCAGAATTAACTGAGCTGCTTTTCTAAGGAGGGACGGAGGGAGCGGGGAAGGAGAGAGAGAGAGAGAGAGAGAGAAAGAGAGAGAGAGAGAGAGAGAGAGAGAGAGAGAGAGAGAGAGAGAGAGAGAGAGAGAGAGAGAGAGAACATGATACTGAGGGACAGCAAGTAGTTTAGGAGCTCAGGGAAGCCCGGCTAAAGCATCCCCCAGCCACGACGGTCAGGGGCTGGCTATGGGAGGACTTCGCAGCACCGGGACACAGGGCATCCGGGCTATGAGAGGACTCTGAGTGCTATCCCATCTGCCACTGCTGATTCCCTATCAGTGATGGTTGCATCCATCCTCGTTTGCCCAGACCTCTCTGGGTTCTTAAAAATATTGGTTCAGCACCCAAGGGTGGGTGACTGAGCCACTTCTCTATGTCCAATGGGAAGCAAAGATTGGCTAATTCAGAGCGTGTCCCACATGAAGGAGTTCAGTCGTTTCTTCTCCCTCCAGGGCTCTCTTTCTGTTATGGTTGTATCATTCCATCTCAGGTCATGAGAGGACAATGATTTGGTCACAAACATCTGCAGAAGGTGGATTCCAGCTTAATGCTATAGAAACTACAGAAATATCACTTCCCAATCAGGAGTAATTAGGAATATTTCAAACAGCTATAGTAGTGGAAATAAAGTGCTTGTTAGCCCCACAGGGCATAAGCAACAACACCACACACTCGCGCACGCGCGTGCGCGCACACACACACACACACACACACACACACACAATGGCTTTCACTTTGTGTTTTCCATCTCACCTGTAACAGAGCCTTTAAGTAACTCAATCCTGTCTGTAAGGCCTGCAGCCTTCAGATTGTCACATGCGCCAAGTAACTGCGTGTTGCTCACATCAGCACCCATGTAAAACACATCCTACGGGGGAAAAACAATCCATACTTTAAGTATAAGTAAATCCATTAAGTATTTCAGTATTTAATAAAACCTACTTGCACTTTATTAAATGGAAAAGAGTAAAGTTAACAGATTCTTAATTTCAAGTTAAAACAAACTTAAAGCATATTTTTCAAAACACACAATAGTAAATGTTAAAGTCTGTTAATATTTTACCATTATAGTTGCCTAGAAAGTCTAGACATTCGTATGATCTAGGTATGAAAAGTTATCATAGTCCTGTCATATTTTCTTAAATTCTTCATAGAATTTAATGAAATAATATAGAAATTTAACAACTCTTCAAAATCTATTATAATTATAGTAAACAAGAACTCATATAATTACAGTAATCCAAAAATAGACTATCTGCTTATAAAAACTGGTGAGTGTAACTATTAAAATATAACATCATCTGTTATATAACATATGTTATAAAACATAATCTGGCTCAGACCAAACTTTGCGACTTACTGGCCACTCTTCAGCTGCTTCCACAAGTATAGTCCCAAGGCCACACATCGGATCTAAAACCAGTGCTCCAGCCTGAACAAAGAAACAAACCGGTATTACTATGTCTTCTGCAATAGGTCTACTATAAAAGAAGCCTAAACCTGGGAGCCTCAGGCAGCCCAAGTTCCAAGGCAGGACAGCATTTGCCATGGTTTGAAGTAGGAGGGTGCCCAGTGTGGTCAAGGAACATTGAGTGAGGGGGCAAAGGTGCTGGCAACATTGGAGAGGCAACCAGGGGATGCCATGACTGTAATCTCCAGACTGTAGAAGTCTATAAGAACATATAACCCACACTTCATGCCCACCCAAACCAGGGCACCTGGGACGTTTACTCTTTCTGGAAATGAAATGTCTAATGAAGTGGTCACCATCTGAAGTGTTCCCATCACCATGTCAGAGGGAGGGAACGCAGGGCAAGTTGTGCATTGCTCTGAAATGTTAACATCTGGATGTTAGTCACATGGCTGCCTAGAGCATCAGGCTGGTTAAACCATGCCAGTCACTTGGTGCATACAGCTTCAAGGAGTCAGGATGAGATACTATTTATGTTTGAAAAGAAATAAAAGTTTGGAGAAAAAAAAAACCTAATTAATTACTCCCACTCTGGGAATAACATCGTTTCAGATCTTGCCAGTTCCCTAAGGATTCTGGTTCTATTGCCGAAGGACAGGCAAGTGTGGCAGGGTGTGATTAAAGAAGTCACATGATACTGCAGCTGGAGGGGATCACACTGGCTGCTCAGGAGCATGGACCATAAGGAGGCTGGTTAGAGAGACCAGACAGGAGAGATTGAAAGGCATACTGGGAGAAATGTTGGATTCTGGGTGTATTGAAAAGGATGGAGCCAGAAGGAAGGTTTGGATGTGGACTGTTAAAGATGACTAAACTTTTTGTGACCAACAGAAGAGCTACTACTGGGGTGGGGCAGGGGTGTGGAGGAAGATTTGAGGAGTCAGGAAACTTCTGACATGCTCATTTTAGACACTCTTGGTATACACAATGTGTGACTGCATAGATGAATCTAGAGCTCAAGGTTCAGGCTACAGATATGGGGTTAGGGTTAGTCAATGTGAGTATGTAAAGCTGGGTGAGATCATTCGGGGAGCAAGGGAAGTTAAGAAGGGGCATCTAGGCATTAGGCCTCAGTGCCCTAAACACAGATGTCCAGAAGATAAGGCTCAGACATGCTTACTGAGAGGTGGTGCGTGTGAGCCAGGAGGAGAAGCAGAGTGGGTCCTAACCAACACAGAAAATCCGTCCAGGGAAAGCAGTCACGTCATCAGGTGTTAAAAAGGTCAATGGGCCGGTTCAGTGAGGTCTTCAGGAAAGAAGTGGGCATGAGAAAATGGGAAGGAAGGAACCAGGGCAGCATATATCAGTCATTTCCAAGTTTGTTTTGTTGGGGTGGGGAGTGGGGGTTGGGGGGTGAGGGGGGTGTATAACCTGAACTTATTAGAGGATTTCATTTTATAAGTTTTTCAAGTTACAAGAGCAATGGACAGGGTGATGGCAGTGGCCCAGTAGAAGGAAAAAGTCCTTAAATATGAAAGAGGAAGCTGAATACAGTATCCAGTTCTGGGATAGAACAGACAATTCGCCACCAAAGGACAAAAGGCCATGCTATGTGGGCACAGATTCTCACAGCTGATAGGTTGGGTAAAGAACACACACTGGTTCTGGCTCTAAGTCTTCAAGTCAAATAAGAAGGGAGAGCTCTGAAGGTGCAGAACCAAAAACAAACAAAAACCAAACCAAACCAAACAAAAACCCAAGCCCCAAACTAGTATAAGACAACAGAATTCTTCATTTTTGAGAGACAGGGTCTTGCAATGTTCCCAAGGCTAGCCTCAAAGCTCTGGTTCTTGTGATGCTCCTGCCTCAGCTTCCCAAGTAGCTGAGGCTATATGTGGACATTTCCACACCTGGCAAAGATCAGGACTACTGAAACAGAGACACCCAGAAGACATTCTGGATTTGACATGGTCTAGGATGGGACTAGGTCACATCATTATAGGGAGAAGATCCAATAAACCAAGAGGCAGGTTGTTGCCTGGCTACGGTGATCTTTAAGAACCAGATAGAAAGAAGGGCTTCTATTCTAACAGGAATGATAGGGAGAGAGGTGTGTACCTGACTGGTATACTCTGCATGTGCTTCAAGGGCAGAAGAAAGGAACCAATAACCAGCAAGGAGCAAGCAGGAGACCTACCCCACTTCAGGTTGAGTGACACTCGGATGTGGGAGAAAAACATCCATCACTGGACGTGTCTACAGAGGAAGCAGGGTCCCCAGGGCACAGCCAGGTGTCAGGACCAGATGGTACCTGAAGGAAAGAAGTGAAAAATCCTTCAGGCAAGAGAATCTGTGTCCTGGTACCAAACATATGTCTATATTCAGACAAACATGAAAGTTCAGATTTGTATGCAGTCACATACATTTATACTTAAACACAAACTTTGAAAGCATAGAAAAGAACAGAAGGGTATCACATTTCTAGCCTTATAAAAAAGCAGATTAGGATAAAGGTTTAAAGACCAGCATGGGGCATTGATCCCTGGTCTAGCTGATGCTCGGACTCCAAGGCTCTGGTGCTCAGAGAATCCTGGGTTCCTACTGAGACTCCCAAGAAGGAACTGGTAGGGGTTCCTTGCTTGGGCTGAGTAGTAAGAACAACGTGGAACCAGGTGGCAGCTTGTCTTCAGAGAGCTATAGGCCTAGAAGGAGCCCAGACAGCTGCCTGTCCTTCAGGCATCTCAGGGTGGACTCTCTGAACACTGCTGATACAGAGATCTGTCTGCCTCTTACCATTTGCTCCAGGCAGTCACATATCCACTGATAACATATTTTGACCTTAATGTGCAAACAAAAACACCTGGCTCACCTGAGGAGGCACCTAGTGAGCAGAACCGTAGAGTACTGGGAGGGCCATGATATGAGACATCACAGATACTCACACTTGACAACAAAACCATGACTTTAAAGCCAGAAAAACCGACAAGTGATTAAGGGAGATCAGGTCTCTGTTTGTTACTCCCGGAACTTAGAAGAACAACTCCAGTGGAGAGGTAAGATATGGGGACCACATGTGGAAGGATGAATGGCTTGGATGGATGGAACAGCAGGTCAACACGCTCTACTGGGGATTTCAGAGGTCGAAACCAAAGAGACTGAAGTCCCACTCACGAGACAGCTGAGGCAATGATATTAAATAATAGAAGAGTGCTTAGCTAAGAGGAACAATAGACAGTACTTACTATTACATAGCAACAATTCCATAAATTTCAATTTCACACCATAACAACTTTAAATACTACTGCCATAACAACTCACACGTGTGCATTTCCTACGACAGCTACTAGTTTAATTGCTTTATTAATGCTGACTCATCTAGTCTTGATCTGAACCTACTGTAGCCATCAGAGAAGGAAGGAAGATATTCTAATGAGGGTCTGTCTCTCCTCTCATCATAGAGAAGATGGACCCAAGAAACTTTTCTTTGGATCTTCTGCTGAGAGAAAGCAAAGCCAGAGGAGGAATTTGTCTTGGAAGGATTTCACAGTCTGCCAGACAACTGCCAGACAACTGCTAGACTGAGCAACAGAGACTAGGGCTGGGATGATGGTGGTGGGCAGGACAACACCTTGTCTGCTTGGTTATCTACACTGCCCTTTATTTAACCTAAACATCTTGCCAGGACTGCTGAGATAGACTGGAGATGGGTAGCTCACTGGACATTTTTTGTTAGTTTGCTTTCCAATGTTGTGTCACTGATTAAATCTTCTCTTTTCTTTTTTTTCTATTCATGATTTTGTTTTTAATTTAAAAATTATTTTATTCCTGTGTATGAGTGTCTTGCCTGCCTGCATGTGTGCCTGTGCACTATGTGAGTGCCTGATTCCAGAAAAGAGGTGCCTGCCTAGAACTGGAGTGACAGGTGGCTGTACTCCATCATGTGGGTGCTGGGAATCAACTGAACCCTGGTCCTCTTGAAGAACAGCTATTGAGTTTAGCCACTGAGCCATGTTGTCAGCACTGTTTGTCACTGGCCTACCGAGGACAAGTGGCTGAGCCTAGCCCATCAGAGATGTTCTGACCCCAACAGCTACTCTAACAGTATAGCATACTATTTTTATCTTACAAACAAGAAAGAGAGGCAGTGTCGTTACATATCTTTCCTAAAAGTCCTTGGCCATTAAGTGCTGGAGACAAAACTCACCAGGAAGGTAGACGCAGGAACCTCTGGGCCTTCATAGAAACATACTCGTGCATGCACAACAAAACACCCCATCTACAGAGATTCTTGCAACATTCCTGAGCTTTAGACTGAAGACAAAACTCTTAGGAGCCAGCCTTTAGAAAGAACCAAGAGACCCACAGTGTGTGGCATATTCATTGGTGGCACCCAGAGATAAAGGAGGGAGAGCACTCCATGCCTGAAAGGGTAGAACTGCAAATCAAGACCCTCTGTCGCCATGATGAAGAAAGAAAGAAAGGGGGATCTGAGGATGGGATGGATACGACAGTGTTCCAGTCAAATACGACAGGAGAGGACATGGCTATAAACTGTCTTGAACTAAGTCAATGCCAGTGCCGCAGATAGGGAAGGAAAGAGAACAAGGTGAGGAACAACACAGGTTAGCGGAGTCTTTGCGACTGTACCCAAAAGTGCTATGAAAATATGCTCTACCAGAGAGCCAGGAAAGAGCTAACTGAGATTCAAAAACAGCAGGGGGCAACTTCGAGGGAATCTGTGATACACAGTATTTTAGTTCAGTTTAGCAGCTGTGGGCTGGGAGGGGAAGCCAGGACTGTTGCAAAAGCGTGGATGCTGGGAAGGGAAGTGGAAGGACTCCTCATGACCCAGAGGGGCAGCTGGGAAGATACAGTGGGAATAGATAGCTAGGAGTGGGTTCAGCAACCTACAGGAATGGCCCCAAGGGAGGAGGATATCAAGGGATTGGCAGGTCCACTGGTCACAGCAGGGGCAGTTCACAGGTCAACAGTAAGAAACACTATAGACAGACAGCAGACAGGAAGTGGAGGAGGAAGACAGGAAGTGAATCTGCCAGGCTTCTTTCTGGATGTTTTCAATGAAAGAGACAGGGACAGAAAAGATCAACGCCAGGTGTGAAGCTGGGTGTGGCGGCAATAAACAGAAAACAGGGAGGCCGACACAGAAGCACAGTCACAAGTTCAAGACCAGCCTTGGCTCCAAAGGCTGTTCAGGACTTCCTGGGAGAGACAAAAGGCAAAATAGCAAGAACAACAACAACAACAACAACTCCTTGAACTTGAAATTGGAAAGCACGGTGTGAAATGATCATTAAGACACAAGACATGGTGAAGTCTGAGCTGAGCTGGCAAACCCAGACAGAGAGGAGTTTCACAGCAGAGAGCATTTGCATGCAGTGAGATCTCTTGGAAGGAGAAATGCAACTTAGTGCACATACAGCAATGCAGGAAGTTTCAGAATAGCTTCTAGACAGTCACACAGGTCGCAGAGATCATATAGAACACTCCTCAATAAGAAAACACTACTTTCCTATTGTCAGCGGAACTTTCACAGACTGATGAAGACGGTGGACAGAGAGAAAGCTAACATTTTTAAAGATGAAGGTTCTATGGGTCACATTTTGGACTCATAAGATCAGAAATAATAAAACACAATTTTTTAGTCAAAATGCTTACAGAAGTTCAATGCAGAAAAACAAAAAGCAAGAAATAAAACAAAGGCTATTAAGTCCATTGGCAGCTGCAAAAAATAAAAAATAAAGAGGCTAGAGAGGGGAAAACAGAAACCACCAGCTGGAGACTGTGTAGTTAACACAGGAAGGGCCTCGCTGGCCTCGAGAGGGAAACAGGTATCTTCCTGACCTTAATTTCTGCAATGGACGCCATGGCCCACGCTATGGTTGACCGCAGCCCAGCTGTCTGGATGTAAGTCCTGCTGGCCAAGGGCACTCTGCAAGAAAGAGGCAAAGTAGGTATCAAATATTACCATATGCTAAAGCACAGGATGCAAAAAATGATTATTTTGTCTCTGAGAAGCACTTTAACATATCAACCTGATATGTTCTCTGAACTAAAGGACATTTTCATCCCATTATTAAACACCTTCTACATTGGGCTGTTTATTTAATCAACTAGTGTGGTATTTAGAATAACAATTATCTTAGACAACTGAAATTTAAGTTACAAAACCAAAATCACACATGAAGGAAACCTCTTACTTAGCACTTCCCGTCCTTCTACCCAGAACAGCTGGCATCATTAAGAGGAGCAGGGCTTTGTGATCGGGATGCAGGATGGGGAATTTATAGTGGCTTCTGGAAGCTTGGTTTCTGCTGATTTGCATCTTTCTCAGAGGACAGGAAGAGGCCGAAGCATACAAATAAGTCTCTGCACTCATTCTTTTTTTTGACAGGGTTTCTCTGTGTAGCCCTGGCTGTCCTGGAACTCACTCTGTAGACCAGGATGGCCTCGAACTCAGAAATTCGCCTTCCTCTGCCTCCCGAGTGCTGGGATTAAAGGCGTGCACCACCACACCCGGCTCCTCTGCTCTCATTCTTAACTGCAGCACAGGCCCACCCTACACCCACCCCTCTTCCTAGCTACTATGCTTCTACATCTGACAGACATTTGTGTGGCTATAGGTCAGCCTTGAGAGATGCTCCTCCCCTTCCTGGACAGTTTCGAAAATATGTTAAAAATGTATTCAGCAAACTCCGAATCTTATAAACTGTCACACAGGCTGGCTCATTTAAACCTCAACCACAAAGCTAGTTTGGTGGTTTGGATAGAACAGCTCCCATATATACAAATGCTTGCTCCACAGATGGTGTACTGTTTAAGAAGGGTTGGGAGGTATGGCCTTATTAGAGGAGGTGGGTCACTCACTGGAGACGAGTTTTGAGGTTTCAAAGGCCCATGCCAAACCCAGTCTCTCTTTCTACCTCCTACTGCACTCTACCTGCTTGCCTGCTGCCAAACTCCCCACCATGATGGTAACGAACCCTAACCCTCTGAAACTGTAAGCCCCCAATAAATGATTCCTTCTATAAGTCGTCTTGGCCATGATGTCTAATCATACCGATAAACAGCTATAAAGTAGCTAATATTATCTTCTTGATTTTATAGCAAAGAAGAGATACCATGACCGTGTTGGCGTGGGTACAGTTAATGCCCTAGAGGCTTCAAACTGTTCTCCAAAAGATCCACACAGTTTTTATCTTTAGAAAAGCAAGCCTTTGATAAGGAACTCCTATGATATTCTGATGTGGCCATCGGACGTTCTGGAGATCTTATGCTGTTTCCCAGGTTCCCACTCTCTTCCATATCTAAGGTCACCAAGCTGTCTCTTCCATGGCTAGGGTCACCAAGCTGTCTCTTCCATGGCTAGGGTCACCAAGCTGTCTCTTCCATGGCTAGGGTCACCAAGCTGTCTCTTCCATGGCTAGGGTCACCATGCTGTTCTTTGGTTCATACTCACACAAATCATTATGTCAGCTTTGAGACACCTTTGAGAGGTGTCTTCCCTTCACTGAGGTAGTCAATGCAACTCACCACAGGGTATCCATGGTAACTTCTCACTACACTGTGTGTTCCAGTTCTGAGTCTTAATCTTCGTATACATATGTGCTTTTAAACTTTTAGCTTATTACCAATTGTTATTTGAAATGCTGTATGTATGGCTTGTGTTACTACAAGCATGGAAACATTGGAATTATAAAGTGTAATGACTTAAAAACCACTTATATAAAGTTATATATATATTTGCTGAATAAAAATTTAACAGTTTTCTATATAATTGAAAAATTTAAATATTAGTTTATTTGGCAATTGGAATCTAAATATCCCACTTCTGTATTTTAGTACTAGCAACTTTTTCTAGTAAATTTCCAGGCTCACCTTTTTGGGAGGCAGTAGAAAGCGGCTGGGAATATAGCTCAGAAGTATAACATCTGTTGTATTGCATGTGTGTGAAGCCCTGGGTTTGACCCCCAGCATCAAGGATGGGGGGGGGAGAGACAGAGAAAAGAAGAGGGAAGGAGTAGGAGGGGGTGAGGCACAACGAGAGACAGAAAGTGACTGAGACTCACTTTATGCTACGGATTCTTATAGAATACACTTTATGTTTAACTGTCTTCCTTGGACTTTGTTTTGATGATCACTAATAAACACACAGCTCAAATGTAATCATTCTGCAGCTCCCCCATTCCTTCCATCAGCAATTAGGGGAGTTAAAAAGAAGTCAGATGGGCAGAAGAACTGGAATTAGTCACCGAGGGGCCCGCAGCAGGGCAGCCTGGATACCATACAGCATACAGCGGGTGAGGCTTGGGTCTGAAGAGCTGGCAGTGGGGTAACTGGCCCAGGGAAAGCATCAGGCCACAAAGGCAGGTGATGGCCTCATAGGGGTTGCACTACTAAGAACCTTCATCTAATTCCTGATCCTTGGTGGTGGTGGGGGTGAGACACCGGTAGAGCCTGTCATATTACCAGTGATAAGCAGGGACACTATCATTCAGCATTCTTGTGCATGTGCAGAGCTTTCTGCCTTGTCCTTGGCCACCTGCAGAGGTCCACTGGAGAAGAGCCATTATAACCACCCTAAGCATTTTAAAAATACATCCTGGTGTAAGACTGAGAAAACAAGAGCTCAAGGCAAAGGTGGAATACACAGAAAGGAGTGCGTAAGTCACTGACCTGTGTACGCAGGGTCAGACACACAAGACGTTTTTAAATGCCAGTGCTAGTTACATGCTTTCAAGAACCTAAGAGTGACTACTGGCACCCAACCAGCTCTCTCCCCAAAACAACTAGAAAAAGCAACTGTTGCCCACTAAGAATTCAGTAAATATGTTTTTAAAAAAGAATTTGAGCGGGGCAGTGGTGGCACATGCCTTTAATCCCAGTACTTGGAAGGCAGAGACCAGCCTGGTCTACAGAGTGAGTTCCAGGACAGCCAGGGCTACACAGAGAAACCCTGCCTCGAATAACAAAACAAAACAAACAAACAAAAAACAACCCCCCAAAACAAAACAAAACAAAAAAAGATTTTGAACTTATTTAATACTCTGCATGATTTTTTTTAAAGATTTATTTATTTATTATATCTAAGTACACTTCAGCTGTCTTCAGACACTTCAGAAGACACTTCACAAACTTCAGAAGAGGGAGTCAGATCTCCTTACGGATGGTTGTGAGCCACCATGTGGTTGCTGGGACTTGAACTCAGGACCTTCAGAAGAGCAGTCGGGTGCTCTTAACCGCTGAGCAATCTCACCAGCCCACTCTGCATGATTTTTAAAATGAGCAATAACCACTCGTAATAAAACAATAATGGCAATAAAATCTTCAGAATGTAGAGTGTTCAATATGCATTTGTATAACTATACTTCATTTTCTTTTTAAATTCTATCGCCAAGATGCCAATAGACTAACAATCTTTGTTTATACATGGGTCTGTGCAGACTACTAATAGAAATAGTGAAGTATTGTTTTCAAGATTTATTCTGCAATCCATGGGAGACTGTGGTCAACCTTTCTCTGGTTAGATCAAGGCCCATCCCCAAGCAAAGACCTCGGCAAACTGATTCCCCCACCCCGCCCCCCTGCTGTATCAGTAGTTCAGACCACATAAATAAAGGTAAGTTCTTAATTTTACAAATATAGCCCTTACCTGAGCAGAGGAATCCCCACCACAGAGTAAGCATCACTCAGGTGCATGAAGATCTGAAAGAAGAAGCCCAGGCATCACAACGACACAAGCTACTGACAACCAGAAGCATTCGTTTTGAGTTCGTATGACTTGCATTTTAATAAGAGATGCCAGGACCTACTTGCCATGTCTGGAAAACACTCTATTACCTTTTGTCCTTAACCAGAGGTGAACCACATTTAGGTTCATTTTATAAAAACAAAAATCTGAGGTCGAGGTGGTGGGTGAGCTCTAGAGTCCTGTGTCAAAGAACTCAGACCCTTCTGTCCTGGAACTCTCTGGACTGAAGTAACTGGATAGCGCTGGGGTGGCTAAGACTTCCTCAAGTCTGGTCTAACTTCAAGCAAGACTTACAGCCATGCAGAGCTGGCTACTGCAGACAGCTCAGGCCAGGGACACTTCTGTAAGCCAGGGCGCCCTCCTTTCTACTATCTGCAGGTGAGTGTCTTAGTTAGGTTTCTACTGCTGTGAGAAAAACCAGGATCAAATGCAACCTGGGGAGAAAGGGGTTATCTCATAGTACAACTCCATCCCTGAGGAAAGTCAGGGCAAGAACTCAAGGAGGGAACCTGGACATAGGAAGTGAAGCAGAGACAAGAAGGACCGCTGCTTACTGGCCGGCTCCTAAGCTCTGTGCAGCCTGCTTTCTCGTACAGGTCTGGCCTACCTGCCCAGAGTGGCACTGATATCCACAGTGAGCTAGGCTCTCCCACATCAATCAGAAAGAAAATACCTCACGGACCCACGCACAGGCCATTTGATGAAGGTATTTCAGTGAGTTCTCTCTTCCCAAATAACTCCATCTTGTGCCGAGTTAACAAAACAAATCAAAACAAAACAAAACCCTGGTCTCAATCCTTCCTTCTGTTAGGTCCTGGATAGAATTTAATGTGTCATCCTTAGTAGACCATGTCAAGTTAAAAAATGGGAATTTCTCTGACTTTTATAGACTGATGGGACTTATAGACCATTCTAAACTATAAACCAAATGGTACTTTTGCCCCAAATGTCTTTCCCCTTACTTGCTGCTAGAGTCTGAACACTGAACCCAGGGTCTCACACATGCTGGGTAAAAATGCTCTACCAGTGAGCCACACCCGAGTCCCCAAGGTCAGGTTCAGTACTAGCATTTTCACCAGAGTCTTTCTAATACGGGTAATCTTCATCCAGATTTGCATGAGATGGTCACACTTGTGCACAATTCCTCCATCAACTGACACATCACAGCTGAGCTTTCCAATTACATTGATGATGCATTTTAGCAAAATTATTTAATAAAGTTCTGTTCAAATTTAATATATATTGATCTCATTTTCAGATACCAAATATCAGGGACTGTTTCTCTCACTATAAAACTGAATTCGTATCAATTTCATGGGATCAAATCAAAGATTTGATTCTTCATCAGTTTGAGTCATACATTTTATTATATGTTGCTTTGATACCAAGTAAGCTTTTGCATGATTACTTTAACCCATTATAGCTATTAGTAGTTGCATGGGATGGTGGATAGGAGCTAAACTGATGATATTTTGGGGATGATTTTGACAGTATACTGGAGTTAGAGGAGAGAAGGAGAAAACAAAGAGAGAAGATGAAGAGAAGAGACAACACAATGTCAAATAACCAAATATTTTGGGTATGTCATGGGGTTTTGTGGGACTGTGAAAGGTAGCTTGGTTCCCAGTTGAGCTAAGGCTTGAAGCCCAGGAAACCTAGAAGGGACAAAGGGACAGGAGGCGCTTTGCCTGTTTCTGGGGAACCAGGCCCCTGTCACTAGCAGCAGCCCTCAAAGATTTGTGACCATCAGTCACGTAAGGGCAATGCCCCACGACCTTCCACTGGTAGGTCACATAGACTCAAGACAGATCTCCATTTTAACGAGGTACCTAAAGGCCTGGAGGCGTAGCCAATAAGCTTTCCTTCCCAGACACTCCTCCCTGCAAAAGGTATTTAACCTCAGGCCCTCCCTGAGAAGTGGGGTACGGTTTTTACTCATCCACTTTCCGCCATGACAATAAATGCCTTAAAATCACAGACTGCCTCTTTTCATCGGGATCTGCAGTGGGGAGCCATGGAGAAGGCTTTCACCTAAAGAGCTACAGTCTAATCTCCTGTAGAAGGCCTCTCGGCACCTGGGTGTCCAAGAGTTTGAGAACCAGATGGCCTGGCCTCATCACAGGCCCGGGGACCCTGAAACAGCTCCGGCTGTCCCAAAACACCTCAGACTGCGCTCCCCCACCCCTGGAGTGGTGTACGGGGCTGCCTACAGCCCAACGCCTGCTCTGTGATGACAGTGTTGGGTAAAGACAGTCAACTTCCGACATCCTGCCTCCCTGAGTGGCCAAGCCCTGTGGTGGAGCAGAGGTAGGACCCATAATCCTGCAGGATTTATAGCAAGCACTATATTTTAGAGATGAAAAACATCAAATAAGGTGTGTGAGGCAACAAAAAGCCAACAACTCACAAAGGGTTCTGAATTACTTGGTCAAGTCTGTCCCCATTGAAAGTTGTATCACATGGAATAAATTTATATAGAAATTATGAAAATAACTGCCTACCTGCCTAATCAATTCAGATTTTTCAAAGTACAAGGAAGGCTATTTTTTGTTGTTGTTGTTGTTGTTACTCTCTATATGTATTTGTTCCCAATTAAAGATAAACATAATCCCACAAGCCCAACAAAGCCACTGGTAGAATGTTACACGTATGAAGACCACAGCCAGTGTCTGTCACATCACTATGAACTTTTTCTTCAGCTGTGGCCAAGGGACTGCAGTCTGGGGAAGATATTTTCTGCACTATTTGGCTGCGAAAAAGCAACAAGCTGCTTGGCCCAGGCAGACAATGGTCTTTATAACTGAGGCTGCCATGGAAAGTCTGGGAAGGAGACGGTGCTGTTGTGTAGAAACTGAGGTGAATATTCATTACCTCTATATTTGGATTCCTCAAATCAGCTTTCCATCCAAACTGCCTCATGAGAGCCAGTCCAATCACTCTTCCTGCCTCCTGTGAAGTGGCAAGTTATAGAAAAGGTAAGAATATAAGAAAGATGAAAACTTTAAAACAGGCTAGCATCCCTGGGGGAAAACCAACTCATAGCACCCGATAGCAATTTAGTGATATTAAAGTATGCCTCTAAAGATTGCCTAGGCAAGGCAATGGGCTGAATTTTACTTCCTCCATCTTTCAACCCCCCTGAGATCTCTACTCTGACAATCCTAGATGTGTGACATAAGACCATGACCTGCTTCATGTGATCCTTCTAATAAAGGAATGAACACACAATGAAAGACTAAGCATGACCATCCTATGTTTGCGTGACCAGATCAGCTTCATTAGACTCAATCTTTCTGTGATTGTAATTTTGGCTAAAAACTCCAGACCAATTCTGTGTTACTGAACTTTGTAAAGGTCAACTAAGGAGGTCTTGGGATAAAAACAGGTGTTTATCTGTGATGGTCTGTCTATGCTTGGTCCAGGGAGTGGCTCTGCTGGAAGGTGTGGCCTTGTGGGTGTTTTCCTAGCTGTCTGGGAGCTAGTATTCTACCAGCAGTCTTCGACGAAGATGTAGAACTCTCAGCTCCTCCTGCACCATGCCTGCCTGTTTGATGCTATGTTCTTGTTTTGACAATAATGGACTGAACCTCTGAACCTGTAAGCCAGCCCCAATTAAATGCTGTCTTTTAAAAGATTTAAAAGACTTGCCTTGGTCATGGTGTCTGTTCACAGCAGAAAAATTCTAAGACACCAACCTTTCCTTGACAGTCAGATTTTGTGTGCATTGGTGTATTTGTGGTCTCGGTCCCAGTGACAAGTCTAAAAACATCACACAAGCAGGGTGGTCCTCAACAGGCATATGGATGTAATAAAGAAGTACAGAAGTACCCCCAACATACTAAGACCCCAGCATTGGGATTCACAAATGCAAAGGACAGCTATGAACCTAGAGAAACCTTTATGCAGAAAGCAAAAGAAAGCCGTTATATGGAATAGCATACTATTCCTCTGGAGCCTCTGGAGCTAAGCTGAAAAGGGACTTGCACTTTTAAAGATGTACAATCCTATGGAGTCAGACTTCTTCCTCACCTGTCTGGGCTATGTTACCTGTTCTGTAAGCGGCATGCTTTTGGAAAGCAGGATCCCACTCGGGAGATGAGCCTACCTGTCCTGTGATGACCTTTCTGACCTTCCCGGTGCAGCGGCAGGAAACCCTGAAGGTCAAGTCCTCCTGGTTCTGAGCATCAGTTGCCTTCTCTGTGGTACTAATGAGTCTCTGTTCTTGCAGCTCTGTTCTAGTGACAGCTTCCCCTTGCTCCGGTGAGCCTTGTAGAAGTTTGTCCTGCTGGCTTTCTCCATGATCCTTGGCAACCTCTTGTTTCTCCTCTACTTTTAATTTCTTAGCAACGATAATTTCATTTTCTCCTGTTTTCCGTTTTAGTGGGTTTGCATCCCTTTGAGAAACTTTTTCTCTTTTTGGATCATGTTCGAGAAGTTTTTTCCAAAGTGAAATGGCCTCCAGCCAACTTCCTGGATCATCATTTACAAATCTTTGCATCTCATTAAGTATTCTTCCTAAATAAACAAAATCTCAGTTCACCCATCTTCAAGTTTTATGGACAGTTGTCTATTACATTCCCCAATCCCAGGTTTAATGGCCTTTATTTCTTTAAAATATTTTGCTGAATGGCTACACAAACAAGAATTGCTACATGAACAAAATTTCACTTTTATTTGGAATTTATATAATTTACCCTAGTAATATAAAGCAGAACAAACTTCACTATTTTACGTTCAGAGCTCTTAAGTTTTATCAAATTTATAGAAATCCCTTGTATTAGCTTAGCAAAGCCATTTATCCAGTGATAATATACTCAGCTAGATTGTGACGGTTTTCATTTTTTATTTTTTATTTTTGGTTTTTCGAGACAGAGTTTCATCTAAGACCACAAAAAAAATTGACATAAATCTTAAGATGAGTTTCCATGAAATTAAACTTCAGATACACAAGCCACTTTTTAAAGTTAAGGGTTGTCAGCTTGCCAAGGGAACTTTGATCTTTTCTTATAAACAAAAGCTAACAAAAGCCACCACGATTATCTGAAAATTATCACTCTACTTCCTTCAAGATGACAGTATGCAGATGACTGGAAAGAAACTATGCTACCCACAAGGCCTCAGGATTTACCCACAAGGCCTCAGGATTTCTCTAATGTTCTTTTCTTCAAGTCTTGGTTTCTGTCATCTGCATTTATTTCTTGAAATAGCTCCTTATAGATTTATATAATTCTTTGATGTGTTATGCACATAGCAATCAGAGTGAAGGTTAAGGTAGGGTTAAATCCTGCAGGCTCTGCCCTTTAAAAATGTCTTTAATCACGATCTTGAAATTATTTATACAACATAATTTTAAAGTTATGGAGTAGTTAAGAAATCTCCTAAGCTCTCTTTATACATGGTCATAAGTTTGTTGAAAACATTTAAGGTTCTAGGAGAAGAAAATTTTACTATGTAGTAATTTTCCAACTGTATCACTCGGTTAAGATGACAGTTTTTAATCAATGTGTGATGCATAATTGCATTCTGGTTATTACATGCTTTGAAAAATCAAACAAGTACAATGGAGTGTATTTATCCCTAGAAAGAAAACACATGAACAATAAAACCCAGAGGATAGGTGGCAGGTTCCACAGAGAAGCCACGGGGTCTGCTATAGCTATGAGACGATACCCTGTACTGAGAAGTCGGTAAGTGACACAGCACGGGTGTACCCGGAAGTGTGAAATGGAGACACACACTGTTGAGTGGGTAACCAAAGCGACAGGGAACACTGTACCTTTGTGCAGAGAAGAGACTGCAACGGGAAGCTGCTTCTTAATCAACAAGAACAGTCTTTCCGCTGACTTTAACTTCTTCATAGAGGGCAAATCCGAACAGGTGGTGAAAAACACTTTGCCTGAAATGTATTCAACCTAGACACAGAAAAACAGGTATCATTATGGCTGAGGGTCAGAATCAGGACCACTTTCCCCCTCTGGTCGTGTATGGATCACCTGTCTTCGGTTAGGTTCTGCAGTAGGTACTGTCAGTATGTGGTTTTCCTTTAAACAGTTACAAACACTAAGGTAGATTTTATCATGTCCATTTTCTACATCAGAAACTGGCATTTAGGGTAGGCTAAATTGTGCCCTTGAGTAGGCTACACAAACCTTGAGTGCTGGTCACAAATGGTTTTACAACCATTAAGCCAGGAGTCTCTGGCCTCAATGCATTTGTAATTTCCTACAGGAGCAGACTGCCTGCTGAGCTTGCTCTGCAAGATAACCCAGCTGAAACAAAGGATGGGGTCTGTGGGCTCTCCCTATATAAACGCAGTGATGAAAATTAAACATTGAGCCTTGATCAGAAACTCTGTCTTGGCTCCATCCTTCTCTAGCACCCCGTTCTTTTTTCATTTCCAGCCCCCCTTTCAGGTAACCCAGTTCATCCGTGGCTGTTGGACACAGCTACACTAAATAATCTGTTTGAGGTCGCGTAGTCAGACTATTGATTATGCTACTTCTTATGATGTACACACCCATGGGACTGGAAAATATGGAGACAAAAGATTTAGTAATCACACTGCCAAACCTCAACCGCTGCTTAGAAGTAGGCAAAAGAAAGCACAAACTAGGTATCTAGAGCAAGGCAGATGTTTCTTACATCTTTCCATTGTCCACTAGGGAAAATGCTGAACTATAGGAAATAATGAACACTGATGCAACAGACATGTAAGCTAAGATATAAAACTCATAAAACAACCCCAGGATATCTGATAAGCTACCCAGTATTTTAGCATTGAACATGGAAGCCACCATTTCCAAATACTGGGAGGAGAATCTTGTAAGAGCCGGGAAGCAGAGGATTCTAACCAACAGGAGCAGGTGCAGAAGCAACAAAACCTTGGCTGCAGCAAACTGTCAGATCCTGGCAGCGCTGGCTGAATTATGCTGATTGATAACGTCAGGGGTAACGATGGCATAGCTTAGGCCAGCCTGATGTATGGCCATGAAATCCTGAGTACCACAGATGGTAATGGGCAGCCATTAAAGAATTTTGATGAGAACTATGACAGCGATGATTTAGCTGACAGAAAAATTACCTTGAAGGGGCATAGAAGACGGGTGTAGAATGTGATGCTGGAGGGAGGAATAGATGACTGTGGTAGGAACGATGGGGCAGGTGGCCACGGCACAGGAAAAGAGACAGGAGTGAGGCATCCACATTACATAGAAAGAGTCTTTGGGATGCGCATGTGGTAGAGTGGGGAGGAAGGATGGGAAACTCACTGATCCACAGGGAACTGAATGTGCTAAATGTGGTGCGGGAAATAGTGTGTGGTGAAAAAGGGATCCTAGCTGTCATTAAGTTCAGGACGGATATCGATGGCCCTGGAGTTCTCTTTTCATATTGGTCATGGCTGACCGACACAATCCTAAGTTATCTGGAACTAAGGTACCAGGGAATGTGGGGTACCTTGTGCTACAGGATGAATGTGTATCCCAAGGGTCAAGTAAGGGAGGCTGGTCATTGTGGTGATACCGAAAGCCGGCAGAAATTTTAGACTTAGTCTAGCAAGCAGTGATTGTGTCACAATGACCTTGAAACCAATGCTGGTCACATGGTTGCTGCTGGGTCTCATGACAGTAGCTACTTCCCAGAAAAGCAGGTTGCTATAAGAGAAGCTTGGATCCTACCCCTCTCCTGCAGACATGGGTGCCCATGGAGGCCAGATAGACCCTTTGGAGTTGGAAGTGGGTGTCAGCTGTCTGAATGTGGGTGCTGGGATCTGAACTTAGGTCCTCTGGAAGAGCAGCTACCACTGCCACTACTTCTTAACATGTATTTACTTGTGTGACTGCATCTGTGTGTAACAGTGCGAATGTGGAGGTCAGAGGACAGCTCGTGGAGTCAGCTCTCCCCTTCCACTGAACTCAAGGCTGTCACGCTTGGCAGCAAGCGGTTTTTACCTGTGAGGATCTCTTAGGCCTTGGCTTATTGCTTCTAACTGATCATATTCAATTATAATATTTCAGAGCAACATAGCATTTTTATCTCAGTATTTGTTACTTGAAAAGCTATTTGCAATTTGTTTCTCCCGTTTTGAGTCCATTGAAAACAAAGTGTCTAACGCCTAACACTTCTGCAGATGAGCTCAGGGCCGTTCCTTGCAAGTGTGTCATAAATGGTTAACATTTTTATCTTTCCTTTTACATTTATGGACTCAAGTTTAGCCTAAAGCTTAGTAGATGTTTAATTTAGGTAAACTACAGTATCACTGGGAGGCAACAAAGCTCTAATTCTACTGATACTATTTAGACTTAGGGTGGATTTTTAAAGTACTAAATGATCTGTGGTGGTATCTAAGTTTGTTTTGGTTCATTTTATAAGACAGAAGTTAAAAATAGATTTAATTTTCAAAATGCCATCAAATTGAAAGAAAAGTAATGTGCAGACCCTTGGAAGGCTTATACAATCATTCTGTCCTTCAGAAATAACTACTCAACAACCCCCTTAGCTTTAACTATCCCCCACTGTCATGACACTATTAAAAAATGAAAAACTACTTGGCCTCCCAAAGGCTTGGGTTAATAGTCTCTGCTGTGTGGATTTGTAAAGATCAATGAGTCAATCGACAGAAGCCTATGCTTAGCTAGCACGACGTCACCTCCACGACATTCAATTGTATTTTCAAGACAATTATTGCTGATCCTTACCAAAAATTAGTGTTTAAGACATTACATATTGTATAAAGAGATTTTTTTCTGTACTGAGAGTGATCTAAATGTGTGTATTAAATATTTTAAAACATCCACATAGCTCTAAAGACATCTACCCCACCACTGGAACAAGGGAATCAAGCTTCAATCTGACCAAGTTACAGGAACCCAGTTTGCAGGAAACACAGAGGATGGAGCCCTAGGTTTCCAAATCCCCATTGCTTCTGTGCTGGAAATATAATGCTCTGTGCATTATGGGAGGTAGGAGCTTTCTAAGACAGAGCTTCACAGTGGATTGATGTTTCTGAGGAAACCAACTTCTTATAAACATGAGCCTGGGCCCTAGTGTGCCCCTGCACAATCTTTTTCTTTCTCTCCCTAGAAGCTGCCTGCCATGTTAGAAGGTAGCAAGAAGTTCTCACAGATGCAGTCCCTCTCTCTTGGGCTTCTGAACCTCCAGGGCTGTAAAAAGCATATTTCTTTTCTTTATACAGTATTCAATATGCAATATTCACTTACAGCGATACAAAAGGATCGAGACGTAGAGGAACGCATCAAATCACGCCATGGGGATGTTGGTGTCTTAGTTACTTTTCTATTACTTCGGACAGACACCATGACCAAAGGCAGCTTTTACAAGAACACACTTAATTGGTCGCTCGCTTAAAGTTGCAGAGGGCAAGTCCATGATCATCATGGTGGGGATTACGGTGGGAAGGCAGGCAGGCAGGCAGGCAGGCAGGCAGGCAGGCAGAATGCTGGGGTAATAGCTGAAAACCTAAAATCTTATTCTCAAGATGGAGACAGAGAGAAGGGGGAGAGATGGAGACAATGGCGCTCTCTCCCCCCTCACCCCACCACGTGCTCACCCACATACACACACACACACATACACACACACACACACACACACACACATGCATGCACAGACACACACACAGACCGAGAGACAGAGACAGAGAAAGGCTGGGCCTAGCATGGATGGGCTTTAGAAACCTTGAGGCCCATCTCCAGTGACACACCTCCTTCACAAGGCCACACTTCTTAATTCTTCCTTAACAGACCAACAATTGGGAACCAAACACTCAAATATCTCAGCCCAGGGGGGGTCAACCTCATCCAAACCAGCACAGTCAGGGCGTCTAGACCAGGGCCACTTTGTATCCCATCCAGGATGTGTAGTTTATGGGCACCTGAAGTGTCAACAAGGTGTCTGAAAAAGGGAATGAGTATTTAACTTTAAGTAGCCACTGACAGGGCTATTAGTGACCCTGCTGCACAGCCGTGGAGAGTCATGTTGAGCTAACTGGCTCTGTTGAGCTGAGAATAGCTTAATATATTTTTTAAGGGATATAAATACAATAGCAAAGACAAAAAAAATTCATAGAAATCACACGTGACTAGTCAAGCCACATGATAGGAAGTGTGACAGAAGCTAACTGTGAGGCACACAGCTTTTATTTTACAGATTGCTTTAGCTTAAGGGCAAACAACATAATCACTTTAACATGAAAATTCTGAGAGAAACACAGGTAAATTTATATACTAGGTGAAAAAGACTATAAACCAATCACAATGTGTGGATGGCATTTAAATCCCTACTAACTCACACAAACTTAAAAAGAAAAATGGTGCTATAAACAAATTCAACTTTGAATACTCATTAGGTATTTGTTGATAAAGGATGATTTTTTTTTAGCTATGTAAATGATAAGGTGACATTTTTAAAAGCTTCATCAGCTCCTTTACATTACACTATATGCCCTGCTCTGAACATCAGAATCTAGAGATACATAAATCCCACGGGTTGGATGTGTGGCAGGAGAGATGAATGGAGCAGAACTCACTGTGTGTTGAGCTCTAAGGCAGCTGGCTGATGAGCATGGTGAATTCACCGTATTATTTTGTTTGTTTCTGTGTCCATGAAAAGCATGGGAAAGGAATACACAGGAGGCTTTCTGCTGCCAGCCGTTTTGGAGGATTTACCTGAGTGACAGCCCCTGGGAAGGGAGCGTGTGGTTTCCTGCAAATGCAAACACCTGGGCTCATCAGCAACCTACTGAAGGAAAAACCTTTTGGGGCTCAAACCTAGGAATATGCACCTCCACCAAGCTTCCCTGGTGAGCCTTAACATTCACTAAAGTCATGAAAACACTGATTAAAAGTAAACAGTCACTTCTGAATTAATCTGCTTTATAAATTCAGAGGTTTTGAATATTAATTTTCTTCCAGCAAACCTAAATTTCTAGGAGACTCTTCTCACCACAAGAATGATCTTTTAAAAATATATATTTTTAGTTATTATTATGTATACACTGTTCTACCTGCATGTACACCTGCACACCAGAAGGGTGCACCCAGACTTCATAATAGATAGTCATGTGGTTGCTGGGAATTGAACTCAGGACCTCTGGAAGAACAGCCAGCCCTCTTAACCTCCGAACCATCTCTCCAGCCCCACCAGAATGATTTTTAAGTATCCTTGTACAACTCATTTTGTGGGAGAGCATTTATGGAGCACCAACTGTTTGCAATGCACTCCAGGCTTATCTATCTTTAGTTGAGTGAGGTCATATGAGCGTATCAGCCAAGGAAAAGTGAGGCTTAGGAAACTGAACACTTTGCCATGTTATGTTCCTTCCTGTGGCTTTATAGCATAGCCTCCCTCAGTGCTACAGTGTAGGTGTACTACTGTACTTGGTCCTCTACGTCTACCCCCTTGGTGGATTCAATATCTCAGACAGAAGGAATTTAGGAGGTAAATACTGAACGTGCGCAGACTCCTTCTTTGGTATCACTTCCTAAACAATTTGCTGACACAGCTGACCCAGCATTAGTGCCCTCTGCTACCTGCATAGTGTTCACATGAGCAAGTTATACGCACTACTTTGTATATAGACTTGAGCAACTATGCATTTGTGTACAGGGAGGTGTCTTAGATGTCAATATCCTCAGACAGATCAGAAGAACCCACCCTGCGGCAGAAGGTAAGCTTATTGCTGCAGTACTGTTAAATATTGATATCAATGATTACAAATCATTTTCTACAAATAACCCTCTTAATGTCTGTGTTTCCTTTAAATAAGCTTAAGGTGTTGGGGGCTGGGGAAATTTGACTCCAAGTGCTTCAGACGCTTCTCTGGTGCTCTGGCTGCTTTTTATCAAGGACAGTCAGTCAGTTGTGCAGCTGGACTGCCCTAATACCTAGCACGCCATGGAGGTCTCGAGGAAGGTACACAGTCACCACAGCTGCTTGCTACAAAAGCACACATCATTTAAAATGCTATTTCAGCCATGGCTTTTTCAAATGCCTTGCACACACACCCCCTTTTTTTTTGATCTTACAAGTCTTGGTAAACTACAGATGACCCTGCTGACCCTGAACTTATTTTTACTCAGGCCAGAGGGAGAGTACATTGCCTGACAGCCCAGCAGAAGGCCAGTGACTGGTACAAACAGACCTTCAGGTACTGTTGGAAGACTTCCTGAAATGATTTTCTCTTTCAAGGAGACAAACAGAAGACTTTTTCTAACAATCTTAAATAACCAGACTGGATGACACATTGTTATTTCCATACTAAGCTTGCCAAGTTAACAAAACAAATTCCTGGGCCTCACTATGGAAAAGTAACTTTTATTTACCAGATAGAATTGTCTCCGAGGCTTCCTGCCTCTGTCTGCTAACCTAGGCTTAGTGCTAGAAGTGTCCAGCCTCTGTACAATCTAATCTAGACCTAGAATGTTTGCAGCCTCTGAGACTTACTGATGAATAAACTCACCCTTTCTAGTTCTTTCTCAAAATCTGGTTGGATCGTTCAACTCAGTTGTTTTAGCTCAAACTCCTCTCCAAGCTGACTGATTCAATCTGCTTTCTGTCTCTGTCTCTGCTCTCTCTCTGCCTCTCCTGAATTGCTCTGCTTGGCCTCATACTAACTTTGGCAATCTGTTCTAATCTTCTGCCTCCTCATTCTCTGGCTTGCTCTGTCTTCACCTGTGTCTAGCTTGTTCTCTCTCTGCAACCTATCTCTCTGTAACTGTCCGGTAAAACTGTCTGTCGTCTCTCCCTCCTCCTCCTCCTCCTCCTCCTCTTCCTCCTCTCTCTGCCCCTGTTCAAGTAGCTTCCCTTTCCTCTCTCTTGTCTTGTGAGTTGGGCATGTCCTTGTTCTGTGAAATCTTTCTCTGATTCGTCACCTTGTCTGCCATTCAATTAGACATCACTTTCAAACATGGCTGCCTCCTTCTACAAACTAACTTGATTTTCATTGTTTGGGTTTAAAGATGTGTGCTAAGGGTTTAAAGATGTGTGCTAAGGGCATGCCTGTATTCCAGCCAGAGGGATTAAAGGTATGTGCTAAGGGCTGAGCCAGACCACAAATAGAAACATGTTTTTTCAGTAAATAGGGCAATCTTGGGGTTCACAGTGTGATCAAGTGCCCTGCAACATGTATATGCCCACATGTGGTGGGTTGGACATTATATAGTTATGATTGATTTCAAAATCTGAATATCACCAACATCATTTTGTAATTGTATAACTTGAATACATCACTGGATTCACCTGGTTAAGACTGGGTATTAGTCTTGTAGAGGAACCATGTTTGCATCCTAGCACCCACAAAGGGCAGCCTACAATCACCAGTAACTCCAGCTCCAGGTAGATGAGCTGATGGTTCAGGCTTTCACTAGTACTCTGCATTCATATGAGAGCACACACAATTAAAAACAAAACAAAACAAACAAAAAACTGAAACAAACTTTAAATCCTTGATGAATGCAGAGGTTATTATTTAGATATTTAATTTAGATTAAATTTATTTAGATTAAACGCTAGTCTTGGCAACTCTCCCCACTGCACCTGCATCTCCATCTCTGCCATCTCCATATGCATCTCCACCATCTCCATCTGGATCCTCACTGTGGGCAGAGTCCTTTTGTAGGCTTCGAACACTGCTCCCAGAGGCGAACAGCTAGTTTGGTTTTAGCAAGTTTCCCCTTTCCAAGAACACGTCACACACAAAAGTCCCGACCTATCCTATTACATCCTTTCCCTGTGTTTTCAAGAACTCAGCACATCCTGGTACGTTTTAAATCTGTTCACTAGTCACTCACTGAAACGCACGGGTAGCAGGGGAGAGTTCTTGTTCTAGCTTCTATTTACCACGTGTGTTGTGGGTGTACTGAGCATGTCTTACAGCCATCCTACAATGTAAAACCCAACCTTGTCAAGTAACAAGACTCAAACAAGTAAGCCCAAGAAGTATATCTGCATTTAAGGTATAAAGGAAGGATTCTAACTCTAGCTATTGCCATGTCATAGTTTCTTTTTTTAGGACTCCGGGACAAAACTGGCTTCCGCACTCCTCTGTTTACAACTTTGGCTGTGACAGATATGCAGTGACCATACTGGATAAAGAACGAAACCACCAGAGCAGCCGGTTGCTCTCAGCAGTCATCAAAGGTCCCGGGTGGGGCCCACTGCACGCTAAGGATGGGGTGCTCACAAGTCCTTCCCGGGCCTGAGCCCCACGCTGGTGCCAAGAGGGGACCCGGTGCGAGCGTGGCTCCCCCCGAGCACGGTGAGCCCGACTCACCTGCGTGGCTTCCAGCCGCGCGCGCACCTCCCGCATCAAGAACGGCTCCAGGCCGCGGCCCGCGGTGCAGAAGAACCGGGCGCCGCCAGAGGGGTCAGAACCCGGGTCTGCCTGGGCCACCGCCATGGCGCTCAGGCGCGACCCCGAGACCCGGTCACGTGAGCTCGGGAGCGCGCCTGGGAGTCTTCCGTGGAACGCGCACCTGAGCGTCGCCTTTGCAGGCCCGCCCCCTATAGGGCGTCTCGGAAACTACAGCGAGCCTCCTGCAGCCAGGCATCTCTTGATTGTCAAGGGTCCTGGGGATATACTGTCCTTACTGTCTTCATCAAAGACTGGGCAGAACCGGTGAACTCGGGGGCCAAGAGAAGAAATTCTTGTTCTCCTGCAAAACGTCTTTGTGTTCCCGACACTTGTTACATTTCTTGAATCTGGGCAATCACCTAGGTAAATAATGAATGTGCCATCCAGTTTAGTCTAATCGATTTGAGCTAGTGACGGTATTTGAATGTTTTTTTTTTTTTTTTAAAGAAAACCTCTTGAGTTTTAAAATGACAAAATTTGATACAGGTAGAATAAAATCTATCTCTAATTCAACAACATTAAATTAGCTATGCAGTTCTATATTGAATCAGTTATTAGAAACTGTTAGAGGAATGTTTCTCCAGGTCCAGAAATGAATGCCAGTGGGTAACTGACATTCTCTTGCCCCTTAACCAGTGGTCAGCTCCTGAAGGGTTGGGGCACTAGAGCCAAGTTCCTTATGAAGTCCTGTCGCCTGAGCTTTTCCAAAGGTGAGTTTTAAGTTGTTTCATTTGGTGGCTCACCCTAGACCTGTCCCCAAAAAAATAAAAATAAAAGAGGGACAACACCTGAGGAAGGATACCTGAGGTTGTCTTCTGGCCTCTATGTGTACAAATGCACATGTATGCCGCACACATAGTTTCCTGCATATACATACATGTGCATGCATACACACATACATACATAGTCTGTACTTAAAAAATAGCCTCAGATGCCTTCAGATGAATTTAACTTATCCAGCTGCAATTTGCCATTTGAATATTACTTATTCAACATTGAGGAAGTTGGAAGTCAACAGAAACAATTTTAGAACGGACAGACCTTAATTCTTTTTCATGTTTGTCAGTTCTGTATATTTCTATAATAAATTTTAGTCATTTTTATCTCACCTCAAGTACACATTTAGAGTGGCGTAGCTGTGAGACATTTGCTTCCCAGTTTCTCCCTGTTTTGATGTGATTGTTGATTCCTTTAACTTCAAAGGTGTTTAATGAATGCAATTGACTATCAGAATGCAGATGTTTTAAGCTGCAAAATTCCTGGGGAGATGATAGTCTCATTCATCTGGATACCATAGTCACACACAGGCTTACTCTTGGTAGGTAAAAAGTTAGTTTGCTGCTGAATTGGATGCAATTCGTTGGCATAAGACTAAAAGAAAGACCGACACAGGAAGTCTCTCTCAGCTAGGAAGATGGCTATAATTGCCTAGGATGGTTAGTTTTTTTCCAACTTGCTTCACCTTAAAATCACCTATAGTCCTCAACCAAGGAATCATCTAGATCAGGTTGGCTTGTGCTCACGTCTCTGGAGGATTGTCTTGCTAACTGACACAGCCCACTGTGGGTGGCACCATTCCCTAAGCCGGGGAAGAGTTTCTGCTTATAAACAGAAACCAAGCAAGCCAGCCTCCATTTATCCATCTTCTTGCTGCTCCCGAGTGTCGAGGTGGCACATTAATTCCATAACCTGGAACTGTAAGCCAAACAAACCCTTTCCACCCCTAAGTTGCTTTCAGTCAGGCTGTTTTATCCTGGCAACAGAAATGATACTAGAACACCATCCTATCCGCAGTGGCTGTTGTGAGCAGGCATGGAATAAAGGAAAGGAAGTATGGGCAACAAAGTAGGAAAGTTGGGGTGCTAAAGGGTAGGGGATCATTGCACTCCTGAACTTCTTTGCAACATAGCTTGTTGGCTTTCCTTCTTCCTGTCATCTCAGCAACATATTCTGTAGCCAAGAGGAATGAATATCCCTCCGAATGACCACGATGGTCTTTCAGCAGCATTCTTGCTACTACCTTTTCCTCTACACTGATGCTGTTGAGTGTTGGTACCTGGCCTTGTCTTAAGAACCACTGATAGAGCCAACTGCGGGAGTTACTTTTCTCCTTGATGCAGCAAGATACACGACAGTAGAAACGTCCTCATGGAGGAAAGAATGACTGTGCGCAGGATTTCAAGATTATGGCCCATATCTTGGTTAGTTTTTACTGTCAACGGAAGTCATCTGGGAAGAGGGAACCTTGATTGAAGAATTGTCTCAATCAGAGTGGCCCATAGACATGTCTCTGGGGCATTGTCTTGATCCCCACCCCCACCCCACTGTGACACAGAGAAAGGCTAGATTAGACCAGATAAAAAACAGATAAAGGCAGGTTTATTAGGAGCCAGATGTCGGGTAGGTTCACCGATCTCACAGGTGGAGGTCAGTGAAGTCACACATTCCGGCTAAAAGCAATGGGGTTTTATAGAGTTTCGGTGAGGAGTGATGTGCTAGTTAGGAGCTGGGATTGTGTCCAAACATGGTCAAAAACTGAGTCCCTGGGTGGGTTCTCTTGAGTGGGTTGCTGGAAATGGGGAGACAAGGAGTGATGACAGGTTAGCCCAAAGTTTTCTCCAAGCTGATGAGGGAGTTTTCTCTGTGGGGCTAGGGTTTGGAGAAGGAGGGCAGACAGGGTTTCCCAGTGTGTGTGGGGGGAGAGCAGGGGTTCCAGCCTAACACTGATTGGTTCAGGAGAGCACAGCCCACTGTCTTGGTTTCATTCCTATACAGGGGGTGGGGTGGGGTGGGGTGGGGTGGTCTGTGCTGTAGGAGAAAGCTAGCTAATCTTGAGCATGAGAGTCAGCAAATAAGTAGCGTCCCTCTGTGGTTTATATTTCAGTTCCTGCTTGAGTTCCTGCCCTGGCTTCTCTCAGTGATGGACTGGGACCCTGTGACATACACCCTTTCCTCCCCGAAGTCGATTCTGGTCACAGTGTTTATCACAGCAACAGAAAGCAAGCTAGAACAAGCAGGAACAACATGACAGTTCGTTCATGGGGGAGGGAGTAAGTGGTTGGTATGGCTGAGGCTCCTCACCTCTTAATGGACCGGGAGACAACATATGGTTCCTATATGGGACGAGGCATAAAACTCAAGGCCTCTAGTGGATAACCTCCTCTAAGGAGACTCACTCACCTCCCAGAGGTTTCACAACTTTTCAGAACGTACCACCGGCCTGTGATGGAGCGTTCAGATACTGCACGGGGACATTTCACACATAAACCGCCGATACCTTCTATCTATCATATCCCCCAACCTCGCACTTCCAGGATGCGCTACATATGTCCCCTCTCTCTAGAATACTCATTAGTTTTTTCTTTAAGGCTAATCTAGAACTCCACATCAGCGATGCTCTTTCTTGCACCATTGGCTTATATAACATTTTGTTCCTTTATTATTTATTTGTTCATACATATTTATTGAATACATGGCAACATGTTACATAATATGACAAGATCCCAGTCCTGGGAAAACCTTTAATTTAGGGTGTAGGTAATGTGGAAGGGGCTGGAATGCCAAGAGAAGCATATAAAATTTTTTAATGCAATGTCATGTCTGGGGAACTAAGCCAAGCGACTGGGCCTGGCATACTGTAGCTACTTAATAAGAATAAGCGACCTTGAATGAATGATGTAGTTTGGAAGTTCCATGAGCCTTTGTCTCTCCTACCTGGGTGGTTCCCTGCCTTAGGGGAGTTTTGTAGCCGGGTTATCCTGATGGAACAGAGGGTTTACCAGTGAGAATTAGATGAGTAAGAAGCTCATGTGACTGACAGCTAACTTGGAAAGAAACGGTTTCTCCTTGTGACAGCAGTAGCAGTTTCTGATCTTCAGGGACCATTGGACTATCGGGAGAAAATGGGTAGGAAGATGTCGGAGGCATTCCTGTCCTAGTTATGATGTTGTTGTTTTTTGTTTGTTTGTTTTGTTTTTCCATTTGTTCAGTGATGTCTTATAATGTTTTGTTTTGTTTAAAAAGAAAAACTCTCTTTTTTTTTTTTTTATAATCAGAAAAAATGAGCATCTATTTTTCGTAACAAAGAGCCCTGACTGATGCGCGCGGATCTACTCTCCTACTCTTTCTGGGCAGGAATTTCCCTGACTTAGTTCCCCTCCCCTTTCCCTTCTGCTCCCCACCCCTCCCCTGACTTTTATTCATTTCTCTTCTTATTCCTCTGTGAGCTCCATGGCGGAATGACAGACATATAGTGAGTGATTTACAAGGAGAATGTAGGTCCATCCTGAAGTTTTAGCAGGTAAAGGCATTTGCTACACCTACATATACATACAATAGCAATAATGATAATAATATGTTTTAAAATTCAGCTGCACTGTAATGTTTGGTCAGACCTTAGATGAAGGTGACCGAGAGACATATTTTAACTGAGTCAGTCAAAAAAACATGAATCAACTTATTTTTGTCTACAACTCCAAGCCATTTGGGGAAAAGCTAGCACCAGCCATGATCACATGATCATTTAAGCCACTTATATGTGCATGATAATTGCTTCAGATGAGGCTTCTTTGAATATATGGTTCAAAAAGAGAAAATTCAGCAGAAAGTAGTTGTAGAGGATACATAAATACTGTCTGTAGAATGTCGCTTGCTAATTGGTGTTTACAACGATGTACTTCTAATGTAGCACTGAAATTCTAAAGATGCAATCTTTATGATCTCATTCAGAGACCGCTCCTGTTTACACATTGTCTGGCCTTTAGTTACACAGTGCAGGAAACCTTTTTTTTTTTTAATGTACAAACACAGTCGAGTATTTCTCGTACCTTTTTGGAGTAGTGTATCACGTATTTGTTTAGTGCCTGTTTCAAAACACTGAGCTATTTAATGGGGTTTTATTTGTTTAAATGCACTTTGAGCCTATAAAACTGTATATATATTTGATAGACCCCTTGAATGCTCCCGTTAGAAGAGCGTAGGAAAATTGTTTCTTCAATGTATCTGCAGAATGAATGACTGTGCAATTTTCTTCAATTTACTGGAATGAGCTATATTGCCTAAATAAAACGAAGCCATTTTCTTTTTTGCAGTTATGTGTATTTTAATGCAGATTGTTACTTTAATATTCCTTTTTCTGGCTGCACCATGATTGTGGTTGTGTAAATTATTTTCCTTTAGAGTTTAGCTATTATCTCCTCTTTAACCTCTTTGTTACAATGTGTGTGTGTGTGTGTGTGTGTGTGTGTGTGCGCGCACGCGCGTGCCCACATACGCCCACATGCACCGGCCAGAAGAGAATTGTGGATCCCCAGACCTGAATTTTCAGACATTTGAAGGCTACCCAGCTCAGGAATCGAAATTCCAGTTCTCATGAACGTACAGCAAATTCTTTTAGCCACTGAGCTGTCAGTCTGTGTGGCTCCGATTGGCTTCAGAATTCTGCACACACACTATTCTCTTGCCTCAGCCTCCTGGGTTGCAAGAATGTAGTAGTGTAAGCATGCGCTATAGGGCCTGGTTCTGTTTCTATTTCATCCTTTAAAGAAAACCACTGAAGTCTAAAACACCAGCAAAGATGCTGTATTTTGATATTTCTCCCTTTCACTTAACTCTTTACTTCCTTACGGTAGGTGCTCAATTTAGTTTGCATGGTTTCTTCATGATGTTTTAAAAACCAAATCACCATAAAGGTCAAAAAGATGATGTACAAATAAACAGAAATAGGTAGGGAATGCATTTTATTTTCTTAAAATACTGACAGAGTCCCCTGTTTTACATGAGTGGCATTTAGAAGGAATTCTGAGAGTTTTGTTAGGCGGTTGGCTAAATTCTGTCGGCTCCCTTCCATGATTGGCACAAAGTGTAGAGTGCAGACTGTAGAGCAAGGGAGTTTACTTGCTGCGTCTCTGCTCGTTTCCTTTCATTTTTCCTTGTGTTGAAGTGTGATAATTTCTTGAAGCCCATGGATATCTGTGCGGCTCTGGAAATTAGCCTTTAGCGCATTTTGAAAAGTTCTGAGGTATGTTCTCACGCAATCTGCCATATCTTCTACACGTTTCTTTTTTAAAGCTTGCTACTTTAATAATTAAATAGATACTATGCATATTTACACATAATGGTATGTATTTAAAGGATGAATGCGAGTTATTTGGCAAAGTAGAAAAATAATTTTGTCCAAAATAAAAGCAGAAGTAGCTTTCTAAAAATTAAATACTTCTGCAATGGGACATACCAGCGGACATTGTTTGAACCTAGGTAACTACTAGATTAAGGTAATATTAATATCTTTGATTTCTACTTGTAGCTTATGTTTCTATTAATCTAATTAATTTTGATGCTGTTAATCTCCTTTCTCAAAAGCTCCAGAATCTAATGAAGCCAGGCTGAGAAAAATAATCTTTTTTTTTTTTTTTTTTGAGACAAGGTCTAATTTTTTAGCCTTGGCTACTATGCAACACAGTATGTAGCCTAGGTTAGCCACAACTTGTGGCACTATTCCTTCCTTGGCCTCATGAGTACTGAGACGATGGGTGTGTATTGTCACGCCCAGCTGTAGCACCTGATCTGCTCTGACACACATCGCTTCTGACAGCTCCATGAGACCCAGCTCTGCCAAGGGAAGCTTTGTCAGCTCTACTGAAAAACAATTTTAATTTTCTTTTTTTCTCTTTTCTTTTTTTCTTTTTTCTTTCTTTTTTTCTTTCTTTCTTTCTTTCTTTCTTTCTTTCTTTCTTTCTTTCTTTCTTTCTTTCTTTTTTTTAAAGACAGGGTTTCTCTATATAGCCCTGGCTGTCCTGGAACTCACTTTGTAGACCAGGCTGGCCTCGAACTCAGAAATCCACCTGCCTCTGCCTCCCAAGTGCTGGGATTAAGCCACCATTGCCCGGCTTTTAATTTTCTTTAAAAATACACAGGCGCCCATGGTATTGCACCTTCTTCTTCTTCTTCTTCTTCTTTTTTTTTTTTATCTTGAATGTACAAATGGTGGGGCTTTTGCTATGACAGTCCATCTTGCAACCACGAACCTCTAAAAAAAAGCAATACAAAACAAATTCTAACAAGAGTGGAGAAAAACTGAAACTGGGAAAGAATCTGGACCCTTAATACCATTGCTGGACCCAAAGAATCTCCACCCTTTCTTGGTAAGTAAACAGTAAAGGCTGCTGCAGTTTAACCCCCTGTAAGTCAGCAGTTCTCAACAGGGGTCCCAGATCAGATATCCTTCGTGTCAGATATTTATATTACAATTCATAATAGTAACAAAATTACAGTTATGAAATAGCAACGGAAATGATTTTATAGCTGGGGTTCACCACAACATGAGGAACTGTACTAATTGGCTGCAGCATTAGGAAGGTTTAAGACCACTTAATAAACGTTCTTTATTCTTTGCTTACAGAAACATTCTGAATGTAGGTGAAAACGACTCTGGACAAAACTCATAAACTGGATGCAGATGAAATATTTTCCAAAATCCTGGTGAAAGCTTTGAAACAATTTGCCTTACCATACATATGTTATTATACAAGATTTTACATAAAACACTCTGATGCCCATTATATACAATTATTTTATATGTAATATGTATCAGTTTTTGCATCTATTTCATATTTTTATACATCCAGTGTGATAACATTCCATACATAAGAAATCAGTTATCCAGTCATTGAACAATTACTTATTAATTATACACTAGAAAATGGTTTCAGGTAAACAAATGGAGCATTTCAGTAACCAAAACAAACGTTTTTGTCCTTAAAAATACCCATCCTTCAGTCCCTTCTCCAACTCTTCCACCAGCCAGACCCCTCCAACCCCCGAGCCCCAAGGGACTGGAGCATCAACCAAAGAGCGCACACGGAGGAACCCATGGCTCCGGCTGCATATATGGCAGAGGATAGCCTTGTTGGAGATCAGTGAGAGGAGCCGCCCTTAGGACTGAGGATGTTTGATGCCCCAGTGGAGGGGGATGCCAGAGTGGGAAGGCGGGAGTGGGAGAGTGGGTGGGGGAGTGCCCTCATAAAGGCAGGGGGAGGAGTGATGGGATAGGGGGTTTCTGGAGGGGAGACCTAGAAGGGGGATAACTTTGAAATGCAAATAAAGAAAATATCCAATAAAAGAAAAAAAAGTGCCCATCCTACCGTCTGAAGTGAGGATGTATGATAGATTATGTACGTAGCACATGAGGAGGTTCAGTTTCCTGGGCAAACATGGGAACACACACACACAGATTGCTGCCTCATACATTTTGTGCTGCTGTAACTTCAGACCGCAGATTAGGTCACGTGTGGTATGCGTGTGGGGGTGGGCAGCCGTGGTTCCGAGTCCTCTGTTTTTTCACTCTTTTTTTTTTTTTTGATTTTTAATATTTTTATTACATATTTTCCTCAATTACATTTCCAATGCTATCCCAAAAGTCCCCCATAGCGCCCCCCACTTCCCTACCCACCCATTCCCATTCTTTTGGCCCTGGCATTCCCCTATATTGGGGCATATAAAGTTTGTAAGTCCAATGGGCCTCTCTTTCCGTTGATGGCCGACTAGGCCATCTTTCGATACATATGCAGCTAGAGACAAGAGCTCCAGGGTTCTGGTTAGTACATCATGTTGTTCCAACAATAGGGTTGCAGATCCTTTTAGCTCCTTGGGTACTTTCTCTAGCTTCTCCATTGGGAGCCCTGTGATACATCCAATAGCTGACTGTGAACATCCACTCCTGTGTTTGCTAGGCCCCGGCATCGTCTCACAAGAGACAGCTATATTTGGGTCCTTTCAACAAAATCTTGCTAGTGTATGCAATGGTGTCAGCGTTTAGAAGCTGATTATGGGACGGATCCCTGGATACAGCAGTCTCTAAATGGTCCATCCTTTCATCACAGCTACGAACTTTGTCTCTGTAACTCCTTCCCTGGGTGTTTTGTTCCCAATTCTAAGAAGGTGCACAGTGTCCACACTTTGGTCTTCATTCTTCTTGAGTTTCATGCGTTTATCAAATTGTATCTTATATCTTGGGTATCCTAAGTTTTGGGCTAATATCCACTTATCAATGAATACATATCATTGCTGCAATACCTGGCTGGAAGAACGAAGCAGGGTCTGGAATGGGTGGGGTCTACAGGATCCGGGTTGGTTGGGGGAATGGGGTGGGGAAATGTCTTTTTCAGAGGATCTTAGTGACACAGCTTTTTAAAACGTAGGCCTTCCTGCCCGCCTTTAGTGAAACAGCTCCCTTAGCTGACCTTAGCTTGTGAGCATTTCTTTGTTAGCGATGGGCTTGTAGGCATACACTTTATTCGTGGAGGAGAAGGGCTGTATACGGACCTTGGAGACTGGGAAGGAGTTTTCAGGATACATGAAAATCATTGGCTAGAGTTCACAGTACTGTGAATGCTTCATTTGTATGGAGAGGCATTGCAGGAATCCCAGGTACTTGCTGTGTAGGTTCTTATAAGGAAAAGTAGAAGCGGAAATTGTAGGTTTGCCAAGGGCTTCGTGTCCTTTCTCGGGTAGAAGGTGTTGTGGATTGGGTTTCCCAGTTAAGGTCTAAGAAGGAGAAGCCCTGGTGGTCAAGGGTGATATGTTTTGTAAAACCAACAATTTGACTTTCTAGCCATCAGATTGCTAGATCTCTCCATGCAAACACTAGGGAGTTTGGAAGCTACCCCAACGGTCAGTGTAAATGGCCCTTGATCCCAAGGGAGGGCTGTTGAGCTCTCAGCCACCCTCTGGAGTCTTGGAGGATGGAGGCATCCACACTCTTCGCTACTGGCCCTTCTTGCTGACGCACCATCTAAGGACCTCTTCCCTTGGTGAGATTTCTCTCTCTCCTCGAGACAGTTCCCCTCTCATGGCTCAAAAATTCCAGGCCTAGGTGAATCATTCTTCCTTGGGCATTGGCCCTCAGCCCCTAGTTGACCTCATGACAAGCTGCCAATCTAGTCTGGCTGCTTGCTCAGTTATTAAATCTATCCCTGGCACACCGCTAGTGATAGAATAATAACTCCTACCAATGGGTAGGTCTTCAGTGCTAACTCCAGGCTCCCCACTGGGATGCTTCTTGGTCTTAAAGGCTTCTAAATTTACACATTAAATTTGGTCCCCAAACCCATTTAATGGCACCAGTGATATGTTTATAAAGCATGGTTTGGTGTGGGTACCTCAGCAGGTGCATGTTGAGGCATCCAATCCCCCTCCCCCAGGTGGCAGTCACACAATGGGTCTAATACAGAATGAAGTTTAAGGAGATGGGAACGGGGGTTGAGAAGGGAATAGAGGCAGAGAAAGAGAGGGGACAGAGAAGGAGAGAGAGAGAGAGAGAGAGAGAGAGAGAGAGAGAGAGAGAGAGAGAGAGAGAGAAGGGTCAGAGAGAGGGAGAGGCCAAACAATCCCTTTTATAGCAAGCCAGGCCTACCCAGCTCTTGCTAGGTAACTGTTGGGCAGAGCCTAGAAAATGCTAACATGCTAACTAAGGGAGTCTTCCATTTTGTATACAGCTCAGAGGAGGTAGCTGGACATGGTAGACTGCAACCTTAATTAGCAGGGTTTATCCATAGTCATGTATATAGAAAAGAAATGAGTTCCTAAATGTTCTGGAGGCAGGTAAATCCAAGACAGAGGGACCTCTTTTTTTCGAGTGTTTTCTCTCTGCATCATCCCAAAGAACATGCAAGCTACTAGTCTCATCATGGGAGCCTCACCTCGTGACCTCATATGATTCTAATAGCCCAGTACTGCTAAATACTGCCAACACCCAACATACGGACTTTAGGGGATAGATTACACCAAAGCAATAACTGCATAGAGTTTATATCCTATGAGGAAAAATGGAGGGGGGAAAATCACCATAATAAGATATATAGTGTATTGAAAGTGCTTAAAAACTGTAGAAGATGCCAGCCGGTCTGGCCGCCCACATCTGTAATCCTAGTATTGCAGAGGCTGAGGCATGAGGATCGTAAGTTTCAGGCCAGCTTGGGGTGGACATTGAGATCCTGCTTTATTACAGTGTGTGTGCATGTGTGCATGTGTGTGTGAGTGTGTGTGTGTGCGCGTGTGTGTGTGTGCGTGTGTGTGCACGTGTGTAAGAAATTAAAGGTCCAGAATAGAAAAAAGAGCAGGGTTTATATTACACTTACACCAGGAAAGGACATCAAGATCGTCCCATTCCTTTTCTGTTTGTTTTTCTGAGACAAGGTCTTCCTGTGCAGCAGAAGCTGGCTCCCAAGTCTGTGCTTCTCTTACTTCTGCCTCCTGAGTGCTGGGATTGATTACAGGTGGGTCGCAGTGCCTGGCTAAGGTGAGAGGACAACGTGATGCTAGAAAATGAAAGATGTAATCTTAAATATGATATCCGTTTTCTGAATGCATGCTATAACCGATGCGTGTTCTGTGGAGGGCAAAGGAAAGTTACAACTGTTTACCACAGATAAGGGAAAAGGTAGACCCCTTGATGATATTGAGATTGTGAGTCCTCTGTCTGCCTTACGTTCTCATCACACGCTTTAAGGCATATTATTTTGGAAACCAGAAGTTGACACAATTTTCTGCAGTCCAAATTTATAGAATTAAAAACAACAACTTTTGGTTTGGTCTGGAGGGTGGGAAATAACTCTCACTTAGTAGCCCGTACTGACCTTAAATCTGTAATATTTGTGTCTCTACCACTTGACTACCAGCATTGCGAACCTTTGCCATCAAGTCCACCCCAAAGGATCATTTAAAAAAGTAACAATTACAAATGGAGAGATGACTCAGCTGTTAAGAGCAATGGCTGCTGTTCTAGAGGGCCAGGGCTTGATTCTCAGTACCCATGTGGCAGTTTGTTGTAGTCTGTAACTGCAGCTCCAAGGGATTTGTCGCCCTCTTTCAGCCTAATTGGGCACTAGGCACACAAGTAGTAAACAGACACACATGCAGCAAAACACTCACATACATAAAAGAAAAGAAAATATCAATCTATCAATAAATAATTAAAAATTAATCATTGCATGTGTTCTAGGCGTGGGCATGTCTGTGAATGAGCCTAAAGAGGCCATGCTCAAAGAACTAGCTCCTGCAAACAGGTGTCCTGGGGGTTAAGAAACTCCTGAGCGCTCTCCCTTTGTCACCTTTGTGGTTTGTTTGTTTGTTTCTGTACCTGGTAATAGTTTGTGAATCACTGAGGTGACCCAACATGCTGGACAAGATAAATGTAGCTATTTTTTTTGTTCTCACCAAGGAGGTCTGAGAGTTAAATGACTCTTTCCATCTTTGCACCTCTTAAAATAGGTTGTTCCATTAGCCCTGCTTTGTGATTGGCTACAGAAGTCCTTCCTGTTTTCTCTTTTTACTGGGTCAAGCACAGGTAATAGGAGACATAGTCTCTGAACAAATGGTTAAATACACAGCTCGGGTTGTTATGTATAGGCATAGTGTTGAACAGCAATCAGAACCTCATCATTCATAAGCAGGACTTTCTGCCCATTGACAACTTCCCATTCCCCTTGTCCTGTCTCCTGCCACCATCATTGTTCTGTCTCCATGCATCTATTTTCAGTATGGCTTATGAGTGGAACTTTATAACAGTTGCTTTATAGTGACTGGCTTACTTCATTCAGCATGATGCCCTTCAGGTTTATCTGTGGGTGATACTTACCATGGAGTGATTTGGATTTTAGTTTATTTTAGTACAGTTTGGCAAAGCAGGGCATCGCAATGGCAATGTGTTGGTCTTTTTGGGAGCAAAGAAGAGAGAGAGGCAATAGCTGGTGTTCCTCAGGCCTACGGCAAGGTGTCACTCTTACCATCCTTGACTTTCTGGCTTGCCCTGGTAGACTTTGTATGAGCTCCCAGTGAAGCCTTACCAACCATGAACGTCAAGAATGGGAACAAGACAGATGTAGGAATAAGCCTTTTTCAAGAGCAATAGTTCTCAGCCTTCCTAACACTGCAGCCCTTTAACACAGTGCCTCACTTTGTAGTGACCCCAACCATAACATTATTTTCATTGGTACTTCAAAACTGTGATTTTTTGATACTGTTATGAATTGTAATGTAAATATCTAATATGCAGGATGGTCTTAGCCAACCCCTGTGAAAGGATTGTTTGACCCACAAGAGGGTCATTATCCACAGGTTGGGAACTGCTTGCCGCCTGAGAGTCTTCCTCTGAGGGGACTTATAAAACCATGTACACACCTTAAGCTCGAGGATTTAATTCTCTGCAGATTGAACCCACGGCATTGTGAGTACTAAGTATGCACACTACCACACACACCTAAGGCTTGGCTTAAATCATTACTTTCTATGTAAATCACTTGAAAGATCTAAAAAAAAAAAAAATTACATTTGAAGTAAGTGCACAAATGAATTCAAGGCTAGCCTGGCCTATATATGAAGTTCTAGGCCAGCCAGAGCTACACAGTAAGACCTCAAGAATAGCCACAGGGGCTCTCTAGCTTTGGTCTTGAGTAACACTGGCACTTGCTTATTGCCATCTCAGCACACAAGTTCTTTAGGAGACAGTGGGCAAATCTGTAACTAGCTATCCTTTGGATTATTTTTTTTCTAAAGAAATATCTGTGAATTTGTTTGTTTCTTTGTTTGTTCTTTAGTATAGAATAGAGTTTATTCAGGGCATGGGAATGGGAATGGGGAGAGAGGGAAAAGGGCAGAGGAAGAGCAAGAGAGCAAGATAGGAGCAAGGGTGGTTTTTGTTTTTTAATATACTTGGGGAAGGTGAAAGACAGCAGTTACCTAAGATCAAAAAGAAAGTTACTGCTTAAAAACAGGCACAAAGAGGAATACAGTTTCACTTTCAGTCAAAGCAATAATCTGCCTTGAGAGAAAACCTGAGAAGTCTCTGGAGGTCCTCACCTTCCAGGAACATGGTCTAGGGTTGACACCTGCCACAGGGCATGTTGTCAGTCTGTGCTCTTGTGAAGTGAGAGGAGAAGGAAGGGTGGCCGTTGGAGGGCCTCACATTCCAGTCTTTATCCCTGAGTGACAGCGATGACCTTCTGGTCTGAAGTTTTATGGCACAAAATGAAAACTGTTTATCTTGCCCAGACTTCCACATCTGACACAGGCAACTCATTCGACCTCACATCCCGGATAAAGTGTAAACAGGAGTGGGATGATATACATCCTCAGGGACAAGTTTGAGAAATAGCTATCACCCTTGTAAACATCCCTCCCCCTTTTAATATATGCTCCTCCTGGTTGTTCTAATGCTGTAGTGCCAGCATTGTCTCTAAAACTGAGATTCTATGGCATGACAAATATTTTTTAATTATTTGATAAATATTTCAGTAAATAAATGTCGGAAAGAAATTTACATTAAACTCCAAGTTGCTTGGTGTTGCTTCTGTGACTTTGGAAATGACTGTAGTTATCTACTTTGTACCGGTTATGCTCAATTCAATAAAACATATTTAGAAAACAAAGAAAACATTTTCCCATATACCTTAGTAAAGGTGGGCTGGTAGATACAGTGTAGAACCCCTTACTTTCTTCAGCAGCTGTTTTCAACCTTCCTAACCCTTTAATCCAGTTCCCCAAATTCTGGTGACCCCCAGCCATAAAATTATTTCATTGTTACTTTGTAGCTGTCCTGCAGCCACAGAGAACTGGGTACCTGAAAGGGAAGCTAGGAATGAAAAAGGACAGGCAGGTGAGAGAAGGATGAAGCCAAGACAAAGTTTTCTGAACAAGGCTCAAAGTTTAATTCTCAGCTCTATATTTATATAGGGGAAACCCAAAGACCCATCCTTTGTTTCAGCTGGATTCTGTTACTTTGTTTCAGCTGGGTTCTGTTACTTTGTTTCAGCTGGATTCTGTTGCAAAACAAGCTCAGCAGGCAGTTGGTTCCTGTAGAAAACCTCCGGTGCTTGGTGCTCAGGTGCTGAACAAGGCAGGAGAATCTCTGCTCTATAATATCAACCATAAACTGTTTGTAAACTGTCACTGATCACAGGAAGGCATGTGTCATAGACACTCGCTCTTTCCTTGTCTTTGCCCCAACTGTATTTTTCTTTTTGTATACTGATTTTCTTAGTGAAAGAAGAAAATGGTTGGAGGAATCTTGGACCCCCCCTCCCCAACATTGCTTTGGCTGCTCGGTCAGGAACCAACGAGTGGGAGAACACAGTTCTGAGATGTCGTCTATGCAGTTGTGCTGGCTTCTCAGCTACAGTTGCCCCAGCAGATCACTTTCTAAAGGTTTTCCCAGAAGCTTTTGAGGCGCTAGAAACTGCCGCAGACCCTCTGGGTCCCTGTGTCTGCGTGGAACGGGTTCCCCGACGCGGGTGGGCAAAACGTGGATGGCGAGTGACAGACACACACAGGAGAGTTCGTGTGTAGAATCTGAATGTAATTTTTCCACTCAAGCATTAGACTTTTTATGCAGAGTACAATAAGGAAGACGGGTGACATATTCTCAAGGTACAATTGAGGTAACCGGATGCTTAATGATTCTTACACAGAACAGAGGAATGAAAACGCAACAGGTCTAACAGGAACCACCTGGGATAAAATTCATTGATAACAGCTGGGATCAATAAGGGCTCCACCTAAGATTCACTAATCTTAGAAGCCAGGGGCAAGGGCTTCGCGCCCTTGCCATAGTTCCTATTTTAGTCTCTTGTATGGTCCACCTTCCCCTTAGACCATTGTAAATACTTGTGTATGGGTGTAACTCTGTTACATTTCTAAGTGTCTATTCTGGTTTCTCCTTTGGTCTGAAACTTCCTTATTCCTAGTGATGGTAAATTCCTGTGTAAGGGAGTGACTTCTCCTTTGGTCTGAAACTTCCTTATTCCTAGTGATGGTAAATTCCTGTGTAAGGGAGTGACTTAGCTTTTACAATCTTACTGAATTCTAAGGCCTCGATCTTGGTCAAGGATGCCCTTGGACTTTTGGGACACTGGCGAAAGGGTTTAGCCATTTCGGAATTCTAACTTAGAGGGCACTTATAATAGGAAAATACTGGAAGAGAGCACATGGATCCATACACTAGACTAACGCGGGAATGGAACACGGGAATGAAAAATTACTGTATGGGTAGGGAATGCCAGACTCCAGGAGGAAGGTTTCCTTGAAACCCCTTTGCCTCATGAGTGACCTTTAAGCCTTTCGGCTTGTCCAGTTGACTCGACCGGGGCGTAGCAAGAAACAATTGTTAGCTCCTTGTTCTATCTCCTTTATTTCTCCCGAGAACTAGGCACATGCCATCATTAGCTTCATTTCACAGGGAAGGAAACTGAGTCACCAAGCAGTTAGGTGGCCCTTCCTAAAGCTATCCACTGCTATAGGGCTGCTCCCAACCAAGCCCAATCTCTTGACTGCTTGGTGTCTTTCTCTCTTGCATGAGATCTGGAAGAGCTATATCACTAAATGCTCATGAGAATTCTGTTGATGAACATTCCCATTTGTGTTGAGATAGGTTCATCATTAGAGATACGTGTTATGCATCTGCCACCCTTACATGCCTTTTCCTTTTTAAAAATTATTCATTTTTCCAAATACACAATGTACTTTGTTTAGATTCTATTTTCCTTCCCATCTCTCCCCCACCTGGCAACCCTTTTCTTCCTCCCTACTCCTGATGTATTATATTTTTATGCTGTTCTGTGCTCCCTTACATTTCATCAGGGATGCTTGTATGCACATGGTTTTCTTCAGACTTAATTTTCATCTTGTTTGCCTGGTTCTCAGGTTTACTTTATTCGCTAATGGAGTGGTTCTCAACCTGTGGGGTGCAATCCCATTAAGGAACAAACATCCCTTTCACAAGGGGTTTTGTAATTCAGATAATCTGCATATCAGATATTTATATTATGACTTCTAGCAGTAGCAAATTTTCACTTATAAAGTATTAATGAGTTAATGTTATGGATGGGGGGGGGTTACCACAGCACGGGAAGCTGTATTAAAGGGTTACCTCACTAGGAAGCTTGAGAACCAATGCTCTAGTGCTGTGGCTATAGTTATATTTTAGATATATGTATGTACTGTATGAATGCTGTGGCTAGAGTTGTAGTTTAGATATTAACAGCACTAGGTAATGAGGGTGGACTTAAGGCTTTAGAGTAAAGTTGACACAGTTTGGGGACCATACTGACTCTTTTCTGCATACGAAGTGCTCTGTACGAATCATTAAGCTGGTTAATTTCCCTTAAATCCGCAAAAGGTGCTGGCACCGTCTTAACAGACAGGGACTACTTTAGCTATTGCCGAACACAATTCTCTGTCATAACCACTGAGCTCTGCTGTGGTCATAACCAAGCAACCATAGAAAACATGTAAATGCATGAGAATAGATGTCTACTAATACCATTTATCTACAATACTATGTGGACATCCTGTCTGCCACACTTGTCAGTCACTTTCTATACTGTCTTCCTGATATATTAATTCTATTGTCTGTGCTGAAACTGCCCAATAAATTCATAACTTATTCTTTATTGGCCTTTAAGAGGCTCTCACCTATTACTTTAATGTAAACTAGCAGCAGAAATAAGAGTTTAGGAATGTCAACTCCGAGTCAGGCAGCTTGAGCCTGTTCTTGCTTAAGCTCATTTCCTTCCTCAGTAGACTGGGGGAATAACTGTATTTACCCCACAGGGAACGTGAAGAGTCAACTGAGTTACTAAACAGAAGAATACTTGACATACAGCAAGCACCTAATAAAGGTTAAGGGCTGCTATTTGAGCTGGATCATTTAGGTATACAATCATCTGACCCTCTTGACATTTCCTTTTAATCTATTTACAACATTTGTATTTCTGCAGGATACTGTGACTTTAGTTTTTATTTAACATTACAAGTGCTTCTCTGGGTTTTATTTGTTAGTTTGTTTTTGAGACCAAGTCGCTTTTATATATCTCTAGCTGCCTTGGAAGGATCTGTGTAGACCAGACTGGCCTGAAACCTACAGAGATCCTTTGGCTTCTGACTTGAATTCCTGGATTCCGGGCATACACACACACACACACACACACACATACACACCCGACTGGATTTCTCTAGCTTTCCTCTGGTTCACATGTGCCTATTATTTCTTTATCCATTCCTTCATTTTTAACTTCGTGTGTTCCAGAGTTTCTGTAGATGATTTATTCTTGACTCTTATTTTAAATTTTGTGGTGTGTGTGTGTGTGTGTGTGTATGTACATGAGTGTAGATGGCCTCAGGGGCCAGAGGCAATTGATTTCCCACCCTAAGTTATAGGATCCTATTCTTTGCCAATCAATGTTCTTACTTTAACTGCTGAAACCCTCTGAGAGTGAGACTTGGATTTTTGCTGAAATTCTGCCAACCTTATAACGAAAGCTTCAGTTTGATATTTTACAGCTCGAGCTCTATGGCTGCTGGAAAGAAGATTCTCTTCAAGGGCACACTTAGAAACCTTTAGATTGTTTATTTACATCCGGAGACGTTCAATTTTACCACACAGTTCATTCTTTTCCTTCATCAATTTGTCTAGAGATACTAAGAGCCAGCAAAATCATTTTTCTTATCTCCCCCCAAATTGTAGAAAATGGTGTATACTGAGTCACATAATTCATTGCCAGTTGCAATTGATGGATCAAGATAATCAAAGGCATTTGTTTCTTTAAGTTTGAAATATAGTTCCCATCACAGCCTTCTATATTCTCCAAGCTCCCAGGAGAGAGAGAGAGAGAGAGAGAGAGAGAGAGAGAGAGAGAGAGAGAATCTGGAGAGGTTTCAGGAGTTGAAGGTCTAGGTGAATTATAAGGTGCTGGTAAATTATTAAACTGATTCCAGAGTTTTAAAAGATTCATCCTTATACTTCTGCATCTCTAGACCCCACTCCTGGTACCAACTTCTGTCTTAGGGTTCTCTAGAATCACAGAATTTATGAAATGTCTCTATATACTAAAGGAATTTATTGTAATGACGTACATCCAATCTGTATTCCAGCTAACCCAACAATGGGCAACTGTGAATGGGAAGTCCAAGGATCTAGTAGTTGCTCAGCTCCATCAGGTTAGTTGTTTAAGTTGGTCTTCTATTTTGAACAGATTTGCTGGCAAGTAAGGGCAAGCAGTCAAAGAAGAGTGAATCTTCCTTCTTCCAATGTCCTTATATAGGCCTCCAGCAGAAGGTAGGGCTCAGATTAAAGGTGTGTACCACAATGCCTGGATCTAAAACTTACCTTTTCCCAGGCTAACCTTGAACTCAGAGATATGTTTGCCTTGGTCTTCTGGAATTAAAGGCATGTACTACCTTGCCTGGACCTAAGATTTTCATGGCCACTATGCCTCAAGATCTCCACGTCAAGATCCAGGTCAGAAACCTGCTTTCCAGTCTCAAGATCTGGATCACAGGTGTGCCCTCCATTTCTGGATTATAGTTCATCCAGATATAATCAAGTTGACAACTAGGAATAGCCATCATACCCTCCTATATATTTCCCCAATTTCTTATAGTTCAGTTTTGTGTGTGTGTGCTGAGGTTTATGGTTAACCTTCTGAAGTTGTGTGTAAAAAAGAGCATCTCTATTGTTCTTAAACTTAAACCATTGTGTACTTAAAGCCCAGCTTTTCCAGATTCAACATTCAGTGTTCAACATTCTTCTGTGAAAACACTAAAAAGATTTACCCACTGTCCCAGATAACAATGTGCATCTCATTCTTTATAACTGCATGGCCCTTTCTTCCTAGCAGCTTTAAGCCCTTTCTCCTGGACTCTGAAGCCCCTGCAACTCCCCCTTTTCATGTCTGGAGTTTGGAATTCTCCTTTTCTTGGTTTCATTTGGACCTTAGTATGTACTACGAGCCTTTAAAATCGGAGGCATTTTGCCTTTAATTCTGAGAAATCGCCAGGCATCTGTCCTGTTAATTCTTTTGATCAATTTTGTTCTCATTCTGGGAGCACATTCTTGTAGCACTTAGGAGTAACACCCTCCTCTCATGTCTCCTCTACATGTTGTAATCACTCACATCGGTTGCATCCATCAATCTTCCCTTGGGCCTGGGATGGTTGTTTGACTCGGCTTTCAGGCCACTTTAACTGATTTGCCCCCTCCCGCTTTTGTACTACTCATGCTGCTGTTCTTGACTTTGGAAAATTCTTGTTTCTGAATCATGTACCCAATCCTTGATTGTATCCTTACCTTAAATTCTCAGTCTCTTCCTTTCATTGCTTGCAATCTGCAGTGAGGCATTATTTACCCCCTCTGTTGCTATCCAGAGCAAGGACCTCTTTGTAGATCAGGACCCCTTTGTGAGCTCGCTGTTGCATCTGAGTTGTTTCACCTTTCTATCCCAGGTGGCTCTTAAGGGGCTTTGGGTTAATTTTGTTTTGTAACAGGGTTTCTTTGTGTAGACCTGGCCGTCCTGAAACTTGTTCTGTAGACCAGGCTAGCCCTTACTTCAGATATCACCTGCTTCTCCTTCCAGAGTGCTGGGGTTAAGGGTATTAGGCCATTCATCTGGTGTGCATGTTTACTTTTCAATACAAGGTTGTTTTTTATTTTTAATTTTTTTTGGGTTTTGAATTTGCTTGGTCTGTTTGTTTTGATCTCTCAGGATTGTGTTCAAGATAGCCAGCAGGATGGACTGCACCAGTGTGACATCACAACATGGTCTTTATACTATTGCTGGTCCTCGAGTTGCTCATGTTAGAAAAAGACCTCCTCTAACACGACTGCCTTTCAAAGTTCAGCAATTTTGATAATTGATGCACATAGCTGCTTAAATGACTTGACCTTAGTAGTCACCATCTCCAGGAACTCTTGACATCAATAGCATATTATACTAGAGTTTGGTGTACCCGTGATGCATGGGGTTGGTTCAGGCTTTCTTTCCTTGATGAGCCTGGAAGACCAATGGTCTCCTTGCAAGGGTATAATTCATGTCCACGAAGGATGTTTTTTTCCCAGTCCTTCCTCTAGCAATTCCTACCAATCTTGATGATTTACAGGGAAAGCCACATCTTACAATTTATGTTATTTTCATAAAAAGTTTAAATTGAATTTCACTTTCATTGATTTCCACAAAGTCAGGCAATTCACTTCAGCACCATCAATCTTGCACCCACCAAGATTTATCACTCAGGATGATGAAGAGTCTGTTCTTTCCACCCTCACCCACTCCTCACCTTTATAGGACTTCCTGTGGGGAAATTTGCTTGAAGTATCTTACCACCAGCCTTGTGGCACTCATAAGACATCCATCTACTTTGAGAAAGGTAAAAAAAATTTAGGCTGTAGGTTAAGTTGTTCTTCTTCCTTTGATTTTTTTTTTTCCTTAGAAGCCTCTGTTAAAGTTCTGAGTGAGAGTTAATTTAATTCATAAATAATTTTTCCTCTCTTTGATTTTTTAGAAATACCCATAAAAGCTCTGAATGATGGTTGATTTAATTCATGAAAGAGGTGGTATTAAGCACTGAAATTAATTACCAAGATGGCATGTGAAAATCTTTCTGGAGATCCTTAAAAATAGGGTCTCTTTCTCTTCCTGAGATAGCTGGCTTAGCAATAGTTGAAAGATCGTGAATTGAGATGATATCTTTTATAACTCTACATGAGGCCGTTGACTGAAACTGCTCTTCAATATATGTAAGAAAATGCAACTCTCCCTCTCTTAAGTGCTTTTCTGTAACTGATAATTCTTAGGGAGATATAGGTAAAAACTGATAGGTAGCTGAGGAAGGCAACCGAGCTCACCACTGTACCACCAATGCACACTAACAGGTAACGCAGGAAGGCAGATCCATTAACCACTGTACCACCATGGCATACTGACAGCTCTGGAAGACAGTTGCATTCGCTACTGTACCACCAGTGCATGCTGACAGATGGCCTCAGATGGCAACTGCATTCACCACTGAACCACTAATGCTTTAGAACAATTGGAAGCCATCTGAAGTTTTTTATTAGTCATTTCTTTCCTGTTTCTCCAACCCATTTGCTATAGTTTCTGATTGTTCTTTGTTTTTGTCTTACACGCATGAAGCATTGGCCTTGCCAGGATTATGAAAATGCTTGAGATTGCCTTCGTGTTTTCCCCTAGGCTAGCATTTGATTTGCCTTTTCTCTTTTCAAACTATTCTTTACACTCCACTCAAACAATTACTCTTACATAGTTAAACCAGAACACTAAATATTTGTTTTATTTTGAGACATGGTGTTATTTATTACAGGCTGGCTTTGAACCATCTAGGGAGGGATGACCTGAACACTTATCCCCTTCCCAGGGACTGGGATTATGGCATGGAGCACCACACCCAGTCTCTAGAATTATAAATATTTCTGTTAGAGTGGTCTGAGTTTGTCTGAGCCTTATCCATCATTATAAGGCTAACATAATAATCTTAATAACTTTTGTCAACTCTTGCATTCTTTCTCAGGGAAAGGTGGATTATCCTATTATTATTATTATTTTTTTTTTGGTATACCAGGCAACAGGAGATGGTGCCATGTCAGAGCCAGTTTCTTGGTTCATAGATGTTTTCTTGTGTTCTTGCGTGATTGATGAGAGAGAGAGAGAGAGAGAGAGAGAGAGAGAGAGAGAGAGAGAGAGAAAATATATTGAGAGAGAATATAAATATATTTCTGGGTGGGCATTCCATCCCTAGAGTGACACTTCTCTGACCTCTGATGACCCTGTAATTGTTAGTCGTAACTGTCAACTGGACATGAGTCAAAATGACCTGGGAAGGGAGTATCAGTGAGGCACTGTCTTGATTACATTGGCCAGGGTATGTATCTTTATGACATTAATTGAGGTGGGAAGACTCAACCACTGCAGGTGGTGCCATTCCCTATGCAGGGGATCCTGGGTTGAGTAGAGCAAGTGAGCTGACCAATAGCATACCACATTGATTCATTGCTCTCTGACATTGTTTGTGGATGTGATGTGGCCACCTGCTTCCAGTGCTCACCACCTTAGATTCCGGGGAATGATGGACTGACTAGGACCTGAAATTGTGAGCCAAAGAAACCTTTTTGCCTCTAGGTTGCTTTTGTCAGAGTGTTTTTATCACAGCAAACTGGAGATGAAACAGATATCTGCTATTATCATCACCTCTGGACTTAAGATAGAATTTAGGAGGGATGGACAGTCAGTATAGGTGATAAGTTCTTTGTAAACTCCAAGATAAGTTAGACTCACCCTATTTCCATTGCACAGTGCTCACATTGAGCCCTAATGCAGAATTTTTATCCGTTCACTGTAGCAGATTCTAAAGTCCGTGGAGTCAACACTTTTGACTTTATTCTCCCATAATAATAGCCACTTAGTGGCTTATTGAATGACTGTCTCCTGCCCCTGTGTACGTTGTTCAAAAGGATGGATCAGAAATAGCTTTTCTATCTCCCTGTGGTGCAAGGCTTTTTAGGATATATTTGAACTCACTAGTAATGATATAAATGGCGGCCCTGGAGTGATTTACCAACCATTTCGTACTTTCATTTTACTTGTGGTAATGCATCCTTGGGGGTTCTCTTTGCTTTTAGAATAAATGCATCAAGCAATGAATCCTGTTACTTCTATAAAAACATGCTTTATCTGGCAATGAAAATGGTTGCTTTAATGTGGGATGGGAATAAAAACACACTTCACTTTCAAATTTATTTTCAAAACAGCGAGAGTAGATACATGAAAATTTAATGCTATTTGTGTTTTGAATTGACAGTTACATTCCAACTGCTTGGGATTGTTTAAGAAACCATACTATGAAGTTCATTCTATCCTACCTTTCTGTCCTTCCTATGCTCAGACGTGTGTGTGTGTGTGCGTGCACTGCATTTATGCATTCACAGTCATATAAGAAAATGATAAAGACTTTATCACCACATTTATGCAAATGATGGCTTGCCTCATACACTAAACTGCACCTTGCTTGGTTCATTTAGTACATTTCAACAATGAGACCTTTGTCCTATTTTAGCCACTCTGCTTACAAAGAGGCTTACATTCTGTGTGTCTTCCACTATTGTCAATGAACAGGAATCCAGGTGCAGCCATCACTGTGTGTGAGAATGGGAGAATTGCAGCTCTTTGATATTATGTCAATAGGCAATTGAGAGACCACAGGAGAAAGAGGAGTTCCAGTCCATGATTGAAACCCTTCCAATTTCTTCTTCGAATAGAAATCAAGACAGCAGTAGCTTCAACGGGACTCATGCCAGGACTTTTGAAGAGGATCTCTGAGATGGCCATGGGCTGTCATATGGCACCACCGAATTTGGGTTTCTAAAACCTTCATCCTAAAAGTGATTCAGAAAAGTGTAAGAATAAATAAAGACTCCTTTAAGCAATTTACTTCCTCTCTTCTTCCCCCTTTCATGTTTGTATAGTCTCGATCAAAGATAAAGTTCTTTTAGTCAATTTGAAAGTTCTTAGTTTAAAATTGCAACAGGAGATAAAACATGCTGTGAACTGAAACCATTGTAATAATTTTGTGTTTAGTCAGCAAAATACCATGCCACAGCAATTCACCTAATAATTTTGTGTTTAGTCAGCAAAATACCATGCCACAGTAATTCACCGACTGACTGCTCTCCCTCCCAGGGATGCTGCTTCTGGTTGCTTTTAATCTTTTGCTTTTATAAACAATGCTGTGTGGGTCACCTTGAGCCTGGATCATATGCTACTAGGTTGGTATGACCAATTCCTAAAAGTGAGACTCGCGTGCAGATTTAGAACTCTTAGGAAGGGACCGGAGGGATGGCTTGGAGATTAAGGGCAATTTCTGCTCTTGCAGAAGGTCTGGGTTTGGTTCCCGGCACTCCCATAGCAGCTCACAATATCCTGTAACTCCAGTTCTAGGGTTCTAACACTGTTTTTGTTTGTTTGTTTGTTTTTGCTTTTGTTTTGTTTTATTTTTGGCCTTTGAGGGCATTACATGCATGCCATGTATGTATATACATGCAGGCAAATATTGACACACATGAAATAGAAAGCTCACTAGTTACCATGGTCTTTTAGAACACACAGCTTGGTGTGGAGAATTCCCATTGGTGCTGATGCCAATTTATTTTTCAGTTTAGTTTTAGCTTCTTTTAGGATCATCCTTTAAAAAAAAACTATGTATTTTCCTATCATTTTAAAGTCTTTTTGTTGTTATTAAAAATGAAAGACTTTTTTTCTTCCAGTGTAGCCTCTGTCTGAATGGAGTTAAAGGTAATTCTGTTAATGCTACGAATTAGTTTCAAACGTCATTCTAAAACAGTATTTGTTAGCTCGCAATTAATCATGTCATACAATTATATATATAAACCCAGTTAACAACAGAAAGCCAACTTCTAACGTGGTAAAATTTACATTCTCTCTCTCTCTCTCTCTCTCTCTCTCTCTCTCTCTCTCTCTCTCTCTGTGTGTGTGTGTGTGTGTAGGCTGGAAGCCAACTTGCACACCTTGGAAGAGTCAGTTCTTTTCATCCACCATCGTGGTTCCAGGTGTCAAGCTCAAGTCGAGAGGCTCGGCAGCAAGCATCTTTCTCCACTGAGCCTACTTGAGACTCATTGTCCAGCTGTTTTAGAGGCAAGAGTCATAGCATGAACAATTGGAATGACAGCCATACAGTGACACGCTCACTTGGTTTTCTTCCTGACTAGTGAACCACAAGCAATGGATGTCTTGTTCCGGAAGCTAAGTCTGACACTATTCTGCTGGGAGAAATGATGTTTGGACACCATAGAGTGTTACTTGAGTGACCAGACAAGCTTCCTGGAGGTTGGTCATCATCCAGGCCATCAGGTAAGATCCAGACTTTATGTCCTGAGGACTCTCTCCCAGTGAACTGTTCTATTCCATCAGATGGATTTGCAACGAGTTCTGAAGCTGTCGGAAACCTTCACTGTCTCATCTCCTTCTCTCAGCTTCATACTCTCTCTAGAAAACAGAGCACAGACATATGCTAATAAGTCTCTTTACATACTTGCATCTTAGAGGAGTGCTGTCTGTTGCCAGCTGATTTACCAAGCCAGGGCCTGAGGGCTTTTGTGAAGGGATATCATATTGTAGTTGTTTCTTCATGAAATTATGGTTTGTATCTGTGTACAGCTTCATGAACAGTATCACGCAGGGAATGACATTGTTGATTATGAAAGCATTGTCTATTCATGTCACCAATGTGCTTAAAGTAAACATACATGTATTTTTTTTCAGAAAATGTATATACAAGTTTTATTTTACTGCAGAAAATGCAGACAAAGCAAACAAACAGGCAAATCAGCTTTCACTAACTCTCACCGTTCTGCTTGTTGTTTAAAGGGCAAAATACGTTTGTGATTAGATGATGTAATCGATTTTAAAAGGAATGTTTCTTGGGGCTGGCAAGATGGTTCAGTTGCAACAGCACTTGGTCTGCAAACATGCAGACCCCCAGATCAAATTCCCACATGCGTAATCAGAAACAAAACAAACTAACAACAACAACAAAACCCGACAAGCTGATCATGACTAGTCATCTAGAATTGTCAAACTTTTGATTTGGAGACAGATGCTGTCTCAAGACAATTTGGGAGAGGGAGAGGGAGAGGGAGAGGGAGAGGGAGAGGGAGAGGGAGAGGGAGAGGGAGAGGGAGAGGGAGAGGGAGAGGGAGAGGGAGAGGGAGAGGGAGAGGGAGAGGGAGAGGGAGAGGGAGAGGGAGAGGGAGAGGGAGAGGGAGAGGGAGAGGGAGAGGGAGAGGGAGAGACAGATGCTAGTGTACTGTTCTAGTTTCCTATGTGAATGGATGGGTATATGAGCAGACACACTCATGTTCATGCACTGCTTAACACACATACACACACATACACACACATACACACACATACACACACAGAGATAGACACACAGAGAGAGAGAGAGAGAGAGAAAGACACACACACAGAGACACACACAGAGACACACAGACACACACACAGAGACACATACACAGACACACACACAGACACACACACAGACACACACACAGACACACTCACACAGACACAAAGAGAGACACACACACACAGAGACACACACACACACAGACACACACACAGAGACACATACACAGACACACACAGACACACATACACACAGAGACACACAGAGACACACACACAGACACACACACAGACACACACACAGACACACACACAGACACACATACACATACACACAGAGACACACAGAGACACACACACAGAGACACACACACACAGACACACACACACAGACACACACACACAGACACACACATACACATACACACAGAGACATACACACAGACACACACACACAGACACAGAGAGAGAGAGACACACACACACACAGAGACACACACAGAGACACACACACACACACACAGACACATACACAGACACACACACAGACACACACACAGACACACACAGAGACATACACACACAGACATACACACACACATACACACACATACACAGACAGACACAGACTCATAGACACTCCCTACCCCCTACCCCCCACACTTTTGTTTTTTTCCTATTTCAGATCTCCTTTTTACCTTAAAATTACTGTGAGTATATTACTAGCTACTGCTTTTTCATGATGTTTGTAGGGAGTCATTTTTGCATGTGTGCATGAATACAGAATATATTAGAGGTTACATAAAAAAATCATCATGTTACACACAATATTTTAGCCCTTGCATATTTTACATAATGACTTAGGCCTTTCAATGTAAATACATGCAGATCTAGATCATTATTCTTGGATAGTGAACATAGGTATGTATTAACAAACCTACTTTTTTTGTAAAATGTTATGATTAAATTTATTAGGATTTTGAGGAATTATGAGAGTATATCTGTAGACTACGGTATATCTGCACAGAATTAGTAATTAATGGCATGGATTATGGGGCTAGTCTCCACGGTATTTGCAATTTATTATTTGTTTTTAATTAGCTATGCCACCTTGATCAACTCACTCTCTGTACTTCACTTTGTATTGTAGAACAAACTCAAGGATAATTCATGACTGAAGGGTATTGTAGTCCATTTTGTACTGATACTTAATAAAGACTAGAGTTTAAAGAGTAGAAATTATTTTCCAGCATTCTAGATAACTGGAAGCCTAAGATCATCTGCTGAGGGCTGAGGTCAGCTTCCTGAGGGAGGGATCCTGTGTCCTTATATGGCATGGCAGGAGGCAGCAAGGCAAGAGAAGGCTTCCATAAGGAACTTCATTCCTTCCACAATGGAAAAGCATTCATGTCTTAACCATCTCTCAAACTCCTCACCACTTAATATTTCACACTGGCAACATACAGATTTGAGAGCGGGTGTGAGGATCAAGGCTCAAGGAGTTAGCATTGCTGTCTGATGCTAACGATGAGGTCACCAAATACTACCTATTGCTATCATTATGGTTCTACAATTTGAGTTGCTTACGTGTTGAAAGCCTTTATTTTGGGAGAGAAGAAGAGTTAAAGAGACAAAGGGAAATAAAGGAGAAAAAAGGGAGAAAATAATAGTGTTGAGGTTGATCACCCATGTGTGAAGGGATGCATGAATAAAGAAAATCACACATACACATATAACACACACACACACACGCACACATACACACACAGACACACACACGAGAAAGAGGTGAGAGTAGATGATAAAAAAGAAAGGCAGGCATGTATGAATCTCTCTCTCTCTCTGTGTATGTCTGTGTGTGTGAGATTTTTTTTTTATTTATGCATCTCTTCACACATGGACGATCAATATTGTTTATCACAGTGGCTATTCCAATGGACATTCCCACCATCAGTGTGCCAGGTCCTGTTTTCTCCAGATTTCCACCAATACTTGCTACATTTTGTTGATCTGATAGAAGCTGTTCTGTTAATATCTCGCTGTAGCTTTAACTTGCATTTTGCTGATAGTAAGTGATGCTGAAGATGCTTCCATATATTTTGGGGGTATGAGTTACGTTTCACACATGGCATAAGATGAGAGCCAACCTCATTATTCTTTATATGGTGACCCAGTGTCCCCAGCATCATTCATTCAAGCAGCCATCTTTCTAAAAATCAGTTAATCATAAGTGCATGGATGTATTTCTTGAATTTATATTGTTTTCATCCATCCATCTATCTATCTATCTATCTATCTATCTATCTATCTATCTATCTATCTATCTATGTAATTTGTATGTTCTTTAATTTTTTATTTCTTCTACCAGTGTTTATAGAGTTCTGTGTGCAGGTTTTCTGTAGCTAAATACTTAAGTACATTTCTTTGCATGGATAGCTATTATAAGTGGATTTATATTTTCTTGATTTACTTTGGATAACTAATTATCAATAATAGAAATCTCAAAGTTTCATTTATGTTTGCTTTATATCCTTACTAAATTTGTTTGTGCTTTTTCATTCAGTGGATTCTTTAGAACATTCCTTTCTCTAAGCAAGACTGTGTTATCAGCAAATAGAAGCTATTTAATTTCTTCCTTGACAATTTCTTCTTCTTGCCAATTTGTTCTGGCAAGGACTTCTAGTACTGCACTGCAAGAAGGAACAGGACGAAGGATGCTTGTTTGTTTCTTTATCTCAGAGGCAAAGTTTTTGACATCCACTACTAAGCACAGTATATACTGTGAGATTGGCACATCTCCTCTGTGTCTAGTTCAGTGGAAGTTTTTACCATGAAAGCCTGTTGGTTTTGCCAATTGCTGGTTTTTGTTCATTGACATGGATACACTTGTCACTCATGACAGAAGTTATTGTACCTTCTGTCTTTCAGCCTTGAGATCACAGTTTTGGAAGCCAAGTCCTGAAGGTAGCAAACATCTCTCTAAATTTTAAAACCCTCCTTCAATATCAGGAGAAAACACCCATGTTGGAATGTTTAATGTATTATTAATTTCAGTAAGAGATGCTTTAAGTCACAGATTTAGCCTCTCTCAACTTCTAAGAAAAACCAGGGTAGGGAGACACAGAGTCACCACGATTTAGGACAGAAGGGTTGCAGGACAGCAGCTGTCCACAAGGTAGGTAGGTGGGTGGTATATGTGGGAGAAGGTCAGGGTGCTGGGGGCCTCCTTCTTGCTTTTTGTATGTAGGCCAGACTGCTTGCTTTCCATTGCTGCTGTGGTAGATCATTCCAGGCTTTGCCTCATAGATGATATAACTTTATTACTTTATAGTTCATGAACATAAACGCCAGAGCTGTGTGTCCCTGAGCTGAAATCAAGGATCCGTCGGGATGAGTTTATTTCTGCAGTCTCTGTTGGAATAGCCATTCTCTGAGTCCTCTATCCTTTCCTTAATCACCCTTGTCATTCCAATTCTGTTAAATCCCCCAGAATATGCAGCAGCCCTAGTTCAAGCATATGTATTTACATTGCTAGTTAGTTTTTTACTTATGTACAACGTCCATGCATATCATAATCTAAGCTCGAGACCTCTTTCATCTCATCATGCTTTCGTTTTAACCTCTGGTCTTGTCATGTGCTTTAATCTTATTTCAATCATACTTTTTTCACCTGACTGTCACAACAGTGCTATGTCCCCTGAACATTTGTGTGCATGTAGAGGGGCACTCATGCGTCACCACGGACAGCCTCCACTGTTGGCCTTTGGTTTCCACCTTGCTTGTGGCAGGACCTCTTGCTTTTTCTGTTCTATGCACCAGGCTAGCTGTACATGAGCTTCGGAGAGTCTCCTGTATCTGCTGCCCTGTAGAGAAGCTGGGATTACCGGTGCTGTGTAGGCTGTATGGGTTCTAACGCAGGTTCTCATGCTTATTTGGGAATTGCTTTTTACCCATTGAGCTATCTTCCCGGTCCTCTTAACTTGCTTTAAATGATTTCTCTCGTTTTATTTATTTATCCATTTATTTTTACATTTGTGTGTGTGTGTGTGTGTGTGTGTGTGTGTGTGTGTGTGTGTGTGTGTGAGAGAGAGAGAGAGAGAGAGAGAGAGAGAGCATGCACACATTTGTGCACATGAAGGTCAGAGGCAGATGGAGGCAAAATCAGTTATGAGTTCCCAGATCTTCCAGGAGAGGTCAGAGTGCTCACAAAGAGAAAGTCATAGAACCAGTAATGCCAGTGATGGCTTAGCAGAGGCTTGACCCTTTAAGTCAACTAAATAAATGACTTAGTGTAAGGGATTCATCTTAAGCACGGACCCTGTCACTTCATTAGTAGAAGAAACTGTCTGCATCCTGATGCTGTCTTGGAAAGGAGGGTAGATGGGAGGAGTTAGAGATCCAAAGAAGAATCAGGAACATATCTGCAATCTGGAAAGATGGGAGGTGAAAAGAGGGGCATTGGGAAATTCAAGCTCCAGTTACTTAGTGAGCTAGCTGAAGGCTAGCCTGGGCTACACAAGACCCTATTTCAAAACAAAACAAAGCAAAGCAAAGCAAAACAAAACACAACACACAGTATCCAACCTAGACTATAGCTTGCATTCGTTCTGAAATCGGAAATAATCCCTATCACCTGAGGGAACTGATGTCTAGAGAAAGATGTAATTAATTTTGCAACAACAGACATTGTTCCATTGGTCAAATCTCTTTCCCATACTCTATTTTACTTAAACTATGTATATTTGGCCTAGACTTGGGCTTGACTGACAAAGAAGCTCTTTGTACTTAGACCACACATACATTTGAGAAAGGAAGAGGCTTTGAGATGCCCTCCCCCCCAACCCACTTCTTGCAGCAGTTGGATGTTATCACCCCATCAGTGAACCCCATCTTCCACTGGTCTGCTGTTTCCTCATTAACTGCATGCACACATTAATTTTTGGGATAAAGCCTACAGATCATTTTTGATATACTCAAAGCATTATTTTTTGTTATAATCAATACTTCCCCATTTTGTTCTGAAAATTCAGTTTTTAATCATAAGACCATGGGGTTAAAATTATTAGGAGCTTTTTCTTGAAAATCTCCATGTTTTTACAGCTAGCGATGAACCAACTGCACCACGTGAATTGTTTGTTAAGGCTCTGGGTTTAGGGTTCCAATTTCAGCGAAAGTGGGCTGGAAAGGGAAACTGTTGATAACATTGTGTTCTCTGTGATTTACGCAGCTGCTTCAAAAAGGAGAATACAAAATTAGTTCAAAAGAACAGAGAACAAAACTAGCACCAAAGGAAAAAAACTATCGGAAGGACTTTTTAGGAGGGGAGGCATAAGGGACTAGCACTACAGAATCTTACTAAGTTCCAGCCATGATATTCTGGCTAATTAGAGAGAAAAGCTAGATTGTTATCAAACATTCTCATTCTCAAAGGGAAACATGGGCTGGGAGAAAGGGTGGTATATTGAGTGCCATGTCTCCTTTTGTTTGTTTGTTTGTTTGTTTGTTTTGAGACAGGGTTTCTCTGTGTAGCCCTGGCTGTCCTGGAACTCACTCTGTAGACCAGGCTGGCCTTGAACTTATAAATCTGCCTGCCTCTGCCTCCCAAGTGCTGAGATTAAAGGCATGCGCCACCACTGCCCGTAGAGTGCTATGTCTTATTCCCCATCCCCCTTTTTTCCTTTTTTATTTTATAGGTATACATCTCTACTCATATTTGGTGTTCTAGATTATGAAACTAATTTGGGGGGCTACAGTGTAATTGTGTACTGGTTGAATGTGGCTAAGGAAAACCGAGATATCCCATGGGATTCCTAGAAGGGAGAAGCTAAGGATGCTGTGGGATGGGTCAGCTAAGGGAGGCTACAACAACATATAGTGTTCTAGTCCATGGAGCAGATCAAAACGTGTCACCAACACCCAGGACAGGGCATTCCATTCTTCCCACCAGGATGCATAAGGAATGGCAAAGCTAATACTTACCTTATAGTGTTAGCAGAGAAGCAAGAGGTAGAGTCCAAAACTGACCTCCAAGGCTACTAATCTGTCTAGCTACCGAACATTGTGTTACAGGTGAAACTAAATCTTTTTTCCCACCATTCCATACATCTGTTCTGATATTGTGTGAGAAGAGAAAAATATTCCCTGTGTTTTTGTCCCCCAATACTAGGCACTGAACTTGAAGTCTCATTCGTCCTAAGCAAGCACCCTACCACTGAGCCACATTCCCTGCCCTGTGACCAGCTCTTAAGGCATGGTGTAGACTAATTACCTTGTAATTGGTAATCACGAATTCCTTTTCTCATTTATAGGTAACATTATACATGTCTGCTCTTTGCTAAGTCAATGGATTTTAATTTTCCTATATTCTAAGCCATTATCTACCTCTGACCTCTGTGAAGGAGAAAAGTCCAGTTGCTTTTAATGGTAATTAACTTCCTTTTACTTTCTTTCTGTTGCTATTCAGGTTGTAGATTCTTGAAGTTACCAGAAGATAATCTGCTGCTTTTATTGAAATAAAACCAAAAACCTAGCCAGGGCTTTCATATCAGTACTGAGGAGGCCAAGGTAGATGGAGCTCTGAGTTTGAAGCCAGTGAAGTCTGTAGAGAAAGGTGTAGATAGCTAAGGCTACATAGAGAGAGCCTGCTTCAGACCAAACCAAACCAAACCAAACCAAACCAAACCAAACCAAACCAAACCAAACCACCAAAAATTATTTTATCTATAATAAACATTAAATATGATATTATCCCTAATGAACACGTGCAAACATATTAAACAACGATCATGACATTTTTCTTTACAGATACCCGACTCATTTAATTCACACACATTAGTTGAATGCCCATTTCCCACAAGCCACAGGACTAATACAAAGATGAATGATACCTAGCTCCAGCCTAGGAGGAAATTTTATTCTGTGAAACCACTCAACAGAAGTTTGGCCACCCTCTTCCCTTCTCTTCTTCCTTCATGTCACGGAGAAAGGCAGAGAGGAACAGATGGAGCCTTTCGGTTATTCAGCTGGCAGTTTTGATAATCATCAAGCATGATAATTCTATTTTACATTAGAAACCCTTTCACTGTACCTGAGTCTTAAGTCTGACTGACACATTGTAAGCAGGTGGCAGTATTGTGTGGTGGGCTGCCTGGTTAAAGCACAAACCAGGTTGAAGGATCATTTTTACATCTGGGCTTCATTTTTATCATTAAAAATAGAGTAGCTGGGTGTGGTGTGTGTGTGAGCATCACCTGAGCAGTTAGAATGTAGATGGGAGAGGTCAGGAGGTCAGAGTCATTCTTAATTACATGGTGAGTTTGAGGGTGGCAGAGACAAAATATCAAAAAACTAGCAGGCGAACAAGCAAAGCACGCTCAGCAGGAAAAGTTACAAAATTCTAGTTTAAAAACATATTGATTTAACCTCAAGGCATGAGACAGTGAACTAAAATAGATATTTTTGAAATAAACCTCTATGTGCTGCATGCAGCTGTAGATGCCGGGCAGTAACTCCCCCTCCCCCAGCTGAGCAAGATTCAACTATGCTGCTCCACCTTATTTATCTACTGCGTGCCTCCCCGAATGGGAGTCACATACTCATATCTTTTTGGCAATCGACTCATTTTCATATTCTTCATTACTGGAAGACTGAAAATATGACGAAAACAGAGAAATTAGTTCAGTAAGCTATACTATTTCTATAGTTTTGATGACGTACAATTATTTGTTAGTTTTCCAGATAGCAAGGTCCTAACCAGGCAAGAGAATGATTTTGAGAAGGAATAATGTTGTGGATACAGGTGGTGAACAGTGGCTAGATTGTTGGCACATTCTAAAGTTAGCGCCAATAGTATACAGCAAGATTAGTAAATTGGTTGGCATTCTCTAGAGGAACAGAACTAATAGGATTTATTAAATGGGCTTATGCAGCATGGTCCAAATGGCCGAACAACAGTTGCCCAAAAGAATCTAATTGAAAACTTAGAAGAGAGCTTGAATAAGAGGAGCTGAAGAGATGGCTCAGTGGTTAAGAGCATTGGCTGCTCTTCCAGAGGAGCCTGGTTCAATTCCCAGCAACCACATGGCAGCTCACAACTGCCATGAGATCCAATTCCCTTATACAGACACTCAGACAAAGCACCAACACACATCAAATAAAAATAAATTGGTCATTAAAACACACCAAGGAAGAGATTCTTACAAAGATAGACAGAAAATGTTTATGCACTAGAAATCATACTAATTTATCGTGTAGTAACGAGATGCCGTTTTACGCCTTTCAAAATAGCATGAGCCTAAAAAGCTATAAAACTGAAGTTGGTGTCTTAGCAGCATTTATTAAAGGAATGTAATTGTTTATAATCATTAAGATGATCAATACAGCAATCTATTTTTAAAGCTTATGAAATATGCATGTTAATTTACCCAGCAATGTTGTTTTCAGGGGGTCCTTCCTTCCTTCCTTCCTTCCTTCCTTCCTTCCTTCCTTCCTTCCTTCCATCTCTTCCTTCTTTTTCCCTTTGCAATACCAGGAACCAACCCTAGAGCATAGGGTGTTAGTGCATATGAGGTAAGTGCTCTTCTCTGAACTGCCATCCAGCCTGGAAGAAACTGTTTCTTAGGAAAAGGATCAGGAATGTGCACTGGATTCACAAACATATGCTCAGTAATTTTCAGGATTTTAAAAACATGCCTGCTTACATTTACACAGAGAATACAATGTTGACACTAAATTTCATTGGAAAATGTTCAATATGTGGAAGGTATGTTGAAATGGCCTGTTTGGGGAAACAAACTGCTTAACAACAATATTTTCATAAAGCAGAATTGTAAGAGATTACATAAGATAGTTAATGAGGTATTTCTTTCAAACATCTTTGCAGGAGACTGAAGAGATGGCTCAGTGATTAAGAGCACTTGCTGCTCTTGCAGAGGATACAGCTTGGATTCCCATCAGAAGACTCACAAGTACCTACAGCTCCAGTTTCAGGGGATCTGATGCCATCTTCTGGCTTCAGCAAGAATCTGCATGCACACAGTACACATACAGACATGCACACACAAGCAGACATGTCTACATAAATAGAAATAAATTATTAAAATATCTTTTCAAGGCTTCAGACACTCCCTTAAAAGCTAAAGGTTTTGAGAGAGGAGGTTAAAGGGAGTTGGGTGCTTGGCTTTCTGTACTGTGTGGCTCTGTGCTGGCCAGAGCTGGTGCCTTTCAACGGGAGGAGGAATATAACCTCTAGAACGCACTTCTGTATGTCAGAGGACAGCCTTGGGGGATGGTCCTTACCTTCCACTCTTCCCCAAAGCTCCCTTTTGCTATTTTGCTACTGTATTTGCCTGGTTCACTGGGAATTCTCTCACCTCTGTTTCCCATCTACTTATGGGACTACAGGGATTACAGATGCTAATGCTGCTGAGTGTGATGTTTCAGAGAGTCCGGCGTTTTGAACTTGGATTGTCATGTTGTCTCAGAGGGTGCTTTAACCCAATAAGCCAGCTCCCTAACCTTGGAAAAACAGATTGGAACATTTTTTTTTCTTCTTTTACCAATTCAAGTATGCAGGTCTTTCCTCTTTCTCTGCACTGTGATTAAAGTAATCACCGAGGAAATCAGCATCTCAGAGCACATCTGCACTCCCAGGTATACTCAGCAGCATCCACAGCCACCACAATATGGAGTCATTTTAAGTGTGCATCAATGGAGGGAGGATGGAGAAAAATGTGGCATATTTATATATGTATGTATGTTTGTATGTATTATCTATCTATCTATCTATCTACCTATCTATCTACCTATCATCTATCTATCTATCTATCTATCTATCTCTCTATCTATAATCTATATTTATATAATCTATTATCTACCTATCTGTCTTAGTCAGGGTTTCTATTCCTGCACAAACATCATGACCAAGATGCAAGTTGGGGAGGAAAGGGTTTATTCGGCTTACACTTCCATGCTGCTGTTCATCACCAAAGGAAGTCAGGACTGGAACTCAAACAGGTCAGGGAGCAGGAGCTGATGCAGAGGCCATGGAGGGATGTTCTTTACTGGCTTGCCTCCCCTGGCTTGCTCAGCCTACTCTCTTATAGAACCCAAGACTACCAGCCCAGGGATGGTCCCACCCACAAGGGGCCTTTCCCCCTTGATCACTAATTGAGAAAATGCCTTACAGTTGGATCTCATGGAGGCATTTCCTCAACTGAAGCTCCTTTCTCTGTGATAACTCCAGCTGTGTCAAGTTGACACACAAAACCAGCCAGTACAATTGACCCCTTGTCAACTTGACACACAAACACATCACTAGTAAGCCTCAACCCTTACATTCTTATTCATCCCCAAGATCTAAATAACTTTAAAAGTCCCACAGTCTTTACATATTCTTAAAATTTCAATCTCTTTAAAATATCCATCTCTTTTAAAATCCAAAGTCTTTTTACAATTAAAAGTCTCTTAACTGTGGGCTCCACTAAAACAGTTTCTTCCTTCAAGAGGGAAAATATCAGGGCACAGTCACAATCAAAGCAAAAATCAATCTCCAACTGTCCAACGTCTGGGATCCAACTCACGATCTTCTGGGCTCCTCCAAGGGCTTGGGTCACTTCTCCAGCCATGCCCTTTGTAGCACACACGTCGTCCTCTGGGCTCCAGATGCCTGTACTCCACTGCTGCTGCTGCTCTTGGTGGTCATCTCGTGGCACTGGCATATCCAAAACACTGCATGACCCCTTCAGTCCTGGGCCATCAATTGCAACTGAGGCTGCACCTTCACCAATGGCCTTCCATGGCCTCTCACAGTGCCGAGCCTCAGCTGCTCTGCGTGACCCCTTAATGCCTTCAAAACCAGTACCACCTAGGTGACCCTTACACATTACCAAGTCCCACTGCAGAAGGAGTACAACCTTGCCTATCTCTGGAACACAGCCTCCTTGTGCTTTCAGAAAACACTTCCCAGAAGATGTCACCTCAACGATGCTGGTCTCTTCTTAATCACTGCTAATTTCTTAGCTCCAGCTAACCAGCATCAATAGTCCCAGTAATGCAAAGTTTTTGCTTTAGTAGTTCTGGTATCTTGTTAATCACAGCTGATTCTTCAGCCCCAGCTAACCAGAACTACAAAATCTTCACAATAAAAACAGCAATGGCCCTGAAGAGAGTCTTTAATTTTCCCCCTGAAATTTCACAGACCAGGCCTCCATCTTCAGCACTGTTCTCAGCATTATCTTCCAAGCTCCTACACAACATCTGACAGAGCTCTTAACAACGAATGGATCTTCAAGCCCAAAGTTCCAAAGTCCTTCCACAGTCCTCCCCAAAACATGGTCAGGTTGTCACAGGAATACCCCACTCTGCTGGTACCAATTTGTCTTAGTCAGGGTTTCTATTCCTGCACAAACATCATGACCAAGATGCAAGTTGGGGAGGAAAGGGTTTATTCGGCTTACACTTCCATGCTGCTGTTCATCACCAAAGGAAGTCAGGACTGGAACTCAAACAGGTCAGGGAGCAGGAGCTGATGCAGAGGCCATGGAGGGATGTTCTTTACTGGCTTGCCTCCCCTGGCTTGCTCAGCCTACTCTCTTATAGAACCCAAGACTACCAGCCCAGGGATGGTCCCACCCACAAGGGGCCTTTCCCCCTTGATCACTAATTGAGAAAATGCCTTACAGTTGGATCTCATGGAGGCATTTCCTCAACTGAAGCTCCTTTCTCTGTGATAACTCCAGCTGTGTCAAGTTGACACACAAAACCAGCCAGTACACTATCTATCAATCAATTATCTATCTATCTATCTATCTATCTATCTATCTATCTATCTATCTATCTATCATCTACCTACCTACCTATCACTTCCTATATATTTGTCTTTCTTTCTATCTGTCTGTCTGTCTGTCTGTCTGTCTGACTGTCTATCATCTCTATACATCTATGCAACAAAATACTGTTCAGCTATTGATAAGAAGGGAAACGTCATTTGCAAAGTATGGATGAACCTGGAGGATGTCATGTTGAGTAAACTAAGCCTGATGCAATGAGACAAGCACTACATGATCTCACCCATGTGTGGAATATGAGTCAATCTCATGGAAATAGAAGAAAAGTAAAAGGTTCTTAGAGGCTGGAGAGGGTGGCAGGTTGTCAGTGGGTACAAGATTATATTTATATCGGAGGAATGAGTCTTGGTGTTCTGTTGTGTGGTACATGTAGCCATAATGAATTATGTATTTCAAAAGAGTTAGAAGTGATTCTTAATGTTCCCACCAAAATGGAATGATAGCTGTTGAGGTAATGCATATGCCAATTATCCTGATCAAATCTGACAGTAGACTCATACATCAAAACATACCCATGAATGTGCAGAATTATTGTGTCAAAGGGAGGATCTGGATAGTTATAAACTCAACAGCAATTATTCTCCATTCCAGAAATAGTGTGAACGGATTCAGAGGCAAACTTCCTTGACTGTAATTATAGGAAAGCTTGTTTGCTTAGGCTATATTAGCAAAGACTGAGAAAGCTCAGGAAATTGAAAATTAGGGTTCTCCCATTCCAGCATTGGAGTGGAGTGTGGGAGAGGTGAGAGCCAGCTGTGCAGGAGCTAAGGTTCTCATTTCATTCGCTGGGCTGTCAGATAGTGCCTAATAAACCTCATACCTTCCACCCACAGCCTTCTATCTCCTGGCAGCAACTGCAGGCTGCAAAGGGCAGGAGAAGGGCTGGTCCCCAGAAGAAGAAATTTAAAAATATCCATTGCCTCTCAAAGCCAGATGTTTCCCAAACCATTTTGCTCAGAGGGGAAGTAACCTTCAGGAGTGAGTTGGTTCTGTACCACCAGGTGCCTCCCTTCTCTTGGAGAAGGACTGAAACTCACCAGCATAATGCTGGTGTGGGCCAGCTCCATTTTCACCCATTGGATATAGCCACACGATATGTCATGGATGAAGGAAAAGCAGCTCTTCTCTGGTCTGGGACATGCTGGGTCCAGGAGAAAAACAAATCTTTGGTTACACTTTTCTAAACTCTTTAAGGTGTTGCAGTCTTTCCACTTTATCTGATGTCAGATTATGATTTGTGCACCAGCTTTATGACTCTGGATTCTGGGAGTGAATTTATCATTGACGTATAGCCAAGCTATACCACAAAAGGCCACAAAATAATATGCTGCTGCCTTCTCCTATTTTAAGCTTTCAGTTTCCCCTGGAGAGATGTTTAGATATCTTGTCCACAATAGCTATGAGATTGGTTCTTTACTTATTTGTTTGATGGGTTGTTTCAGACAGGTCTGTGCACACCACCCATCGTCTTGAATGCAGAGCAGATTACCACCACTGCAGAAGTTACTGGCTTGGAAAATGGGAATCAGTATGGTTCCATTTGCAGTTGACTTGACAGTCTGAGCCACGGCTGATGAATATTTATTTATCATAATCTTTGAATTTGTCAAGGATTTTGGTGAAGATACAATGCCAGATATTAACCATGTTTCTCTAGTCTTTGCTTTTCACTTACTGTGAAAATTTCTAGTCTTGGTTGGCCCCTTCTGTGCTATCAATGTGCTTAGTCATCCTCCTGCATGGTCAGGAGAACAACAAACTGAACTTCAGTTATTCTTCCTAGATGTAAATTCTGGGGTAGATATGATTTTGAATGACTCAACCTGCCATGCCATTTAAGTTGTAAAATGTGACATTGAGCTGGCTGATCTTCAAGTTGTCCTCTGTACTTTTGAGGACATATGGATTATCCCTCATTAAAAATTCCAGTGACCAGGCTACTGGTGTGGTTGTTGAGGAAGTGATTTTGAATTTGAAGGGATTTAACATTTGTATTAACTTCTGATATTATTCCTTTAAGACAGACCATCCTGTCTTCTGTAACTATTCTGAAGGTGCGGATGCAGAAGCCTGGCTTCTATGGAGTCACTGGCTTTTACATTTTTCTCATTTGAAGTTTTATCACGAGATGACTCTGCAAAGTTTCAGCACCTGCTACTGTCCGTGTGAGAATATCAGCTCAATTTCTCATTTCTGCCTGAAAACTCGGTGGTTTATTTCGTGTTTATGGTTGTGGAGGAGGGAGGAAGTCTTGTCTCAACTGGTGCTGGTTAGCCACACTAGGAATCTATTTCAGGATGAGCTGCTCTTGGAAAAATCATTCTATCAAACACAAGGAGTTCAAAATATTCTCTCTGTCTCTATCTCTCTGTCTTTCTGTCTGCCTTTGTCTGTCTGTTGGTCTTTCTGTCTGTCTGTCTGTCTGTCTGTCTGTCTGTCTGTCTGTCTGTCTCTCTCTCTCTCTCTCCATTTCCAAGCACAGATGAGAATAAGGGATCATTAGCACTTAAATGTCCCCCAATAAAGCTACCAGCTTCCCTTTTCAGCTCCTCATTCCGTTTGTTGCGTTGAATACTAGCTAAATTGGAATTACACATAAAAACATTTTAGAGGCATATATGCATGTGCCAGTTAATATACTGTCAGGTTGAATTATATCTTAAGGTAATTTCACTAAAATTCCATTTTAACAACTGGAGCGTAACTGCTAATATGCACAACCTATTATTTATTGCTTAGTGCAATCCCGAGTCACACTCAGAGGAAATGGAAGGCTGTGCTGGTAACGGCTGTGCAATTCATATCTCCACAAAGAATAGCCGCAACCCCCTTCACCTAAATTGATAGTAAACACTACCCTGATATTTGATTTACATTTTCCAGTGTATCCATATGTGCACATTTTAGAGTTTAAGGATTAGCTGTTTTATATTTTGCCTTTTCATTTACTATTTATAGCGTTTCTAGATCTATATTCTAAAACTAAGCACAATTTTATAGTGCAGATGAATTATTTAGCACTTTTTTCCCTAGAATTAAGTATGCTGGTTATATCCTGTGTTTTCCCCCCAGTGCATTTTCTGGTGACGTCTTGATGTACACAGTACCTGTTTTGTTAAATCATCTATCTCTCTCGAATACTCTTTTAGGAGTACAACTGGTGGGTCACCTAGAAGTGAGCATCTAGATTTTACCTGAGTGACTAAAGATATGTTCCCATGTTCACTGATGTTACGAGAGAAACAAGCAGGGAGAGAGGAGGAGAGAGAAGTGCACCCCCGGATGCAATTTTATCTTCCTGCTTCTGCAAGTGGGCAGTCCCGTTGGAAAAGTATTTTAAGCCTCTGAGAAGAAGATGCTGCTATTTTCACCACTGCTAGTAAGATATCAGGGCTCGAAGTGGGTTTTTAAAGATTGAACTGAATAGGGACTATTTCAGTAACCTCGAACTTCCTCTTGTCAATCACATCTTACTAGCTTGCCACCAAGATCCTCTGATCACCACGAGTGTTCTCAGAGCTGTTTCTGGATTGATGTGCATGCACCGAGGTCATTGTCTTTGATGGCTACATCACCGGCAGACATTGCAGGAGTAGATCTGTTCGTAAACTCTTCAATCATTTCTCCCTGGGTGTGTCTGAGATAAAAATGGATTTGGAAAAACTCAATGGATTGACAGAAGTGAGAAATGCCTTACCCAGAGAGGGGAAGGAGGCACACTGGGAACTAGGCAGTACACACACTGGAAAACAGGCAGGTAGCGCTGGGAAGCAGGCAGGGAGCACACCAAAGCAGGAGGAATGGTTTTCTCTTGAGGCAAGAAAGAGAAAAATAAGTTAGAGAAGAAGGCCAAAGTAAGATGAGACTCCTACCAGAGAACTTGTAATCTGTGCAAGTGGTAGTTCATTATTTAAGAATCACATAAGAAAGCACAGATATATTCTGACTCTGAACTTGCTTGGTCTCTGGTTGCTTTAGTTGCTTAACCTTTCTGTCATGTACCTAAAGGCACTGGCAGGAGACTACTGAAGCTTTCCAGTTATAGCCAGATAGCATAGGTTTGGCTTAGAAATACCTTTTACTTTATTTTCAAGTTAAAAATAAGAAAAGAAAAAAGAAAAAAAAACCCAGCCAAGCTGCTAGGATATAGTTCACTGGTAGAGGGATCTATCTATCTATCTATCTATCTATCTATCTATCTATCTATCTATCTATCTATCTATCTATCATCTATCTATCTATATCTATCTATCTATCTATCTATCTATCTATCTATCTATCTATCTATCTATCTATCTATCTATCATCTATCTATCTATCATCTATCTATTTATATTTATTCTATTTTGTTGCTGTGTGCCAGGCCTTGGGTTCAACTTCTAGCACTGACAAGACAAGGTTAAATCTATATAAATAGGAATAAAAGCATCCTTATCAGGATCAGGATAAGGGGGGAAGAAATGTGCAGATGCCAGGCAAACAGCATAAAGTAGCAAAGTATCTAATGTACAAGGGAGGACTGGAGTTGATATTAGCAGATAATTTGGTTCAGGAATTTTGCTAACCATAGAGATCACAGCTGCAATTATCTCAGGTAGGATGAATGAGAAAGCCTTTCTGTTTGCCATCTTTCTATCACTAGAAAGCATTTCCTAACATAATGTCTTACACAGAGAAAATGTTTACTGTGTCTCAGTTTCCTCTGTTGCTGTGGGATGTGGTGACATCATGGTGGGCGAGTGGGTGGAACACAGCCAAGGCATTGTGTGGCTCACAGCTGAGAAGTGAAAGAAAAAGAGGAAGGAGTTAGGCTCCTCCTGTTCTCCTTAAAGTTATGTCTGCAGTTACCCCAGGAGCTCATGCAAGGACCCACCTCTTTTAAAGGCTCCACCACTTCCTGATGATGCAACTGCGGGGACCAAGTCTACAGCACACAGACATTTGGGGGCTGCTTACGATCTGTCTGTAGCTGTATGATGAAAGTGTCTAGCTGTTCCCAAAGACTAACCATTTAGTAAATAAACAAACCAATAAGGCCCACAGCACTATGCTATGTGTCTTAAATATTCATAGTAAAATTTATTTTAAAAAGAAATTAAGCTTTCATGGAAATTATGTATTTAAGCTTATAATGCAGAAGTACTTCAAACTAGAGAAAAAATAAGTATAGTTCAATAGAATTACTAGAGGGCAACATCATCTTTCTGTGGCTTGTATTTTCTATCTATCTATCTATCTATCTATCTATCTATCTATCTATCTATCTATGCACACATATAAAATATATTATATATATATATGCATACACACACACACACACACACACACACACACATATATATATATATATAAAATTTTTTTGAGTCAAGGTTTCTCTGTGATTTTCTAGCTGTTCCGGAGCTCACTCTGTAGACCAGGTTGGCCTTGAACTCAGAGATTCACCTGCCTCTGCCTCCTGAGTGCTGGGATTAAAGTCATGCATCACCACACCTGGGTATCTTATTATATTTTTAAGATTTAATTTTTCATGTGTTTATGAGATAGATAGATAGATAGATAGATAGATAGATAGATAGATAGTACACTTGAGCTTGTGTATATGATACACAGTTACTCCTAGAGACTGGAAGAGGGCATTGGATTCATGGACCTTTAGTTATAGGCATTTGTGGGCCATCTGAAAAGGGTGGGAATCAAACTCCGGTCTTCTATAGAACAGCGAGTGCTCTTAATCATCCAGCCATCCTTGCAACCCCCTCAAGTGACTATCCCGGGAAAAGATCCTCCTTGCCCTCTCAGCTTCAGTCAGGAGTTCTATCTGCACTCATCGTGTTGTCTTCACAGAGATGATTTACATATCACCAGGATGGTAACTATTTATCTCCTGACACGAGAAGAGACTCTGCACGAGGAGTTACTTGGTCTATATGCGCAGCAGAATTTTGACAGCTCTGAGAAGTTCCGAGGGAGGAAAGGTTACTTAGCCTCATCTCACAATTTCCCAAACTGATAAGCAAAGGAGCTGCTTAGACATCACCTTGCTTGATGACATTTTAAAGAGTACCCACGCTCCAAGGAACTAGTTATGCAGATTCTTAGTAAAAGAAAGATGTTTCAATAATCAGAGATGAATAGAGGAGACTGGAATCAAAATTTAAGGCTTGTGGTCTCTATATTTGCTGAGTTATTTGGACTGCTATGCCTATATTTTTCTTCAGAGACTGAGGCTCTGGGCAGGAGAGTAAAGAAGGAGAAAGTTTACCATGGCTCTCTGTCCATTTGTTGTTCTAGTTTAATTCCAGGACTTTAGGGAGGGGTGTGGAAGAGTGACCTGGCTACAAAAGAGATGGGCAGAGTAGGCTTTATGAACTGAATCCTGACTTCTGAACAAGAGGACAGGGTATTGAAACGAGACAAGATCTGTCACATGTACACTGAGAGGGATGTGATCAAGAGTTACATTAAACAATGACAGAGTCTCCAGAGGAGCTGGCTGGAAACCACAACAGGAGAGACATTTTCTGAGGGACAGGGAGGGAAGCAGCCCCGGGGGGTGGTGGTCGAGCTGGATTATTTTAAGTCAGACTGCAGTTAGCAGATATGATGGTTTGAGTGAATGTTTCCCATAGACTTTTTTATGTATTTGAAGATGTGGATTCCATTTAGATCCACTGTTTGGGGGAGGTGTGGCCTTGTGGGAGGAAGTAGGTCACTGTAGGCAGGCTTTGAGAGTTTGAACATTCTGCTTTGCTTCATGCTTGTGGTTCAAGATATGAGTGCTCACCTTGCTGCTTGACCTGGACCAGCAGGTCATTCTACAGTAATAGGGTTTTGAGAGAGAAAGAGAGAGGGCCTGGAGATCAGAAGATAAAGAGATAGACGATAGAGAAGATAATAACGTTTGGGGTCAGGAGGTCTTGCACAAGGTGTGTCTTATGCCAAGCAAACGTGTTAAGAAGCATAGGGAGAAGTGGGACAGAGTCAGCAGCATCTATCCTACGATAGGATAAAGTCATCGGGAGGCTAACCAAGCAAGGTTGTACAAAGGATAATATACCTTAAAAGCATTACAGGCAGAGTACACAGTGGCCTTGGGACTGATAACTCCAGTCTCTTTAGGGGGAATGTGAAATTCTCAGCAGTTGCTCTAGGCACCATGCGGGCCTGGAGTGATAGTGATGGACTCTTACCCCTCTGGAACCATAAGCCCAAATAAACTCTTTCTTCTATAGGCTGACTTGGTCATGGCATTTTATCACAGCAACAGGAAAGTAAATAAGATAGCACACAAATAACGGGTTCACAGTGGCATTTTAGAATATGTGTATCGTTATACTATATTCTTATTCATCCTCCTATGGCACCACCCCTTTCTGATCCCTTTCTTCCTCCTAATTGGTCCCTTTCTGCTTTCATGCCACGGATACACCATTGGCCTCTTGTATGCCCTGTCCTTTAGACCCTCTCCTCCCTTCTTACAACTCCCTTCTATTTCCATGGCTTGGTATGTGTGTGCATTCATATAAGTTTAAATCTAGACTTCTGATAATGACTGAAGACACATGACTTGACTTTCTAAGACTGGCTTATTTTGCTCAATGTCATTCTCTCCAGGTCAGTTTCAAGTGAAGTGATTTGGGGAGAACATGGATCCTTCTGGATTTCTAACTCCCACTCTTATGACTATGGAGTACAAAGATTAGTTTAATTTTTAGTTTTAATTTTCCAATGATAAAGTATATAAAGTTTACAAAGTATACTTTAAACTAAGAATTAGAGAGGGAGGACATTCCACAAAGTAGCCAAATTGCCAAAAGAAAATAGGGTACAGTAATACTGGGAATTTGAATGCAGCTGGGTTTTTAAAACTTTTTTATTAGATATTTTCTTCATTTACATTTCAAATGTTATCCCCTTTCCTGACTTCCCCTCAGAAAACCCCCTATCCTATCTCCTCTTCCCCTGCTCACCAACTCACCCACTCCTGCTTCCCTGCCCTGGCATTCCCCTACACTGGGGCATTGAGCCTTCACAGGACTAGGGGCCTCTCCTCCCATTGATAACCAACTAGGCCATCCTCTGCTACATATGCAGCTGGAGCCATGAGTCCCTCCATGTGTACTCTTTGGTTGGTGGTTTAGTCCCTGGGAGCTCTGGGGGGTACTGGTTGGTTCATATTGTTGTTTCTCCTATGGGGCTGCAAGCTCCTTTACCTCCTTCGGTCCTTTCTCTAGCTCCTCCATTAGGGACCTTGTGCTCAGTCCAATGGTTGGATGAGAGCATCCACCTCTGTATTTGTCAAGCACTGGCAGAGCCTCTCAGGAGACAGCTATATCAGGCTCCTGTCATCAAGCACTTGTTGGCATCCACAATAGTGTTCATAGCAGCCTTATTTATAATAGCCAGAAGTTGGAAAGAGCCCAGATGTCCCTCAACAGAAGAATGGATACAGAAAATGTGTTACATTTACACTCAGCTATTAAAAACAATGAATTCATGAGATTCTTAAGCAAATGGATGAAATTAGAAAATGTCATTCTGAGGGAGGTAACCCAGTCACAAAAGAACACACATGGGTATGCACTCACTGACAAGTGGAGACCAAAGGCTTGAAATACCCAAGATACAATTCACGGACCAAATGAAGCTCAAGAAGAAGGAAGACCAAAGTATGGTTACTTTGATTCTTCTTAGAAGAGGGAACAAAATACCCATGGGAGAAGATACAGAATGCAGTTTTCTTTGTATTTATAGAATAGGCTGGGGTTATGAAGGCCCTCGAGCAGGCTGGAGAGCCCCATAATGGATGAGAACATTCATAGCATGTTCTGGGCTACTGTAACATGTCTAAGAACATGTCCTCTCTGGAACCTTCCTGAGAGGTGAGATATTTCTCTCAGAAAGTGAAACCAACAAGGATTGACTCTGCTCTGGGAAGTTTCTCTTTAGAGCTTGGACAAGGAAGGGAAAGATTCTTCCCTGTCACACCCGGGCCTGTCACTGGGAAAAGGCCGGAGTGGCAGGGACTGCCAAAAGCATCAGTGCCTATTGCTCTGACCTCCTCTTTAAGCGGTGGCTTGGCCATACTTGGCTTGCTGTTCTGCTCCTATCCCTAGAGGCTCATCTATGCTTCCCTTCCATAAGAAAATGCTGGATCCTGGGGCTGCCAAGGAGGATGGGAATCTCATCTGCCCCTTTCCACCGGGCTTTCCCAACGTTGCTAACACAGGCAGGCCAGGGAAACCCCCTAAGAGGTTCCTCGGGCCATGAAATCTTTAGAAAATATCAGAAAGGGAATCCTAGAAAATGGCCTCCACGTTCCCTTTGTTACAGAGGTCTTTGAGTCTTGGGCCCCTGCCCTAAACACTCCCCAGGACTAGAAGGCCTCCATGAGGGCTATGTTGTCTGGATGCCAATTGCCAATTCCTTCAGAGGAAAGTTGCTAAGAGCTTTGTGAACCATCGTCAGTGGGTGATCATTGAAAGGATGAAGTAGTTAGTCAGATGGAGAGAAAACTTGGCGTCACACAACGGTAACTACAGGATGCAGAGGTGAGAGCCTCACAAAATGCATTAGAATCCATGTAAGGAACTCCATTATAACACCAGTAGCAATGCTTCTATGTCTTTGGAGGGAACAAGTACAGAATGTCTCTGATAATGTTCTCACATAGCCTGGGTGTTGGTGACAGGAAGTTGTATTAATTAACTCATCTAGTAGACTCTGTTCCAACATTAACATGCTGGAATTTTTATAAAAATTCTTTGTAGGAAATGTGTTCTGATTCTTTTTCAAGTTTGAAAGATGTGTCTTAAATCTGAATGAAAAAAAAATGACGTTCAAAATTTAGCACGGTGGCTGGAGAGATGGCTCAGTGGTTTAGGACAGTTGTTTTTGCAGAGGACCCAAGTTTGATTCCCATTACCCACGTGGTGGGTAGACCCACTCATGTCCCAGGGGATCTAATGCCTTCTTCTGACCTCTGTGGGAACAAACATATGCAGACAAGATGCTCAAGCATACAAAATAAAATAAATAGTCTAAAACTTTTTAAGAAGCTAGAATGTCCTCATAGGAGAGTTGACGTCTGGTCCACAGGATACTAGAAGATGCTGAGGAAATGTGTCCATATAAGAAAGGATTAGCTCACTTTTGATGTTTGCCTTAGAAAAGAGATTAAATCTCTTTAATTCACTTCAATCATTTGTTTATTATCTCTTCTCAAAAATGGTATTTTTCCATTTGGCCTTCTTCATGGTTAATTGTGGAAATCTGAACCCAGATTGACTGTCCTTACATCCTTAGCTAAGGGCTTACCATACAAACTCTTTAAAACTATGTTTCCTTGGATGATGAAGGTCAGTGGATCAGATGAAGGACTGGTGGAGGACTGAATGTGGGCACTCATCAGTTATCCAGTAAGCTCTTCCTTCTCTTATGATCTGGCTAGTCTTACATAGAACATCTTTAGCACTTATCAGAAGACTTGATGCTTCAGGCATCTAGAATTTAACCACACCAATGGTTTGAGGGACAGTAGAGATTATAGAGCTATTCTGCAGTCCCTTGGGAATTTGAGTGTTAGAACAATGCGAATCTACAGTCTTTAGGTGACAATTAGGATTTTACCCCCCTCCCTCTCTCCCTCTCCCTCTCTTTTACTCTGCCCCTCTTTCAGTGACTTCCAGGTAGATTTCCTATTGTGTAAAAAGCTGAGAACTGTTCACCTACAACTATGTGAGGGTTTCTGATGAAACTCAGGCCTGACTTCCACGCAGAAACTGAAGGATCTTAAACCCAGGATCTAAATCCTTCTTTATATAATTAACAGAAACGCTCATGCATGATACACACTTACCATTCTTCCTCCAAATTAAACCAATCGTCTGAGCAGAGAAGTGAAGGAAAGAAAACAAAAATAGGGGAAACCCTGCAAACTTACCAATGATATGTTTGTAAGTTTATTGCCCCTTCCATGTTTTTCCATGGAGGTGAGCACTCTGGGAGATTGTAAAGGGTTCCAGGTATTAGTAAAGACTGGAATGTGGGTAGCTTCTGTAATGCATTACCCTGTGGCATTGCTTCTCAGCTTGTGGGTTGAGACACTTTTGGGGGTCAAATAACCCTTCCATAGGGGTCACATGTCAGATGTCCTACCTATCAGATATTTACATTACCATTCATAACAGTAGCAAAATTACAGTTATGAAGTAACAACAAAAATAATTTTATGGTTGAGGGTCACTATGACATGAGGGCCTATATTAAAGACTGATAGCATCAGGAAGGTTGAGAGCCACTGCTCCTTGGAATCTAAGGAACGGCATCCCCCCTCAGGGACCATGCGAGCTCCCTCACAGCTTCTGTTCATCAGAGGGCATGGCTTCTGTTCCTTTTAGGGTGTAGAATACAGCAGTTGTTTAGTTTCACTCTGTTTCTTAAAACTTAACTAAAAATAATGTATTGTAACATTGAGAAATAACCATCTAGAATAACTCAAACTGTAAAAACATGGGTCCCAAGCTGGGTAATGGTGACATACACCTTTGATTCCAGCACTTGGGAGGCAGAGGCAGGTGGATTTTTTAGTTTAAGGCCAGCCTGGTTTATAGAGTGAGTTCTAGGACAGCCAGGGCTATACAGAGAAACCCTGTCTTGAAAAAAAATGGGCCCCATAAAGAGGCATGTTCTGAATAGATCCTCATAAAGTGGATGTTTCCAGTGGTATTTGGGCACTTTGGGAGTTTACACACACACAGTGTAGAAGTCTAGTCAATATGGCTTAGATGTGTTCTTAGTTTTTATTTTTCTTGGTAATATTTTTCTTCAGTAAACACCAAGAGCCATGGGATCACTCATTGTTTGCTCACAAAAGCTGTACTTCAAATCTCTAGAATGTGAGGGCATCTGTCTGAGATCTGCCATCCCAGTGTCAGGCTCAGCCTAGGGTATAACACGCTTATGAGCTGGCTTGCTTTGACCACCATTAACGTGGCTGCTACATGTTCCTGCAGAAACGAAGATGTACCATTGTCTTAGCAAAGGATTTATTGCTGTGAAGAGGCACCATAACTATGGCAACTCTTATGAAGGCAAACATTTAATTGGGGCTGGCTTACAGTTTCAGAGGGTTCAGTCCTATGATCGTGGTGGGAAGCTTGGCAGTGTACAGGCTTGATGCTGGAAGACTCAAGAGTTCTACATCTAGATCCATAGGCAGCAGAAGGACTGTGAGACACACTGGGCATAGCTTGAGCATAGGAGACCTCAAAGCCTGCTCCCACAGCAGCACACTTCCTTCAACAAGGCCACACCTCCTAATAGTGCCATTTTTCTATGGTCCAAGCTTTCAAACCCATGACTCTATGAGGGTTATTCCTATTCACACCACCATAGCTGTGTTTGAGAAGTGACAAAATACAGAGCTGGCCTTTATCAGGGGTTGTGCTCAGGTACAGAACCACATGGATGAGGTGCCTTGATTACTTGTAAGTGCCTAAACTTATGGGAGAACATGGATTTTTATCACAAGAAAGGAGTTAGAGGTGGATATTATGTGACACTCAAGCTTTAGACAGTGTGAGCTTCAAAAAGACATTAAAGGAGAGTTGTGGTCAAAGGGCAAGAGCGTGTTGACTGAGTGTAGTAGGCTTACTCTTAGATTTTGACTTCGATGGATGTTCTTTTGTAAGCAGCAGTGGGAAGCAACATTGACATTGGTTATTGCATTTAGTTAGAGACTATTTTGATCTATTTGTGGGACCATAGAGTCAATAGGGACACCACCACCATGTCCTGATGTATTCGTTAGCATTTGGGGAGGAATTTTGCACTGCATAAATCATCTACTCATGACATTTCATATCTCAAGTAGGATGAGTTATTGACTTAGAGACTGGATTTTCATGCTGCATTGAAAACGCTAGCAAATAAATAACAAGGCGGGGGGCTAAGGGGGATGCCAGGGAAGGGCAAATAGAGTTGATTTTTCAGGAGGACAAGGGGTGGGGTTGGTAACAGGAGGAATCAGGTGAGGGGAAAGGAGAGAGAAAATACTGGGAGTAACAACTAGAATGGGGGGGCATCTCGGGGTTTAGGCAGAAACCTAATGTAATGGAAGTTCTATGGAATCTACAAGAGTAACCTTAGCAAAAACTTCTAGTAATAGGGTCATGGGGGTTGAACCAGTCAACTTCTGTAACCAGGAAAGGCCTCAAGTGGAGAGATTGGGACACCAACCCAGACACAAAAACTTTGACCTACAGTTTGTCCTGCCTTCAGAGTTTCCTGGGATGGAAACTTAGCAATATTGATATCAAAGATACCAAAGAGACTTCACTTGGCAACTAAAGAGAGTTGACACAGACGGCCACACCCAAATATTAGGCAGAGCTCAGGAAGTCCTGCAGAGAAAGGAGAGGAAAGATAGAAGAAACTAGAGGGGTCAGGGAATGGGCACCCCAGGAGAATATGGCCACAGAGTCAACTGACTGGGACTCACGGGACCTTGCAGAGGTCAAGGAGCCTAGATAGGTCTCACTTAAGTCCTCTGCATGTATGTTATGGCTGAGTAGTTGGTGTTCTATGGAAATCCTAAAAGTGGGTGCAGTTACTATTCCTGACTATTTTGGGACCCTTTTCTTCATCCTGGGTTGCCTTGTCCAGCTTTGATGTGATTATATGCACAGAATCTTACTACTATAGTTTGTTATGTTGTGTTTGGTTAATGTCCCTGTGAGGCCTGCATTTTTCTGAGGGAAGGTGGAGAAGGGTGAATCTGAGGGAGAGGAGAGGTTGGGGGAGGAGGCTGGGGGAGTGGGAAGGGAGAATTACAGTTGTGAGGGGAAATTACAGTTGAGATGTAATATATGAAAGAAGAATAAAAAAGAAAACACCAGCCAAGAATGATATTTATACTCACCAAGGCTACTTTAGAAAGTGCCAAGTATATAGCAACTATTTTGTGTCTTGAAGCATTCTGGTTTTGAAATATTTGAAATTGTGGAGAACAATATTCTCAGCTTCTCCAGTGAGTCAATAGTTGTTTAGTGTACTTGGTAATGTGATTCAAATGGAAACACAAATAAGCAAAAACAAGGCTAAGCCATCAAAAACAACAGACAAACAGAGCATTGCTCACTTCTTACACAGCAGTTTATATCTGAACTTACACATGCTGGTTCAAGGAACCACGAGTAGAGGATGTGAATTCCACCCTCAGCTGGGTCTGAAATTCCCATATATACTTCCTACAGTCAATGATAAAACTGTAGGGTTGAGAGACAGATATTCAGTGTAATAGTTACCTTTGAGGAGAAAATGCTCTTACAAAAGTTACAAGATTTTTGAAGTCATGAAACAAACTCATAGCAATGGTCCCTATGTTCCAGCATTATTTGAGACCAGTTGTCTGACGAAAGTAACATCCCTCTCTTCATTTCATGTATTTTTATTATCATTAAATTAACTTCATGATAATACACATTTTTATGTTAATATAAATTGCCTTTTCTCACTGTGAATATGGACTGGTTGTAAAATTCAGATTTATTTCTAGGTTACAGGTTGCAGAACCTACATTCCTCTGTGTTATTGTGTGTGGCCAATGTTCCCATTATTTTATTTTTAGCTTCTACAATTGTTTTAAACATAACACATGTATTTTATATAATCATTGCCAATGTTTCACAGGTCACTTGATGACAGAAGTGATTTTTTATTTATTTATTTATTTATTTTGATTTTTCGAGACAAGGTTTCTCTGTGTAGCCCTGGCTGTCCTGGAACTCACTTTGTAGACCAGGCTGGCCTCGAACTCAGAAATCCGCCTGCCTCTGCCTCCCGAGTGCTGGGATTAAAGGCGTGCGCCACCACGCCCGGCCAGAAGTGATTTTTTTGTTCACATTTTCTTGATTTTTTTCTAAGTTGAAAAATAGACAGGGGTCAGGCAGTGGTGGCACACACCTTTAATCCTAGCACTTGGGAGGCAGCCTGAGTGAGTTCCAGGACAGTTAGGGATACACAGAGAAACCCTGTCTCAAAAAACAAACAAACAAACAAACAAACAAACAAACAAACAAACAAGAAAAATAGATAGGGTCTGAGGACTAAATGCAGTAACTTGCCAGACAGGTTGGATAGTCATCAGGACACTATGATGGGACACTATGAACAATGTATATTTTTCTGTTTCATTTGCTGGAACATTTTTTAAACAATTTTTTATTAGATATTTTCTTCATTTACAATTAAAATGTTATCCTAAAAGTCCCTTATACCCTCCCCCCACCCTGCTCTCCAACCCACCCACTCCTGCTTCCTGACGCTGGTATTCTCCTGTATTGGGGCATATAATCCTTGCAAAACCAAGGGCCTCTCCTCCCAATGATGGCCAATTAGGCCATCTTCTGCTACATATGCAGCTAGAGACACGAACTCAGGGGGTACTGGTTGGTTCATATTGCTGTTCCTCCTATAGGGTTAAAGACCACTTCAGCTCCTTGGGTACTTTCTCTAGCTCCTCCATTGGGAGCCATGTGTTCAATCCAATAGTTGACTGTGAGCCTCCACTTCTGTATTTGCCAGGCACTGGCATAGCCTCAGTAGAGTCAGCTATATCAGGGTCCTGTCAGCAAAATATTGCTGGCATATGCAATTGTATCTGCATTTGGTGGCTAATTATGATATGGATCCCTGGGTGGGGCAGACTCTGGATGGTCCTTCCTTCCATCTCATCTCCAAACTTTGTCTCTGTAACTCCTTCCATGGGTATTTTGTTCCCCATTCTAAGGAGGGACGAAGTATCCACACTTTGGTCTTTCTTCTTCTTGAGGTTCATGTGTTTTGCAAATTGTATCTTGGGTATTCTAAGTTTCCAGGCTAATATCCATTTATTAGTGAGTGCATATCATGTGAGTTCTTTTGTGATTGGGTTACCTCACTCAGGATGATACCCTCCAGATCCATCCATTTGCCTAAGAATTTCATAAATTCTTTGTTTTTAATAGCTGAGTAGTACTCTATTATGTAAATGTACCACATTTTCAGTATCCATTCCTCTGTTGAGGGACATCTGGGTTCTTTTCAGCTTCTGGCTATTATGAATAAGGCTGCTGAGATGGTTTGTATATCCTTGGACCAGGGAGTGGCACCATCTGAAGGTGTGGCCTTGTTGTAATAGATGTGACCTGGTTGGAATGGGTGTGTCACTGTGGGTGTGGGTATAAGATCCTCACCCTAGTTGCCTGGAAGTCAGTCTTCCACTAGCAGCCTTTGGATGAAGACATAGAACTCTCAGCTCCTCCTGCACCATGCCTGCCTGGATACTGCCATGCTCCCACCTTGATGATAATGGACTGAACCTCTGAACCTGTAAGCCAGCCCCAATTAAATGCTGTTTTTTATAAGACTTGCCTTGGTCATGGTGTCTGTTCACAGCAGTAAAACCCTAACTAAGACAGCTGCTATGAACATAGTGGAGCATGTGTTCTTATTACCAGTTGGTACATCTTCTGGATATATGCCCCGGAGTGGTATTACTGGATCTTCCGGTAGTACTATGTTCAATTTTCTGAGGAACAGCCTTACTGATTTCCAGAGTGGTTGTACAAGCTTGCAATCCCATTGCTGGAACATTTTACAGATAATGTGACCTTCGAGCTACATAAATGGGGAGACAGGGTTTTCATCTCAAATCTGTAGTTCCTTAAAATAAAAAATGACTGGTTGTCTTGTCCAGTGTTTCTGATTGGCCAGAATGACGCTCTTAGAGGAAACTCAGGCTCAAACCCTTCCATGTGACATGTTGTCATGCAGAGATCAAAGGAGATGGTCCTTACAATAACGTACAGTTTTCCACATGGGAGTTATGGTACATCAGGGACTAGAGAGCCCGCAATCCAATGCCAAGAAAGTCTGAACAGGATACCTTTCAGAGAGTTTTCTCCAAGTTGCTCAGAAGGGTTCTGTTCTAATTCAGCAGCATCAGCGCCTCTCACAGGGAGCCCAGAACCATGGTGGCATGGGGGACAGCTGATGACAGTCTTCTGAGTGCTGTGGTCAGTGCTGGGCCTATGCTTCGGAAACTCCCCTCAGGAGGGCTTGGGTTCCAGGGGCTGGCTTAGGACTTTCAGAAATGGCACACACAGTTCTGGGTTTTCATTGAAGTCTTCACCAAGGAGGGAGAATAATCATTACCAAAAGTATTTGGAGGATTCAAGATATTAAAACTTGGGTAAGAGTTTAAGTTGATCAATATCCCTTAGACTTGTTTTTAAGGCAAGGATCTCTTCAAGGTACCAGGTAACCAAGGGAGACTGTGAGATCTTGGTCCTTCAGCTTCCACCTCCTGATGCTAGAACCAGGGCTTTGTGGATGCTACACAAGCAGTGACTAACTGAGCCTCTAAGACATCTGTTCTGTAAAAGAAACATTTTAAGTGAGTGTTTTCCATAGAAGGTTCCTGTTTCTAATAAGGGGGTGTCATAGGCTTTTCTCTTCTTTCATGTCAGGTAAAATACTTCTTGAAAAGCAACACCTCCATGTTGGATGCAAGAGACACACAGTTGAGTGTGCATGCATGTGTGAAATTCTGGTCAAATGGGAAAGCAGGAGATATTGAGAGTCACAAAACAAATGAAAAATTATGGCTACATGCTGTGACTCTGCATTACAAGCAGCCGCATCAGGTGAAGAGAGAGAAAGTCTTTGAGTTGGTGAGGGCTGAGGTGAGGGACAGACATGGGTAGGCAACATGGAAGATGGAGATAGAATGTCCTCGGGCTCTGTGAAGTGAGGGGGCACAGTGAAGGGACTCAGAGGCCTGGTCACAACGAGGGAGGTTGACCAGATTTCTGAACACCCCAGAGAGAGTGCTAAGGTTTGCATTTCAGAAAGAATCATTTATTACCTGGGCAAGTGGTGCCGTTTTCAGAGTGGTCCTGATGAGTGCGAAGGTGGCCTGGATAAACCTCAACTGATGGGCACACATGGCTCAAAGCACAAAGTGTGAGCTTAAGGCAGTGTAGCAATGGAATGCAGAAGCCGAGGGTCGGGATGGCACATATTTGGAGAGCTCTGGATAGCTGAGGGAAATGGAAGAGAGACAAGCTCACAGCAGAAGGTCATCCATCAGGTTTTTACTGAACTGAGGTCCTTCTGTGGCACAGTTTGCATGGGTAACTTAGTAACCCACAATGCACCTCCATCCAGCTACAAGTCATTTGCCCTTGTCCAAATAAGACAACTATCATTCTTTCCTAATGACTCTCAGTAACTCCCTAAAAGTGCCCTAGCAACTTTGCCTATCTTCTGTGGTTGGAATGACCTGGAACATAACCTGAAACAAGGGAAAGTGGGTAGGTACAGCCTGTTATAGGTTCCTCGTGCAGTAAGGCAACCTCTACCATTTGAGTAAACTTTTATGGGAAAAACCCACCATATTTCCCGTTCTATGCCTATTGCATGATTGAGCATGCATATAATTAAATCAGATGCATGATGGGAAAGTCTCAGTGAGCAAAGGTTCATGTAACCCACGCCTGTCCATCAAAACCTTAAATCACTTACTCCCTATCCATAGCAATTGACTTTTCCTCCTGAAGCTCCTGAAGCTCTGAAGGCAGCCCTAGGGCTCTTATGCGAATCCCACTGTGTCCTCTCTATCCTCTACTTTCTTGTTGCTTTTGAATAAAACACCTTGCTGTTTTTCTTGTTGCATTTCTTCAATGTTTTGAGTAAGACACTAAGAGAGGGCACAAAAACTTCCAGGTTAGTTTCTCTAACACACTGGAACTATTGAGGTGGACATGCTAGAAAGACATTTGGATTTATGGTTCTGACTTCTAGAGAGATCATGAGATAGAGTTCTGAATGAAGGGATTCAAGTTTTGAAAAACCCTTCTCAAAGTCTCATAGCTCATAGGTGAGAGAGCAATTCTTTTTGTTTCTAGGACAAGCATATTCTTTATTTTTGCCTTGCTATGTGCTTGAGTGTTGTGTGAATGCGGACTTGCATGTCTGATGCTTGTGGAAGGCAGAAAGTGAAATCAGGTCCTACACAAGGGCAGTGAGTGCTCTGACCCATGAGGACATGGCTCCAGCTGTGGCCAAGCACGTTCTTAAAGCTATATAATAGAAACAAAGGTAAGGAGGGGCTCCAGGGCTGGGAAGTCAGCATGATGCCTTCCTTGGTCTCTCTGACTCTTCTTCAGAAAGTGCAAGGCTAATAAATTAGAAGAAAATAGATTGTTAATGTGCTTTTTATTTAAAAGCTATGTTCAAGGGCTGGATAGATGGATCGGTGGTTAAGAGCTCTTCTTGCTCTTCCAGAGGACCCAGGCTTGATTTCCCCAAAGAGGCTAACAACCATCTATAACTCCAGTCGGGGGGACCTGAGCCCTCTTCTGGCTTGTGCCACTGCACTCCGGTGGAGTCAGCTTGTCAGGCAGAAATGCCTAAAAATCTGTTCATGAGGAAAAGAATTTCAAGGAGGCTCTCCTCCTGGGGCCTGACGAAAGCCAGCTCTCCAGTTGGGTCAGTTTGACAGGCAAAAGCCTGGAAGCTGCCCAAGAGGAAAAGAGTTCCACGGAAATTCCCTCCTGGGGTTTGGCGTTTCCCCTAACCCATAAAATTAATTTTTCACTCCTGCATTAGTCTAGTGTATGGATCCACGTGCTCTCTATTTAGTATTACCTTATTGTAATGCCTTTTAAGATTGTATTCTGAATTAGCTAAAGCCTCTCCCAGTGTTCCAAGATCCCAGATAGCAGCAAGGAGCTTAACCTATTCAGTGACTAATTAAGCGTCACAATAAATCAGAGCCATTATCTGCAGTAAGAGCCTGGGAGTCTCACTGAGATAGAAATCTTTTACTACAGACTACATTCCATGTCAAGAGTAAGTTAATATACTATCCTGATAATGGGAATTCTCCAAACTAGATAAGAATTAACAAGGCCTAGAAAATTTCGGGGTCAGTGACATTACATTATTCTTGAAGCCTGTCAAGAGTTAATTACCCCCTGGTGCTATTAACACTGAAGTGTAAATTTCTTACCTGGCATTAGGCTGATCCTAGGCAGGGTGATAATCTCTAAAGTAAACATTTATCTGGTTCCTTTTGAAGTCACTCCTCTTGCACCTGGAAAACTTCAATGTGCCCTATTCTGTTACTCTGTATTATAAAACTCTGAGGCTCCACCAGACAATTACATTCAGATTCAACACCTCTCTTGTGTGTGTGTCTCTGTTTGTCACTCCACCTAAGCTTTGCCCACCTACTCTAGAGACCCGTTTCCATGCAGGCACAGGGGCCCAGAGGGTCTGCGGCAGGCTTTCATGAGGACTGTACACACATACATGTGCATATACTTTGCACACATACATGTAGGCAAGATACCCATACACATAAAATAAAAATAAAGGAAAATCTGTAATGAGACTTCAATTTTATAGTCCTGGAACTAAATATTAGGAACTTGTTGATTATCTCCAAGAAGCAAAGATATTATGCAATGAATTCATGTGAAAAGATGGAAAATAATTCTACTGTTGGTCATGCATTTAAAAGAAAGTGCATGGATTCTCTGAAGGGTTCCATACTGTATTAGTCAGGGTTCTCTAGAGTCACAGAACTTATAGATAGTCTCTATATAGTAAAAAGAATTTATTGATGACTTACAGTCGGCAGCCCAATTCCCAAGAATGGTTCTGTCGCAGCTGTGAATGGAAGTCCAAGGATCTAGCAGTTACTCAGTCTCACACGGCAAGCAGGCGAAGGAGCAAGAGCTAGACTCCCTTCTTCCAATGTCCTTATATTGTCTCCAGCAGAAGGTGTAGCCCAGATTAAAGGTGTGTTCCACCACACCTTTAATCCCAGATGAAAGGTGTAGCCCAGATTAAATCTCCTTAAACTCGGAGATTTAATCTTCTGGAATCCATAGCCATTATGGCTCAAGATCTCCATACCAAGATCCAGATAAGGATATCTAAGCCTCCAGATAAGGGTCACTGGTGAGCCTTCCAATTCTGGATTGTAGTTCATTCCAAATATAGTCAAGTTGACAACCAGGAATAGCCACTACACATACTTACTTCCTATTGTGATTTTTGTTGTAAAGTAGATTGTAGAAATGGGACAGGAAGAGAGAAATGGACAGAGAACAATCGTGTCAGTTAGGTGTTCTTGGGGCTGCCTGAGAACTGTGCTTGAGTGAACCATAAGAACAGAAGAACAACAGTGTCCTTCACTTCATATGTGTGCTCTAAGCAAGAGCAGGGCTTGCAGAATCAGTGACTGTTAGCTACAGGAACATCATGGTATTAGAATTTGTGGCTGCTTATGCTCAGAATAGTGTTTTAAAATGTTAATGACACTATTAATTCCCAAGCTCCATTTTCATATTTAGCATCCCCTGTTCTTCTGGAAGGTTGAAACCGTCTATTTTTGAAATGCTCTAATTCTCCTTTGTTTTGCAAGGGAAAGATGATTTATGCATCCTTACTACCCCCTCTCAGGTCTAAAAGATGCTCCCTTGAGCATCTTTTAATCTGAAAGCGTTTCTAATCTGAAAACTTGTATTTCAATGAACTCTGAAACCGTAGAGAAGATTGCTGGTCAAGTCTCTCCTCTTTCATCTTCTGCTACCCTCCAACTCCATAGCCCTTGCTCCAATGCTCTATCTATGTGGCTAGGCAAGGAGACTTTTCTACCCACACAAAACATTATCCTCTATAGCTATGTTCTCCTATCTTCCTGTTTTCCTGGGGTTCCTTTTTTTCTCTATAACATATTGAACTTAACTTTTTTTAATAGTGTGTATACACATGTACATGTGTTCATTTGGGTACACATGGATGTTCATGTGGAGGTTGAAAGTCAACCTTAGGCATTTCTCCACAGGCACTGTTCACCTTGTGTTTTGAGACAGGATCTCCCATTGACCTGAGGCTTGCCTATTAGTTTATGTTGGCTGTCCAGCATACACCAGAACCCTGCCTGTTTCCCCTTTCACAGCATTGGAATTTTAAGTGCATTTTTCGCATGGATGGAACTCAGGTCCTCATGGTTGCCCAGTGAGCTCTTTACTGTTTGAGCTACCCCTCCAGTCTTTGAAGCTAACTTTGGAGTGAAAAGACCTGATGCCTTGTTAGGATTCACCCATATAGTATATTTTGAGAGACATAGAAATGCTTTTAATAAAATACACCAAATATCTTCCTTTTGAGCCCTGGACCATGTGCCAAGGTTTTACATTAATTATGGACCAAAGTATGGAAGTTTGTGTCCATGACAAACTACCTTCGAGAGAGCTTAGATTTAGGAAAACATGAGTAGAGGTATCATGATATTTCTCTAATGATTACATTTAAAATGATATGACATAAAATTAGAACCCAGAGGTGTTTGGGGTTCATGTACTTGTTTATTTTGTGTACAGTAAAACATTGATCCTGTATTGCAGGTAGTTCATAATTTCACAGAACACGATTCTGGGAAGCCTGATTGTAAGGTAACATCTAGGAAGGGAATGCTTGATATGACAGAAGCACAGGTTGAAGACTAGCAAGAAATAAAGGATCAGCTTGTCCTCTTACAAGGAATTCACATGTATGATACAAGACACTAGTCTGTTCATTGGGTTTATCTTCCTACCACTTAAGGAGCTAACCTCTTTATATAGGTCAATGTTAGAATTTGCCCTATTCTACCACTTGCCTCTGACTTTTGACTAATCACTAATAAAACTGCTATAAGTAACTTTGAGCAGATCTTTTGGGTAGAGACAGGTCTTGAACTCCTAAAGAAGGAGTATGATTGTTGGATGGCGTGCTAAGAGTTTACTAATCTACTGCCTCATGTTCTTCTTAAGTTCCTGCGACTTGGCATTCCCACCGGCAATGATGACTATGCCTGTAGCTCTGAATCCTTGTCAGGACTTGGTGACGTTAGTTGGTTCTGATTGTGACCATTCTGACAGGTGTGAAGTGGCGTCTCATTGATTTGACTTGTTGACATCATCTGTTTGAGTGCTTATGTGTCACCCACGTGTCTTCTCTGCTGCGGCTTTTGGCAAGCACACCAGTACTTTGACCATGACATTCTCATGCAAACATAGCACACCTCCGGGCAGTGCCTTAGCCGTGGTCTTATCCGGACAAGATTTTAAGGCTGATGATTAATTTTTGACTTGTGTGTTGACCTACTCTCTACTCTCATTTTAAGGATACCTTTCGGGAGGCCCCGTGAAGCAGTGGTCTGAGGTGAAGGCAGCACTCTGTCCATACCTCAGATTTTGTGACCTTTAAATGATAGAACCTCAGTTATTTCTTGCTAAAGCTGTGTCTTTGAAACCTGACCATCACTGAGTGCAAGCCAGAACATTTTCAGATTATAGGCAGAAGGAACATTTGCTATCTCACCTCACACTTTCCAACCCAGCTTGAAAACTAATTTGGTATAGGCTTGGTTGATCACATTCACAGTCAGAAAGTGTAAGAATAGAACACTCTTGTTTCTTTTCTCTAGCATTGACAAATATGTGTCAGTCTTGGTCAACCTGTAGCATCCTAAGGTAAATCAAGGGGCAGTATAAAAGATATATGTATATGTATATCTATGTCTACGTCTATATCTATATCTATATCTATATCTATATCTATATCTATATCTATATCTATATCTATCTATCTATCTATCTATCTATCTATCTATCTATCTATCTATAGTGACAGAGGAGCAGAATTAGAAATTCAAGGCCAGCCTGGGCTACAGGAGGCCTCTTCTTTAAAAATTTAATCTTTTTCCATGCTAAAACACAGATACACATCTATGCTGTCTGTTTCACTGTCCTCCAGTGGCACATACTAAGTCAGTTCCATCTATCTTGTTTGTGGTCACATGCTGCAGATTAAAGTTTCATTTTTGTTAAGATTAGATTTAGCTGAGAACAATAGAAAACACAGTTATAGGGAAAAGATAAAACATGGTAGAAAATTATTTTTCTCTCATATTTTTCTTTCATGTGAAATTTTGTTGGCTAATGGTTTAGGGTTTCCATGATGGCACTGTCCACACACTGCCCAGGAACTTAGGGACTTCCTGATGCTTGCTACAATGTTCGTAGGATGTAACCCTTGTCTCATAAGCTCTACATTTGGATCTGGACAGAGATAGACGGGAAAGGAAAGTGTTAACAACGAATGCCAGTTAAAGTTCTTGGAGGACAGCACTTCACCTTAAGAGATGGAGGGAGGCCAAGAAGGGAGCTGAGAAAGGAAATGAAAGGTGTTCCTTCCACAGTGGCCAATTAGCAGTCAGTACTGCTTAGCTTGTCTTGCTTCTGTGACAGCTGCTTTTACAGAGCCATATTACACTGACTTTTCAGGTATGCTCAATGACCGTGGAAATCACAGCAGAAATTAAAGTAGCTAGAACTTTAGATCTCAAAGCTTCATGATCAGGGTTTTTAATGCTCACATGACAAAATTCACACTCCCCACTCCGTGTGTGTGTTGTGTGTGTGTGTTAGTAATATTCTTTGGCAAGAGCCACACCCTACGAAATGACTTGGCCTGATCACATTATTAGTTAATATGAAAACCAGGAGTAAGAATGGCTCCTTTGGTCTCTACGCTAACTTTTTTTTTTCCACAGTAAGATGAGGTGTATAAAATATTTATATAGAGAGACATTGACTTGAAGGATTGAATTTTCAAACTGGTTGATAAATCATGGAACATTGCTCTACAAGAAATTTATGCCAAAGAAAAGGGATTATTATGTTCGCATTGGAGAAAAATTGGCTGCATAAAGAGAGCTGGGTTTCTTCACTTCAGGACTTCTCAAGGTCTTTCATATGCTGTGTGCCTTTGGGAACTTCTGGAAGATTTATTTTGCAAACTTCTTTTACTGGCAAATGCTTTATTTCACTCCTTACCCTAGAAATGTTTCCTAGAAAAGTTTGAAATGAATATGACTGGGACATGCTCATATATTTAAGGAGCAACTGTTGTTCAATATTAGATGCTTGTAGACTGAGATGAATACAAATGCCCCTTTCTCATGTGCAATACGCACACACACACATACACACACACACACACACACACACACACACACACACACACACACACACATTGGGAAAGAAACCACAGATGCATAATTTATGTAACATTCAACAATTGCCTAATTAAGGCATGGATGTAAAGTAGCTCAGTGTATCATCTTTATTATAATATATGGTATATATTAAATGCAGCAGATGCTTAAAGGAGACCTCTCACAATCTCTGCCTGCAGTACAGAGGATTGGTTATTAGGACACCTTAATCATAATTCCTTGGATTGGAGAGATGGTTCAGTCAATAAAGTGTCTTGCAAGCATGAATTCCTGAGTTCTAGCTCCCAATCTCTTGCAAAAGCTAGGCATGACAGTATGCACTGTAATCTTAGAGCTGAGGAGGTAGAGATGGGAGTATCCCTAGGGCTCACTGGCCAGTCTACCCTCATCAATGAGCTCCAGGCTAATGAGATCTCTGCCTTAAAAATTGAGATAAATGACACCTGAGGAATAGCTTCTGGTACTCTCATACACTCATGCATACTTGCACATGCAAACGTAGAAACACGCATGCACACATACATAAACACATGCATACCACAATGCCCTGAAAACTCCTAAATTGGCTCGGAAAACTTGGGTGTGCACACACATGCATGTCCATCTGTGTGGATGTGCTTAAGTTGCTGTTTTCTGTGGTGCTGAGGATGGAAGCCAGGCCTCACACACACTGGGCAAGCACTGAGAGAGTGAGCTTCAGAGCTACACCCCCAGCCCAGGGCGTAAGCATTGAGAGTGCACAGAAAGAGTGATGAGACCAAGCAAATGCAGGGGTCCACTTGAAACTACATTTCTAGCAGAATGCAACGCTTGTCCTTCCAAGCCCACAGATTATGGAGCTCAGATTATGGTCAGGGAAGTGGTCATGCAAACACAAGGTTGCAGCTGAAGAGGAAGATAACCAGGGCTGTAGTGCTTTGCCTGCCGTGTAATCACACCACCAGGGAAAGAACATGGTGGAGAACGACACAGAGGTTGAACAGAGACCACCACAATGGTTCTTTTAGTGACAATCAAAGCTTATTGCTACTTGCTAAATCCTATACATTCTTATATATAACTGTGTACAGTGTATAATTTTGGCTGGCAGAAGTGAATTCAATCATGCTTAGAATTTCTTTCATCTTCATAATGGCCTGCAGTTAAAGGTGCCCCCCTCTTAGGGTTATTATTCTCTATAAACGCATGACCAGCATGACAGAAGGCAAAACCAAATAATAGAACTTTCATGGTCTACCATGTTTCCATTCGAGCACATCTCTAACTGCAAGACATAATTCCAACTTTCTTGCTTGGCTTATGATATACACTTTTGAAAAAAGACACAACCCAGGCTTTTAAAATTCTTTTAGTGAGTGCAGAACATTATCCCGGGAAATAAATGAATAGAAGGAACTTTTATGATTCATTTAATAAAATAGTAGAGTTGATGAAAATAGCTCTGAAATGAGGGACGTCAGGAGCTGAAGGCCTAGGGCAGGAAACAGTCCAGGAACTGTCAGGTGCACAGCACTGAGGTATAGTGCTAGCCCACAAAGGACTGCAGAATGACTTGAAATACCAGCATTATTTAGAATCTAATTGTCTGATGATGGCAACTGTTAACGTGACTACTCCTCATTCTAGATATGGAATAGCACTTGAGGGAATGGAGAGACCCTGAAAAAGAAGGTGCTAGAATATAAGGAACTCAGGAACATTTAACTCTTATCTGAGATTATTATTCCAGAATGAAAAAAAGTCATCCTATTCTCTCTCTCCCCTATCTCTCCTCTCTCTGTATATGTTTGGGTGAGAGGAGTGCCATTTTATTTACTTATTTTTTATTGAAAATAAATTTCTTCTTCTCATACATCCTGATTATGGTTTCTCCACCTCTATTTATCCTAGTTCCTCCACTCCTCCACTTCCTTCCAGATCCACCCCTTTTCTGTCTCTCATTAGAAAATAAACTGGCTTCTAACGGATAATAATAAAATAAAATAAAACACCAATTGAAAACAAAAAGAAACATCAGAATAGTACAAAGAAACCAACAGAAGGATAAGAGACAGATATAAATGCAGAAACTCACTCATTCACTCAGGAATCCCATAAAAGCACAGAACCATAAACACACACACACACACACACACACACACACACACACACACACACACACACACAGAGAGAGAGAGAGAGAGAGAGAGAGAGAGAGAGAGAGAGAGAGAGAGAGAACACAAGGAGGAGAAAGAGGAAAAAGAGGAGGAGGAGTAGAGAAGAAGAAAAGGAAGAGGTAGAGGAAGAAGAAGAAGAAGAAGAAGAAGAAGAAGAAGAAGAAGAAGAAGAAGAAGAAGAAGAAGAAGAAGAAGCAGTAGCTAATAGAGGCAGTTTTGATATGATATTATGAGACAAGGAATCTCCAAAGGTGCTGCTGAGTTCAGTTTCTGTTGACCATCTACTGTTGGGCATGCATACATGTGGCCTTGTTGGAATAGGTGTGACCTGGTTGGAATGGGTGTGTCACTGTGGGTGTGGGTATAAGATCCTCACCCTAGTTGCCTGGAAGTCAGTCTTCCACTAACAGCCTTTGGATGAAGACATAGAACTCTCAGCTCCTCTTGCGCCATGCCTGCCTGGATACTGCCATGCTCCCACCTTGATGATAATGGACTGAACCTCTGAACCTGTAAGCCAGCCCCAATTAAATGTTGTTTTTTATAAGACTTGCCTTGGTCATGGTGTCTGTTCACAGCAGTAAAACCCTAACTAAGACAACAGGTCATGACTGATCTGGAGGAGTGTGTGCATGTGTGTGCTGCTGTGCTTTGTGTAGCTTTCTAAAAAAAAACATTTGGTGCTCTTTGATATGTGGAATCTTCAGATAATCTGCATTTTCCCACTTTTAGGCAGAAATATTAATAAATAGTTTGGTCCCTCCTGCAGTTTTCAATATCCCAACAAAAGCAATGTGAGGGGCAAAGGGGATTCATTTTGGCTCATATGCAAAATTCACCATCTGTGATATTTAGTTGTGGTTTCTTCCACAAGACCTGATTAAGTCAAACCAGGCAGCATTCTACACAGAGTGAGAAGGGGACCATGAGCAACCCTGAACCCGACCTGAGGAGCTTTGGAAAGTTGATGGCTTCCCAGAGAAAGATAATCAATTTCTTTATGGGTGTGGATCCTGGTGGGTTGACCTGCTCCATTTCATGGCTCCACACCCAGGAGTGTTTGGGCGGCAAAAGTTAGACTGAATGGATTATTAATTGAGAAAGAGAAATGGGGGGGCAATGACATGAGGTTGGTGTGTAGGGAGGTGGGTGGATTGAAGAGGAGTTATGGGGAGGAGTGAAGAGTGAATATGATAAAAACATTGGTATGAAATTCTCAAAAAATTGTTCCAAAATGTTTTTAAAGGTAAAATGAAAAGAAAATTATACTTCCACTACTACACTGATAGTATTGGAATGTTCAAAGAAATAACACTGAAGTATTCCTTCATCTAAATATTTCACAGAGGAAGCTATAAGATTGGAATATTTCAACTGTCATTAAGCAGCAAGCACTGTGTGCTTAGTCTGTTGGAGAACTATTCCTAAGGAACAATAGCAACAATAACATATGCATGCATACTTTATGCACACATATGTAATCTTTGTTAGTTAAATGAGAAGTAAATCTGCTAAAGATGATTGTATTTTCTTGTATTAGCGGTAAATCAGATAGTGATAAGATATTACATATAATATTTTATTTTATAAGAATATACTATATATACACAGAGAAAGGAGAAGAGGAGGGAGGGAGAGAGAGAGAGAGAGAGAGAGAGAGAGAGAGAGAGAGAGAGAGAGAGAGAGAGAGAGAGAGAAAACTTATGTCTTCTTGACCTTTTAGGTGTCTCACTATAAGTCCACAATATAAGCAAACTCTTAATTTTCAAGATATGGAAATGAGGCACATGGAATTATAGCTCACTCTTGTGTGGAGGAATTGGATTAAAACACAGTATCTTTGGTTCTTTCCCTAGCCCATGCTTCTTGGTTTGATAATATAGGCCTCTGGGACAAACATCTATCAGAATATTTTGTTGACAACTATTTTGAATGTGGATATGTGAATATTGCATATTCATGTTATAGGAATCAATGTTATAAGTAAAATAAAATAAAAATAAAAGTTATAAATAGCTTATTATCCAAAAATAACCTTTTACCTTTCTCTGTCAGGAATCTGATTTATGAGGTATTTTGGATGGCATGAAGTTCATAGTTCATCTTCAGAGATCTCTGAAGTTTGTACCATTATGCAACATAAAGAAGAGACAAATCTAGCTCCATCCCTCTTTTATTTGGGCTGTTTTACTTCAAGGTGATTGTTTTTAAAGCTCATGGATTTTCATTTCTTTTTCAATTACTTTTGAGAGGTTGACGTTTTTATTCTTTGTGGCATAATGTCAACGGCGAGGGACAGTACTATAACTTCGGTAGAAATTGAGACATATATGTCTTGTGAAATAGCAAACGTGACATAATAATTATACGTTTATAAGTAAAATGTTATAATATTTTGAAAATGAAAACAGTGTCCATTATTTTTATACGTTACCAAAAGGAGTATTTGGCCAAGGCTTTTAGTTGGATGTGGTTTAAAAGAGCCTAGGGAGGATTACATTGTAACAGGAAGCTCAGGGATGTGGAGTCAGAGGTTGAGCTCTGAATCTAGCCCTCTCAGCCTGGAGCAGCAGGCCTGAGTTCAACTGCTCCATTTCTGAGTCTCAGTTTCCTGGGGGGCAAAAATGAGAGAGTAGTAATTATTTTTCAGAGTAGCGAGGTGCTTTATTAAGGAATGCATCCTTTTGCTGACTCGGGGTATGGTCCACGAGACACTGAAATACAGTTTTTTCCCGTTTTTGTTTATAAGTTCATTCTTTTATTCAAATAGACATGGAGCACACAGCTCATCGCACCTGGTTTCTGGTCCCTCTGATGTGAAGTTGGAAGACATAGACTGACAGAAACAAAGGCAATGCTGGAAGAAGGGAGTCACTCCATTGGCCCAAGAAGAAGAGGAAAGTGTTTCATTTTCGGGTTTGGACTGAAAAGGCTACTCCCACTGCCAAGTCCTCAGCAGGGGGAACAGAAGTGCCAAGAGCTGGAGGCATCCCAGTAGTGACTGGTAAGTAAAATGCAGCGCCCAGGGAGGACTTTAACTCCTGCACACCAGCAGAGGGCTGTTTTGCTCTGGCTGTCTCCTGTCTTCAGCCTTCTCCTAGGCATGGAGGAGGCTGGTCTTCAATGCCTGGCTCTGCTGATGGTTTTAATGAACAGAAATCTTTGAAGGCCCCTTATTAAAGCTAGACATCCCTTAGCTAAGAGTGGCTTTAGCTTCATCAACTGCAGAAGAGGTGGTCTCCATTGAGAGACTCTTTGCTGGATGACTGAGAGGCTGCCACTACTTGAACATAAAATATCTTCAGAATTTTATTTATAGAGTCACTTTTATCTTGTTAAAAAACAAGGGGAAATCGGTATCAAGTCCCTTAACATTCACTTCAGACTTTTCTGTGTGCCTTACTACACTGCAGAGGATAGACATCTGTATATTTTAGTTTATGGACTTCTTTGCTGTAAGGATGTGCATAGGGTTTAGCTTTCACCAATCAGGTGCTCTTGAAGGACACTCATTCATACGTCAGCCTAGCAGTGCAGCAGTGTGGCAGAGGTGGAGTTCGTGGAGCTGTAGTGGTGTCCAGGGAGTGGTACATAGTCTACACTCTGCTCAGTTAGGCTGTGTTTTAACTTTTTAAGTTGCCAGTAACCGGTGTTCCTCTTATTCCATAACATGGTCACAGTGGTCTTTGTTACAAATGAATTGGGAAGTCTTACTTAACAATAGACAAAACAAGCAAGCAAGCAAGCAAGCAAGCAAGCAAACAAACAAATAATAAGCCTTTTAAACTAGTTATCCGATTCCATGGTGAGGTAGTCCAGACTCACTTCAAACTCTTGATCCTTCAGACTCAGTGTTTTGAATGCTCACATTACAGGCATGTGTCACCATACCTCATCAAAACATCCATACAGTAGGAGCACAAGAAAAAGAGACTGCAACTGCGAAAATGTATATATGATGCATGTGTGAAGAGCTGAATGTAAAAATGTGTGTGTAGTAAGATTATTACGTTTACCTTTCGCCATCTGGTAATCTCTGGGGTTAGTTGTTGTCGTTGTCACTGTTTAAAGATTGGAGCAGAAGCTGTGTTCCACTCACCAGCAGTCTCAAAATCCTGTGGTGGGGGTCGTGGGTAGCTGGCAGTACCCCGGTGCGGGTCCAGCTGGAAGAGGCCTGTGGTCCTACTCAGGCCGGTTTTCTGCTTCCCTAACTAATGCAGTCTCAGGTCCCGCACGCAATTGGATTGGAGCAGAAGCTGTGTTCCACTCTCCAGAAGTCTTAAGATCCTGTGGCGGGTGTTGTGGGTAGCTTGCGAGTGTCAGCCGACCCTGCGCCCTAGCTACCCTGGTGCTTTTCTGACCGGAAGAGGCTTGTGGCCCTACGTAGGCCGGATTTCTGCCTCCCCAACCAGAGCAGTCTCAGGTCCCGCGTGATTGGACTGGAGCAGAAGCTGTGTTCCACTCACCAGCAGTCTCAAAATCCTGTGGCGGGGGTCGTGGGTAGCTGGCGGGTGTCAGCCGACCCTGCGCTCTAGCTACCCCGGTGCTGATCCGGCCGGATGAGGCCTGTGGCCCTACTCAGGCCGGTTTCTGCTTCCCTAACTAATGCAGTCTCAGGTCCCGCGCGCAATTGGATTGGAGCAGAAGCTGTGTACCACTCACCAGAAGTCTTATTATCCTGTGGCGGGTGTTGTGGGTAGCTGGCGAGTGTCAGCCGACCCTGCGCCCTCGATACCCCGGTCCTTTTCTGACTGGAAGAGGCTTGTGGCCCTATGTAGGCCGGATTTCTCTCTCCCCAACCAGAGCAGTCTCAGGTCCCGCGTGATTGGACTGGAGCAGAAGCTGTGTTCCACTCACCAGCAGTCTCAAAATCCTGTGGCGGGGGTCGTGGGTAGCTGGTGGGTGTCAGCCGACCCTGCGCTCTAGCTACCCCGGTGCTGATCCGGCCGGATGAGGCCTGTGGCCCTACTCAGGCTGGTTTCTGCTTCCCTAACTAATGCAGTCTCAGGTCCCGCGCAATTGGATTGGAGCAGAAGCTGTGTTCCACTCACCAGAAGTCTTAAGATCCTGTGGCGGGTGTTGTGGGTAGCTAGCGAGTGTCAGCCGACCCTGCGCCCTAGCTACCCTGGTGCTTTTCTGACCGGAAGAGGCTCACCATCATCAGAACCCAGCACTCCCACTTCGCCCAGTCCAGGGCACCCCAACACACCGGAAAAGATAGACACGGATCTAAAAGCATATCTCCTGATGATGGTAGAGGACTTCAAGAAGGACTTTAATAACACACTTAAAGAAATACAAAGGAACACTGGTAAACAGGTAGAAGACAATAAAGAGGAAGCACAAAAATCCCTTAAAGAATTGCAGGAGAACACTGCTAAAGAGTTACAAATCCTTAAAGAAAAACAGGATAACCTAATCAAACAGGTAGAAGTCCTTAATGAAAAACAGGAAAACACATCCAAACAGATGATGGAAATGAACAAAACCATACTAGACCTAAAAAGGGAAGTAGACACAATAAAGAAAACCCAAAAGGAGGCAACACTGGAGATAGAAACCCTAGGAAAGAAATCTGGAACCATAGATACGAGCATCAGCAACAGAATACAAGAGATGGAAGAGAGAATCTCAGGTGCAGAAGATTCCATAGAGAACATCGGCACAACAATCAAGGAAAATGTAAAATGCAAAAAGATCCTAACTCAAAACATCCAAGAAATATAGGACACAATGAGAAGAGCAAACCTACGGATAATAGGAGTGGATGAGAATGAAGATTTTCAACTCCAAGGACCAGCAAACATCTTCAACAAAATTATAGAAGAAAACTTCCCAAATCTAAAAAAAGAGATGCCCATGAACATACAAGAAGCCTACAGAACTCCAAATAGACTGGACCAGAAAAGAAATACCTCCCGACACATAATAATCAGAACAACAAATGCTCTAAATAAAGATAGAATACTAAAAGCAGTAAGAGAAAAAGGCCAAGTAACATATAAAGGCAAGCCTATCAGAATTACACCAGATTTTTCACCAGAGATTATGAAAGCCAGAAGATCCTGGACGGATGTTATACAGACACTAAAAGAACACAAATTCCAGCCCAGGCTACTATACCCAGCCAAACTCTCAATTAACATAGATGGAGAAACCAAAGAATTCCACGACAAAACCAAATTCACATATTATCTCTCCACGAATCCAGCCCTTCAAAGGATAATAACAGAAAAAAACCAATACAAGGACAGGAACCACGCCCTAGAAACAACAAGAAGGTAATCCCTCAACAAACCTAAAAGAAGACAGCCACAAGAACAGAATGCCAACTTTAACAACAAAAATAACAGGAAACAACAATTACTTTTCCTTAATATCTCTTAATATCAATGGACTCAACTCCCCGATAAAAAGACATAGACTAACAAACTGGCTACACAAACAAGACCCAACATTTTGCTGCTTACAGGAAACTCATCTCAGAGAAAAAGATAGACACTACCTCAGAATGAAAGGCTGGAAAACAATTTTCCAAGCAAATGGTATGAAGAAACAAGCTGGAGTAGCCATTCTAATATCTGATAAGATTGACTTCCAACCCAAAGTCATTAAAAAAGACAGGGAGGGACACTTCATACTCATCAAAGGTAAAATCCTCCAAGAGGAACTATCAATCCTGAATATCTATGCTCCAAATACAAAGGCAGCCACATTCATTAAAGAAACTTTAGTAAATCTCAAAGCACACATTGCACCTCATACAATAATAGTGGGAGACTTCAACACACCACTTTCACCAATGGACAGATCATGGAAACAGAAACTAAACAGGGACACAGAGAAACTAAGAGAAATTATGAATCAAATGGATCTGGCAGATATCTACAGAACATTCTATCCTAAAACAAAAGGATATACCTTCTTCTCAGCACCTCATGGTACCTTCTCCAAAATTGACCACATAATTGGTCACAAAACAGGCCTCAACAGATACAAAAATATTGAAATTGTCCCATGCATCCTATCAGATCACCATGGACTAAGGCTGATCTTCAATAACAAAATAAATAATAGAAAGCCAACCTTCACGTGGAAACTGAACAACACTCTTCTCAATGATACCTTGGTCAAGGAAGGAATAAAGAAAGAAATTAAGGACTTTTTAGAGTTCAATGAAAATGAAGCCACAACATACCCAAACTTATGGGACGCAATGAAAGCATTTCTAAGAGGAAAACTCATAGCTCTGAGTGCCTCCAAAAGGAAACTAGAGAGAGCACACATTAGCAGCTTGACAACATACCTAAAAGCACTAGAACAAAAGGAAGCAAATTCACCCAAGAGGAGTAGACGGCAAGAAATAATCAAACTCAGGGGTGAAATCAACCAAGTGGAAACAAGAAAAACTATTCAAAGAATCAACCAATCAAGGAGCTGGTTCTTTGAGAAAATCAACAAGATAGATAAACCCTTAGCCAGACTCACTAGAGGGCACAGGGAAAGCATCCTAATTAACAAAATCAGAAATGAAAAAGGAGACATAACAGCAGATCCTGAAGACATCCAAAACACCATCAGATCCTTCTACCAAAGGCTATACTCAACAAAACTGGAGAACCTGGATGAAATGGAGAAGTTCCTAGACAGATACCAGGTACCAAAGTTGAATCAAGATCAGGTTAATGATCTAAACAGCCCTATATCCCCCAAAGAAATAGAAGCAGTCATTAATAGTCTCCCAACTAAAAAAAGCCCAGGACCAGATGGGTTTAGTGCAGAGTTCTATCAGACCTTCAAAGAAGATCTAATCCCAGTTCTTCACAAACTATTCCACAAAATAGAATCAGAAGGTACTCTACCCAACTCATTCTATGAAGCCACAATTACTCTGATACCTAAACCACAAAAAGACCCAACAAAGATAGAAAACTTCAGGCCAATATCCCTTATAAATATTGATGCAAAAATCCTCAATAAAGTTCTTGCTAACCGAATCCAAGAACACATCAAAACAATCATCCATCCTGACCAAGTAGGTTTCATCCCAGGGATGCAGGGATGGTTCAATATACGGAAATCCATCAACGTAATCCAGTATATAAACAAACTCAAAGACAAAAACCATATGGTCATCTCGTTAGATGCGGAAAAAGCATTTGACAAGATCCAACATCCATTCATGATAAAAGTCTTGGAAAGATCAGGAATTCAAGGCCCATACCTAAACATGATAAAAGCAATCTACAGCAAACCAGTAGCCAACATCAAAGTAAATGGTGAGAAGCTTGAAGCAATCCCTCTAAAATCAGGGACTAGACAAGGCTGTCCACTTTCTCCATACCTATTCAACATTGTACTTGAAGTCCTAGCCAGAGCAATTCGACAACAAAAGGAGATCAAAGGGATACAAATTGGAAAAGATGAAGTCAAAATATCACTCTTTGCAGATGATATGATAGTATATATAAGTGACCCTAAAAATTCCACCAGAGAACTCCTAAACCTGATAAACAGCTTCGGTGAAGTAGCTGGATATAAAATTAACTCAAACAAATCAATGGCCTTTCTCTACACAAAGAATAAACAGGCTGAGAAAGAAATTAGGGAAACAACACCCTTCTCAATAGTCACAAATAATATTAAATATCTTGGCGTGACTCTAACTAAGGAAGTGAAAGATCTGTATAATAAAAACTTCAAGTCTCTGAAGAAAGAAATTATAGAAGATCTCAGAAGATGGAAAGATCTCCCATGCTCATGGATTGGCAGGATCAACATTGTAAAAATGGCTATCTTGCCAAAAGCAATCTACAGATTTAATGCAATCCCCATCAAAATTCCAAATCAATTCTTCAACGAATTAGAAAGTGCAATCTGCAAATTCATCTGGAATAACAAAAAACCTAGGATAGCAAAAACTCTTCTCAAGGATAAAAGAACCTCTGGTGGAATCACCATGCCGGACCTTAAGCTCTACTACAGAGCAATTGTGATAAAAACTGCATGGTACTAGTATAGTGACAGACAAATATACCAATGGAATAGAATTGAAGACCCAGAAATGAACCCACACACCTACGGTCACTTGATCTTCGACAAGGGAGCTAAAAACATCCAGTGGAAGAAAGACAGCATTTTCAACAAATGGTGCTGGCACAACTGGTTGTTAACATGTAGAAGAATGGGAATTGATCCATTTCTATCTCCTTGTACTAAGGTCAAGTCTAAGTGGATCAAGGAACTTCACATAAAACCAGAGACACTGAAACTTATAGAGGAGAAAGTGGGGAAAAGCCTTGAAGATATGGGCACAGGGGAAAAATTCCTGAATAGAACAGTAATGGCTTGTGCTGTAAGATCGAGAATTGACAAGTGGGACCTCATGAAACTACAAAGCTTCTGCAAGGCTAAAGACACCATCAATAAGACAAAAAAACCACCAACAGATTGGGAAAGGATCTTCACCTATCCTAAATCAGATAAGGGACTAATATCCAATATATACAAAGAACTCAAGAAGGTGGACTCCAGAAAGTCAAATAACCCCATTAAAAAATGGGGCTCAGAACTGAACAAAGAATTCTCACCTGAGGAATACCGAATGGCAGAGAAGCACCTGAAAAAATGTTCAACATCCTTAATCATCAGGGAAATGCAAATCAAAACAACCCTGAGATTCCACCTCACACCAGTCAGAATGGCTAAGATCAAAAATTCAGGTGACAGAAGATGCTGGCGAGGATGTGGAGAAAGAGGAACACTCCTCCATTGTCGGTGGGATTGCAAGCTTGTACAACCACTCTGGAAATCAGTCTGGCGGTTCCTCAGAAAATTGGACATAGTACTACCGGAGGATCCAGCAATACCTCTCCTGGGCATATATCCAGAAGATGTCCCAACCGGTAAAAAGGACACATGCTCCACTATGTTCATAGCAGCCCTATTTATAATAGCCAGAAGCTGGAAAGAACCCAGATGTCCCTCAACAGAGGAATGGATACAGAAATTATGGTACATTTACACAATGGAGTACTACTCTGCTATTAAAAAGAATGAATTTATGAAATTCCTAGCCAAATGGATGGACCTGGAGGGCATCATCTTGAGTGAAGTAACACAATCACAAAAGAACTCACACAATATGTATTCACTGATAAGTGGATATTAGCCCAAAACTTAGGATACCCAAGATATAAGATTCAATTTGCTAAACGCATGAAACTCAAGAAGAATGAAGACCAAAGTGTGGACACTGTGCACCTTCTTAGAATTGGGAACAAAACACCCAGGGAAGGAGTTACAGAGACAAAGTTCGTAGCTGTGATGAAAGGATGGACCATTTAGAGACTGCCGTATCCAGGGATCCATCCCATAATCAGCTTCTAAACGCTGACACCATTGCATACACTAGCAAGATTTTGCTGAAAGGACCCAAATATAGCTGTCTCTTGTGAGACGATGCCGGGGCCTAGCAAACACAGGAGTGGATGCTCACAGTCAGCTATTGGATGTATCACAGGGCTCCCAATGGAGAAGCTAGAGAAAGTACCCAAGGAGCTAAAGGGATCTGCAACCCTATTGTTGGAACAACATGATGTACTAACCAGAACCCCGGAGCTCTTGTCTCTAGCTGCATATGTATGGAAAGATGACCTAGTCGGCCATCAATGGAAAGAGAGGCCCATTGGACTTGCAAACTTTATATGCCCCAATATAGGGGAATGCCAGGGCCAAAAGAATGGGAATGGGTGGGTAGGGAAGTGGGGGACGCTATGGGGGACTTTTGGGATAGCACTGGAAATGTAATTGAGGAAAATATGTAATAAAAATATTAAAAATTAAAAAAAATGTGTGTGTATGTGTATATGTGTGTGAATGTGTGTGTAAGTGTGAACGTGTATGCGTGTATTTGCGTGAATGTGTATTTAAATACATATGTGTATGTGTGTGTATATATATATATATATATATATATATATGTGTGTGTGTGTGTGTGTGTGTGTGTGTGTGTGTGTGTGTGTGTGTGTGTATGCTTGTATATGTGTGCATATGTAGGAGGGTAGGGGTGGGAATGGTAAGGGGAGGACAGTGACATTTAAATGTGGCAAGAAAAAACGGGAGAACTGGAGAAGGCTGCATGGTAAAGGCATCCCAAGAGTGTTATTGCCCCCCTCAAGTTGACAAATGTGTGAGGTTTTCTCTCCTCTTCCCCCACCTCACTAGAAAGAAAGCAAGAAAAAATATCTTAGAGAATAGATGTTCTCCTGACCTGTTTTCTGCTTGGTTTGGCTTGATGGATTTTACATTTATTGTTTGCTATCGTTTGAATTCAGCACAGCTGGTTTGGCAAGCTAAGGGACATTATCATATTGGATACATAGCAGTCCTGATGTGATCTCAGGCGAAGCCACTTCTGAAATCTGGCAAGAGCACGTTCTCGCTGTTCAAGGAAGTTACGAGTCTACTGAATGTGGCACCAAAGACCATCCAAAACACCACTTTCCATTTGCCGGTCAGCTTTCCTAAAACTGTGGATTTTAGACCCAGCAAGGAAGGACTCAGGCGTCTCAAACTTTGTCTGCTCTCCTACTAGTTATGTGTGATATCAGCCCACCATGATATGCATTTTCAGTTGGGTTCTCGTCTTCAAAAAGCATTTCCTTGTGTGTGTGTTCCTGCTCTTGGTGTGCATATTTGTCAATTGAGTGTGTGTTCATGTATTTGTATGCATGTGTGTGCAGGTGCATGAAGTCAGAAGTAGATGTCAGTTGTCTGCCTTCACTGCTCTCCAAGACATTTTATTTTATTTTTTAGATTAAGTACTGCACGGAATCTGGAGTTTACCAATGTCAAGATTACCAGGTCAGCTTGGCAGTGGTGGCACATGCCTTTAATCCCAGCACTTGGGAGGCAGAGGTAGGCGGATTTCTGAGTTCGAGGCCAGTCTTGTCTACAGGGTGAGTTCCAGGACAGCCAGGGTTATACAGAGAAATCATGCCTTGAAAAACAACAACAACAGCAGCAGCAGCAACAACAGCAACAGCAACAGCAGCAACAACAACAACAACAACAACAACAACAAAGATTATCAGGTCAGTGAGTCTCAGGGATCCTTTCTTCTCCACTTCCCCAATGTTGGGGTTAAAGACATGGACTGAATCCAGTCCTTGTCCTTGTGTGTCAGAGACTTTATTGACGGAGTCATCTCCCTGCCCACAGGTCTTCGTCTTTACACATTTGCTTTTATCTGGGGCTCAGTTGCCAGTGAGTGTGAGACGTAGCTTCTTGCCCAATGCTCCTGGAAGCACATTCACAGGAGAAAACAACTAAAGATCAGAGTCCAAGCCTTCGCTCCAGGCAGTTCTCTGCCGTAGTCTGGGATTGAACTCACTTCTCCATGTTTTCAAGGAAGTCTCTATGAAAAGATGAGCTGAATGGAATGCTGTTTACAGTAGTGTTCCATACTTCTCATCTGTCTCTCATGTGTGTGTGTGTATATGTGTGTGCTGTGTTAGTGTGCATATTTGTCAATGAGCGTGCATGTGTCCATGTATATGTGTCTGTGCCTGTGTGTGTGGGTGTTGTGAGCTATTTTCTTCTATTGCTCACAGACGTGTGTGTGTGTGTGTGTGTGTGTGTGTGTGTGTACAGGTGTGAGTACTCTGATGGTAGCCTCTTTTTGTCACCCTGTGCCTTATTCTTTGGAGACACGGTCCTCTATTCCTAAAGGTGAAAAATGGTGAGCTCTAGGTTTAGAGAGCCTTCTGGAAATCATCTTGCTTAATCACCATCCACTTCCTTCGTACATTCCTTTGCTCCCTCCCTTCAGCCATGATGCCCTCTGCGGAGTTCCTGGAATGAGGCCTCATAGAGTTCTTCTTGTAGGGCTTTTACTTGGGTTGGTGCTGAGTGTTTAAAAACCTGTTGGCCCACCTCTCTCTCTGCAGAAATATACAGTCCAGCCTTCCTGACCCTCGTCCATTTATCCCTACTTTTACTACATTACCTTTCAAAATTGTTTTTACATTACACTATTTATTTATTTGTGTGTGTGCCATGGTGTGTGTGTGTGTGTGTGTGTGTGTGTGTGTGTGTGTGTGTGTGTGTGTAGGTCAGAGGATAAGCTTCAGGAGTCAGTTTTCTTCCTTTCACCATGAGGGTTCTCTGGATTGAAGTCAGACTTAGCAGTAAGCTCTTTTACCCACTGAGCCATCTCACCAGCTCATCCATCCTGACTTTTAAACAATGGTTATACTGCATTTATTTCTCCCACAAATTAACTGAAATTTGTCTATTTAGCTAGACCTCAATATTATTTTTTTTCTGACACTTAGTACAACCCTTTCTGTTATAGGCTAGGCAGAATTTGTCCACTAAATGTGCAGGTGGCTGAGTTTTGAGAGTTAATTCTAATGACCAAAACACACAGATTTTGGGGGCCCTACACATTATCTCTGTATGTGTTCTTCACTGATCAGTTGGGCTTCCTGTCTACCTGACAGGATCACTCTGGGAGGCAAACTCAGGGATACACATACATGAAGATTTCCTGCAGACTGCATCCCACCCTATGGTAGTCAGTTGTTATTTTAGTTTCTATTGATTTACTATTCTAGAGATGATATAATTAGGGCCAAAATCTAGGATAAAATTTATTTTGGGCTCAAAAGCAAGTTTCCTGTTCCTTTTCTGGTCTTCTTTTCCATTCAATGATCTCTTCTTATCATTCTGCTCTCAAAGTCTGCACTTGGCAAAGGGTCTGACACGAACCACTAGTGACTTAATGTTAATTGAAACACTGGGGCTATTTGCATTTTAAACGTGGTTGAGGAACAATGGCTGTGTGAAGACAGCAGCTGAGAAGGCTTCCTCATTCAGTCCTACACACTCTTTTCCACCCTACCTTCCACAGAGGCTCCATTCCACATTACAGTCATGCTGCCCCCAATGGGCCTTTGTCATGGTTAGTGAGTCTCCTGTTCTTCAAGAACTCCACCATTTTTTTTTCATTTCAGTTCATAATTTCCCTATAGCATTGTGTGGATTGGGTTTGGGAATTTCTGATCATGTTGTAATTATGTGTGAGAAAACTGTGGACATCTTGGAATTTTGAAAAATAAGTGTTATCGACAAGGTACTTCTATAATCTTGCCTACCCCCGCCCCCCCAGCATCTCAGATAAGAGGGCAGCCCTTTCTAAGACCAGTTTCTGGGACATGGGGTTAGGAAGAGTTGACAGTGATGACAAGAAAGGGAAGAATGTATTATCCCAGCTCCCTCAGGCTCTACAGGACAAAGTATCATTTGTGCTAACACCATGGTGCCATCAATCAGTCACAAGTGTTAGTGATTGTTAGGATAAAAGTTATGTATAGAGCATACTGTATGGCACACTCATGGTCGATTTCATAATTTCAAAACTCTGAGGAGTTTACGATTTAGTGGTAAAAGTGATACACACAGATATACCCACAATTCACTCGCATGTGCACATATACACACCTCTCTAAAGGAGTTGTAGGAATAGAAACAACTTCGCTGGAAGTTTAGGAATGCAGATTAGACTCAGGCTTGGTCTTGATGTGATTCTGAAGAATTCAAACAGCTGGTGAAGGGAGTGGTGGGCAAAGAGCACTTCACAGGGCATCACAAGATGTGAAACTTGGCTGTAAGTACCACCACATCCTTTTCTCTATGAGAAAGCTTCCAGGAAGGTGAAAGTTCTGTCAAATAAAGAACAAATTTGGTGTGGACAGTCAAAGAAGTTACCATAGTAGAAAAATCTGTCCACTTTCAGAATCTGAAAATGTTCCAAACTCAACTAGAAAAACTCTTTAATGCCGAGGCAGAACTAAAGGGGACTTTTGAAGGGACATTAAGCAGTCTGATGGCACAACTAGCAAGTCCATACATCACACTTGGAGATGGTCTTATTTTGGTCATGCAGGTCTTGGGTGAACTGCTGTGACCAAATGTTCTTTATGGTAAGGGGACAAACCAAAGTTGAGAGACATTTGGAGGAAAGAGGCCCAACTAAGGTCTGGTCCACCCCAATCAACCAGTGAATGATGGAGAATTTAGAGAAACTTCATCTTTCTGTGTAGTTGCAATGGGGCAGCAGATGGTTGGACAGCTATTCTCGTGTTCAGACTCTAAGACTGGCTGTACCCAGGAGCTCATTAGACTCAGATTCCAGGCTCCTCTGCCTGGCAATCTGCACCCTAACAAGATTCTCCAAGATTCTGACCCACATTTAAAGTTAAGGACAAACTGGAATGATAGATTTAATTAGAGAATATGTTTTAAAGCAGTGAGTTTGCTACATTTTAGCTGGATAATTAATCATTTTATTACATTTAACTTTATTTTTCTTACTGAGAAATTGGCAATAATGAACTACATTGGATGGTCTTTTCAAAACTCTGTTAAATTTATGTATGTATGTATGTATGTATTATGCATATATGTGTGTGTGTGTATGTGTGTGTGTGTGTGGGTACTAAAATACACAGGTGGAGGTCAGAAGACAACTTGTGAGAATCATTTCTCTCCCAGTCTGTAAGTCTCAGTAATCAAATCCAGGTAGTCAGACTTGAAGTCAGGCATCTTTACCCATTGAGCCATTTCTCTGGCCCAGTTCTGTTTTTTAACTTTTGTATAGTCTTTGTGAGGATTAAATGATGCTAGTGGAAAGGTTCTGATGGAAAATGGGAGATTAATTGAACCGCCAAGTCATTATGATAATGGAATAAGCACAGATTATAGTTTTAATAACTTGCAATCAGTTGTTCCCAGGAATGCCATTTTTGCACGCACGGAGTGAATAAAGGTTGGGATTCTCAACTGTGCAGGCTTCTGACATTTTGACTAGAATTCAAATTCAGGTGGTTCAATGATGTAGACAGTCTGCACTCTTGGAGTAAGGTTGTATGTAAAACCGAGGCTTATCTAGATGGATGGTAGATGTATCTGGGGCCATAATTTATCCAGGATGCACAGTACTGGCTGAGCACTAGCCTTGCAATAGTATAGTTAGATCAGTGTCCGTTGGGTAATAGATTCTGTTGCTTTGGCTTTTGTTCTTTTTTTTTTTTCATGTTAATTTACAAACAGTGTAATGAAAAGGAACAGAAGGAAAAGAAAGGCAGCTGGCTGCCCTGTTAGGAATTCTGCTGACTGGCCACCTGACCATCACCTTTCTCATGACTATGCCTGCAGTGTGAGCCTGTCCAGCTTGTATCCATCTGTCCCCAGCCTCTTCTCCTTTCTTGCTCTTGTTTTGTGTGAATTCCCACTAAGCATCATGTTGTTAGACACACAATGTCTTGGCTGCAATGGGGAATAAAGCACATGCTCTTTAGGAGCCTGACATGGAGCCACAGCTTTGAGTAGCAATGGAAGCCTGAAGTGAGTTGGTCTGCCCTCCCCCTGTCCCAGGGAAGCTGGATTGAGATGAAAACAGAATAGCTGGAGCCAAGAAGTCTTCTCGTGTGAGGAACATAACTCTGTTGTAAAAATTCAAGGACCCTGGCTTGCACCATCAAGTAAGGGAATGACTTGTTCATCCTCTGTGCCCCAGAAGTCATCTGAGAGATAAGTAGCACAAGGGTTGGAGGACCAAATTCTATGCAAACCACTAAGCATTTTATAGCACGTTATAGGAGTAAGCTGCTGACATTAATACTAGGGGCCCCAGTTCAAAGAAGCAATAGCCACGGCAGACCCAAGGAGTCAACAACCCCAATGCCTATCATGATACACAAGAGTGGTAGAGCTACACAGTGGAATATTATTCAGCAATGACAAATTAAAAAGCACTTGGATGTGCCACCACAGGAATGAACCTAAAAAGTGTTCTGCTGAGAGAAAGATGCTGAACTCCGAAGGTATGTACTATTTATTATGCCATGAACTGGGGGCTGGGGGAATGGGGTGTGAATACCTAGTAAGAAGACATACTCAAAGCAGTGATGGCCACACCACTCTGCAAATGGACCTGAAGCCACTGGAGTTTATCTCAAATGAAGGAAAGCTACCATGGAAGCAGAAAGAATTTGTAGTTAGGGGCAGTTTGCCCCTTAGGCTCTTGAGTACAATACAGAAGCAGGCGACTTGAAGCCTTCTGGAAGGAATGCCTAGGTAGAAATTTCTAGAAGCCTTCCTTTACTTGGAAATTAAATTTCCCAAAGACTGGTTTGTGCTGTTGTTGGAGCCAGTCACCATTTCAGGGAACATTCTTGGCTAACTGCAGAAAAATCTGCTTTTGTCAATAAAGGTCCATCTTTATAGCAACTGGGGAGTTGATGTGACACGGAGATTTTTATTGTTGATTTTTTTTCCCGCCCCTTTGCCTGGATTGTTTACGGGGTGAATTATTCCCGGCCAAGGTGAAGTCGCTTCCTTAATTTTACCTCCTGAGATTTTGTGACTGTCCCAATTTCATGATTACTCGCTAACAGGGCAGGAAGTCTGTCCCCAGAGAGCAAATAGAATTTAATGGACTCTTTACCCAAGATTTCACTAAGTAAAAAGTTGGCAAAACACTCTATCAAAGGATAACTAATTATCTCAAAATGTGTGCTCCCAGAGTCCTCCAGGACTAAAACACTCATCTGGAACACAGACACCTGATAGGAAATCCCCAATCCCTGCCAGTCCCCCATTATCAAGATTTATTTTTTAACATTGTGGAAGAAACACATCGAACCCCTATATATATGGCTCATTCCCTGGTCCCAAGGTGGGTGATTATATTATACTAGTATTTGCTTTTTTTTCTTGAGGTATTTTTAAGGTACTCGGATGTCGAATTTCTGGTCTGTTTCTCTTGACTAGGAAAAAATATCCAATATTTACTGGAGGTACAGTTAGGGGCAGAGCTCAGGGGGAGGATGAATCACACCAGAGAGGCTTCCAGTTGTTTCTAAAGGTAAGAGAAATAAAGTGCTGATTGGTTCTTTCTGCAACTTAAATAAATCTCAAGGTCTCAGGTGGCCAAGGGTCTGTTGGTGCTGTATCAAAGATGGTACGAAATCTAACTTCCAAAGGCTTTCTGGTTTCTTTTTTTTTAAGCTGTAACTTTTTTTGTTTTTTAAGATGTGTAGTATAAATACTTTATTAAACTCAGGGCTCCTCTAAATTTAGCAATCTTCCTTTCTTTGTGGATTCTAGTTATTGTAGCTGCTTCAGATTCCTTGTCTCTGAAAGGCAGTTGCTCACAGAACCCAGTCTCTGCCCAGTTCTCCCCAAGCTTCCCTATCCTGTAGACTTCTGCATGGGAGCACTACAGACAGCTCTTCAGAAGGAAGAAGGCTGTGCCTTGAGCTATCCTGTCCCACCACGTGCACCATCTATCCACTGGCAATTGGTTATTTATACTGGGGTCCCAAAACTGCTGTCAGGTAGGACTGGAAAGGAAGGGTTTCTGTTCTATTTGTTGCTGTTGATTCTGCATAGCTGTAAGAGGTTTTCAGGGGACTGCAGTACACAATGGTCGTGGAGGGTATGTAGCAAAGAAGTTATGACCGGAAGATCTGGGAGTCTGTATTTGTGTTTTCATTCACCAACTCTGTGGTCTCTGTCGTTTCCATCTTACTGATTGGTTCTTCAAATTGCTTACAACATCAGGGTGTGTCTTTCATGGTGAGAACTCAAAATGATCCCAGATCTCCCAGGGAGAAAGTCCCTTCTTCGGACTGGACAGGGCTTGCTTGAATCTGCTTCTTTGTGGAGTCTTAGCCCCTCAAAATGGATTTTAAGAGTTGTCTTCCTTGAGAAATTGGGGCCCAGAGGTCTGAATGCCACCTGGTTTGTTGGGTTGCAGCAAGACCAGCTACTCATAGAGGTTCTGCTATTCCTTCCTGCTTCACTGTGAAGACTACTCTCTTATTGCTCCATTCAAGGTAATAGAACAGGCAAGCAAGAATATAGTAAGCTTGCCATGTGCTCTGATGGTAGCTAGTACATTATTATTTATTACATTTGTTTCACCTTATTGACGATCTAAGGATCATGGAGATGCAAAATTATACCTTCGGTGCCTACTAAGAATCAAAGAGCCAGCAATGGTTCTATTGATAAACAGTGCTTAGGGTAAAGGCCTACAGAGGAAAGATTTATAAGAAGGATAAAGATAGGTTCAATTTATTGAGAGACAATGCTCAGAATTCTGGACAATTTGATGAATGCTGACTCCATAGCATAGCAAAAGATCACCAGGTTGTGAGACAGCGTACACCCCAGCCTTCCAGATGAACAGGCGTCATTACCTTCCTTTGAAGAAAACAAATGTGTGTTTAACCATTCTGGTTTATCTAGTGCTTTCTGTAAGCTCTACCCTCTGCAAAAGTGAATGTATCAGTCGGTAACTATGAAGAGGGTGGTGTAGGATGGGTTCAGATGCCTCTTGGCAACGCACAAACTTCCATGAGAACCTACTGGGTTTCAGTTCCATTTTCATTGCGTGCAGCCTTCATCCCTGCTGAGTACCACGATGACAAACAATGCCACGGTTCACGTGATTGGTTGTTTCCTTGAGGGTATATGTACTGGAATTTACAGCTGACCTGGTCCTTTTCATCTCCTAAGCTACATTAAAAATAAAAGAAGGTAACAAATGTGTCATAGCCTTCTGATGACCAATCCAATCTGGTGACCCGGAGTAGATACTAGGAAACTAGCCTTTAAATAGTAATAGTATAGAATTGAGGTTTGGCTGTTTGTTACTTTTAAAAGCAGTTTTTAATATTTAAAAAACATGGACTAAGATTATTTCAGATTTTAACCAGTATTATAGGACTTTGATTTTTTTCCTCTGAGAAGGATTTTCCCAGTATGAACGAATGACAGCACCAGCGATTATTTATTCTCCAGGGTGAAGTAAAATGTGATGAAGACAAGATGAATTATGGACGGTGCTCCAGGGCCTTGTGGAGATTTTGTAGTCCTAAGTGAAAGGCAAAGAAAGGACATAGAAGGAATTAAAAATACGCACCCATTAAAATGTGCAGAGAAATATTACCTCCCATTTAATGGTCTGAGAAAGACCTTCCCAGGGTCATTGAGAAGCTGAGGTTCAGTCAGCACTTTCAATGAGGAGAAAAAGTAGCCTGGGCTGTCCACACTGTAGGGGGGGCTCCATGCTCCTTGGCCTCCAGCAGATGTGGCTTGAAAGGGATTTAAGCACTTGAAAAAGAATTTCTTTCATTTTTATTGGCATGTGTGCACATTTATACACCGGTGGGAGCCAGAACTTATTGTTGGAACCTCTGGAGATGGAATTACACGCAGTTGTGAGCCACCAGATGGGAGTGCTAGAAACTGAGCTCTGGCTCTTGGCAGGGTGTACCAAGGGCTCTTAACAGCCAAGCCATCTCTTCTAGCCTTGATGTGATATCAAGCACTTTAGAAATGATTTCTTTCTTATTTTTTTAATGATTTATTTATTTTATATATGTGTGTAACTGTCTTGAGATACACCAGAAGAGGGCATCAGATCCCTTAACAGATGGTTGTGAGTCACCATGTGGTTGCTGGGAATTGAACTCAGGACCTCTGGAAGAGCAGTCAGTGCTCTTAACTGCTGAACCATCTCTCCAGCCAGCGAACAAAACACCCATGGAAGGAGTTACAGAGACAAAGTTTGGAGCTGAGACGAAAGGATGGACCATCTAGAGACTGCCATATCCGGGGATCCATCCTATAATCAGCTTCCAAATGCTGACACCATTGCATACACTAGCAAGATTTTGCTGAAAGGACCCTGATATAGCTGTCTCTTGTAAGGCTATGCCGGGGCCTAGCAAACACAGAAGTGGATGCTCACAGTCAGCTATTGGATGGATCACAGGGCCCCCAATGGAGGAGCTAGAGAAAGTACCCAAGGAGCTGGGGGGATCTGCAACCCTATAGGTGGAACAACAATATGAACTAACCAGTACCCACCGGAGCTCGTGTCTCTAGCTGCATATGTACCAGAAGATGGCCTAGTCAGCCATCAGTGGAAAGAGAGGCCCATTGGTCATGCAAACTTTATATGCCTCAGTACAGGGGAATGCCAGGGCCAAGAAGTGGGAGTGGGTGGGTGGGGGAGTGGGTGGGGGAGTGTGTGAGGGACTTTTGGGATAGCCTTGGAAATGTAAATGAAATAAATACCTAATTAAAAAAATACCTAAATAAATAAAATGATTTCTTTCATTTTTAAACAGGGATGATAAGCTGAATATTTTGCTTGTTTAGAGAAAGGCGAATGCTAAGATTCTGGGTATACTGAGTGTGGCACAGGAGAAGGAGGCTCCTGTTAAATGATCAGACATTTATGCGACAGAGTGGGCCACCTGCCTAAGGGATTTGGCATTCATTGTGTTTAAACTGTAATGACACTCTGACTTTCACTAGCACATCTATTGGAAACCTTTAATGTCACTGGAGAGGAAGGAAGAGATGCAACTTTTACTACATTCATTGTGTGCTAAGATTCATGTAGAGATGGCAAGGTTATAGAAATTAGTCTGAGGGCAAAGGAAGAAAGGTTTTGGATGCAAAGGTGGAGGAACACATGCTAGGATGACGACTGTGAGTTCTTCAAAGATTGACTGCAAGTCTGTCTTGCAGAGAAAAATGGCCTAATAACTAGGATCTGAGTGACAGTTTCTATTTGAGTGCCATTGTCACCACCACCACCATTACCATCACCATCATCATCATCATCATTGGCAGTGAAGTTATCATCCTGAAATTCATATGCACCAGTCGTTAAGTGATGCAATGCTATTTAAACCTTACAAATGCTATCAGAGGCTAGTTGTATTACTTGCCTCATTGCCATAACCAAATATCTGACAAGAAGTAACTTAAGGGTAAAGAGGTTTCCTTTGTTTCAGTTTAAGTACAGGAAGTGGATGCTCACAGTCAGCTATTGAATGGATCACAGGGCTCCCAATGGAGGAGCTAGAGAAAGTACCCAAGGAGCTAAAGGGATCTGCAACTCTATAGGTAGAACAACATTATGAACTAACCAGTACCCCGGAGCTCTTGACTCTAGCTGCATCTGTATCAAAAGATGGCCTAGTCGGCCATCAGTGGAAAGAGAGGCCCATTGGACATGCAAACTTTATATGCCCCAATACAGGGGAACGCCAGGGCCAAAAAAATGGGAATGGGTGGGTAGGGAAGTGCGGGGCGCTATGGGGGACTTTTGGGATAGCATTGGAAATGTAATTGAGGAAAATACGTAATTAAAAAAAAAAGAATGGCTACAATCCATTATGGCGGGAAGTCATAGTATTGGGGATGGGAAACAACTGGTTATACTATGTCCAGGGGAAAGCAAACAGGATCACAGACCATCAAGGCTTCTTCCTAGAGAGTCACTTCCTCTGATCAGGGGGCTGACCTCCTCAAGGTGTCAAAACTTCCCCAAACAGCACCACTATCTGGAAGCCAAGTGCTCAGAGGTTAAACAGCTGGCTTTTGACCACACGGTAAGCAAAATTGGAGCCACGTTTTAAATCCACTTTTTTTGTTTGTCAGGTTTATATTATATTGCTTCCAATGTCTTGGAGTCCTGGAAAGTTAGAATTAATCTCTGTAGGTCCACTCGGATGAAAGTCAGACCTAAGCTTAGATGAACAATGGCGTGCACATCAGTTATTCTTGCCTCTAGCATTTGCTTCTCCTTTATATGAAAAACATTCCCTCATGGGCCACTGGGGGAACTTTCCATCCCTTCATCAGCTGTATGTGTTTCAGGTGTGGTGTAGGTAACATGCCTGATTTTAGGGATGGAACTTGAGACCCGGGTGGGGGCCAGTTAAATAGCCTTTTCCGCTGAATTAGAGAGTATGGGTAAGAGATGGGTATCTGATGCAGGGCCAGTCAGAGTTAGGAAAGCCATCTGTGCTATCTCGTATGGTGTTAGGGGGAAAGTCCCTCAGAGATAGAGCCAGTGGAGAACAGGGCAGAATAAAAAGATAGAGGGAGATAAACCAATCCTAACCATCAACTCGAAGCTACACGAACAAATCAGAATCACGAACTTACTAGTCACCTCGGATTAGACTTCCGTCTCTTATGAAGAGGTGTTCTAAGTTACGTCCAATTTGCAAGGTGACTGAAACACCAATGATCTCTTCCCAGTTTTCCCTCGGGAAACCCCCATTTACTTTTGCTGTGTATACCCCAAACATGCAGATCCCTTTCCTGTAACTTCACATGCCATTGTTTTGTCTCTTTCCCGTTTAAAAAAATAAAGAACCAAAAGGCCTTCTCTTCTTAACCCATGGAGGCTGTTCTTTCCTTCTCATCTTTCCTTTTTCTTTTGGGTTAACAGGTTTCAGTGTATACTGCAGATGCCATTGAAACCATATCTCACATCATCTGAGAACGAGCCTCAGCTTTACACGGTGGGAGAACTGTGTCTTAGGCAGACTGACTGCAGAGAGCTGCCTTATTAACTTTTCATCCTGGTCACTCTTCTCTTCCTCCTGGTCCTTCCTCACACACTCTCTCCCCTCTTCCTTTTCCCCATCTCCTCTGAGTGCATCAAATTTCTGCATGGCTAGGCTCATCTTCTCCCACTGAGGCTAGACAAAACAACCCGGTTAGTGGAACAGGATCCACAGACAGGCAACAGCTTTAGGGATAGCCCTTGCTCCAGTTTCTGGGGTACCCACATGAAGACTGAGCTTTACACCTGCTACATATGTTTGGGGGTCTAGGTCTGCTACATCCACTCCAGTAGTGACACGTGTGACAGGCCCCCAAAACCTGGGCACTGTCCTGAGGTGAAAAGTTCACGGAAACTTAGTCTCCTGGAACCGTGGCATCCTGTATAACGAATGCTCCAATGTCCTTGCTTTAATTGGTAAACGAATTTGTGTGCTTTCCCTTAATATTGCTTTATTATAAGTGCCTCTATTTGACATATAGCTAAGTTGGATTCTGGGCAGTCCTTGAGCTGACCATGGGCTTTGAATTCAGTAAGAATGTTCAGCAACATTCGGAATTGCCTCTAGTATTGTAAAACAGATAGTGAAAGAAATCAGGCATTACTATCTGCTACATAGAGTTAGAAATCTCAGGGTAAAATACACCCATATGCAGGGATTTACCATTATCTAAGAAGAAGGAGTTTGTGATCTAAGGAGGAACCAGAGTAGATACTTAGAACTATAGATAGCTGAGTTACACCCATACATAGGATTTTACAATGGCTTAGGGGGAAGGTGAACTATACACTAGACTAAAATAGGAACTATGGCAAGGGCATGAGGACCTTGTCCCTGACTTCTAAGATAAAGCTGACCTTAGATGGGGCTGCTTTTGATCCCAGTTGTTAACATTGAATTTTATCCCAGCTGGTTCCTGCCAGTCCTTCCTGTTTGCATTCCTCTATTTTGTGTAAGAGTCATTAAGCATCCGGTAACCTCATTGTACCTTGCCCGTGTGTCACCTAACTTCCCTATTTTCTTCTGTATAAAAAGTCTGATGCTTGATTTGACATTACATTCAGATCCACACTCCCTTGTGTCAAGTCTGTTTGTCACCCCATTCTCACCGACTCCATGTCCATCTGTCCAAGACCTTGATTCCCACGGATTGAGGGGGGCCAACTGGGCCCGGTCCATGGCATAGGTCCAGTCCATGTATGGTCTTTGGTTGGTGGTTCAGTCTCTGAGACTGACCTCAAGTGTCCAGGTTAGTTGAATCTATTGGTCTTTCTGTGTAGTCTCTATCCCCCTTCTAGGCCCTCGTTCCTTCCTCCAACTCTTCCATAAGAGTCCAAAGCTCTGTCCAGTATTAGGTTGTGGGCTTCTGCATCTGTGTCAGTCTGCTGTTGGGTGAAGCCTCTCAGAAGACAGTTATTTTAGGCTCTTCTCTGCAAGCATAACCCAGTATTGTCAATAGTGTTAGGGAGGGGTGCTCGCCCTTGGGATGGGTCTCAAGTTGGGCTAGTTATTGGTTGGCTCTTTCCTCAGTCTCTGCTCAGTCTTTGCCCCTGTATTTTTTGTAAACAGGACAGATTTTGACTTGAAAGTTTGTGGGTAGGTTGGTGTCTTTTTCCCTTCACTAGAGTTCCTGCCTGGCTCCAGGAGGTGGTCACTTCAGGTTCCTAGCTTCACCGTTAGGAGTCTCAAATAAAGTTACCTTTATAGACTCCTGGGGGCTTCCCCATTCCCAGGACTCTGACATGTCCTAGAGATACTAACGCCCACCCCACCAGCTACAAATTTCAATTCATTCTTCTGGCCCCTCTGAATTACCTCATCAGGCAGGGCTTTCATTGGCATATGGTGATGGTGTGGCAAGATATTATTGGCTGAGGATTTAGGGGCTTGAGATTGACTCAAACACTGTATGTAAGCTTATGCACTGCACACTAAACTAAGATCGGTACCTTGATGCTGCTCTCTGGAGACCATGGGACATCTTTCCTTCTTCTAATATTTTTCTGTTTCCTCGTCAGAGACTTGAAGTTCTTGTCATACAGGTCTTTCACTTGCTTGCTTAACATCACACCAAGATATTTTATATGATTTGTGGCTATTGTGAAGGGTGTTATTTTCCTGATTTCTTTCCCAGCCCACTTATAATTTGCATAATACTGATTTTTTGAGTTTATTTTGTATCCAGCCACTTTGCTGAAGATGTTCATCAGCTGTAGGGGTTCTTTGGCAGAGTTTTGGGGTCACTGATGTATTACTATCATATCATCTGTGAATAGAGATCCTTTGACTTCTTCCTTTCCAATTTGAATCCTCTTGGTCTTGTTTTCTTGTCTTTTTGCTGTAGCTAGAACTTCAAGTACTACACTGAACAGATATGGAGAGAGTGGGCATCCTTGCCTTGTCCCTGGTTTTAGTAAAATTGCTTTAAATTTCTCTTCATTTAAGTTGATGTTGGCTATTAGCTTGCTGTATATTGTCTTTATTATGTTTAGGCATGTGTCTTGTATCTCTTATCTTTCCAAAACTTTTAACATGAAGGGGTGTTGGATTTTGTCAAAGTTTTTTTTTTCAGTGTCTAATGAGATGATAATGGTTTTTTTCTTTCAATTTGTTTATATGGTGTATTATATTGATGGATTGAACCAGTCCTGCATGCCTGGAATGAATCCTACTTGATATAGTAGATGATATTTTTGATGTGTTCTTGGATTCAGTTTGTGAGTATTTTATTGATTTTTTTAAATCAATGTTCAAAACAGATATTGCTCTGAAATTCTCCTTTGTTGAGTGTTTGTGTGATTTAGGTATGAAGGTGACTGTGGCCTCTTAGAATGATTTTGACAATATTCCTTCTGTTTCCCTTTTGTGAGATAACTTAAAGAGTATTGGTATTAGCTCTTCTTTGAAAGCATGGCGACTCTATCCCAGAATACTTCGTGTCTCTCGTATATCCTACCTCCCATTTCCTGCCTAAGCCATAGGCCGTCAGATTTATGATTGACAGGTGTCACATGCATACAGACGTAAGATGTTCTCTCTATACCTGTTCTCTTTCCTACATTTTCCAACTCCAGCATTGTCTCCATCTGTGTTTTCTGTATTGCTTCTATTTCTATTTTCAGGCCCTGAACACTTTTATTCATTTCCATCACCTGTTTGATTATATTTTCCTGTATTTCTTTATGTTTATTTATTACTTCTTTAAAGGCCTCTATCTGTTTTGTTGTATTTTCCTGTACTTCTTTAAGGGACTTATTTCCTTCCTCTTTAATGGCCTGTATCATATTTATAAGATGCTATTTAAGGACATTGCATTGCTCTTCAAGTGTGAATGGGTATCCAGGACTTGCTGTAGTAGAAGGCCTGGGTTCTGATGGTGCCATATTGCCCTGTCTTTTGTTGATTCTGTTCTTGTGCTGGCCTCTAGCTATTTGGTTGTCCCTGGTGTTGCCTTACCAGATAGTCCCTGGTGGTAGCAGGCCTCTGGAACTACAGCTAGAACTGGTAGATAGAAATGGCAGCAGGCCTCTGGTTGACTTAGGTAGCAGCAGGTCTCCAAGGAAGCAGGCAGAACTGGCTGTCCTGGTTGTCCTGGGTGACAGTAGGCCTCCAGGGAGGAAGGCTAAGTTGTGGCCCAGGGGGAGTAGAGTGCTGATTTGGGATTATATATTGAAGCGTGGATCAGAAGGTTGAACAGAGGGAGAGTTATTTCTCTTAATTATGAGGGGATCCTGATTCATAGAGTGAAATGGTCTTTGTAACAGAGAGATGGTCTGTGCATGTGCTTGGACATGTTCACTGGGGGAGAAGAGCATGTGTACTTTACAGGAAGTGTGCATCAGGGAAAGGAAGTAACAGTTACAAATCTGTTCTGGTCCAAAATATTACTTGAGATTATTTTCAAGGAAAATTTAATTTATCATAGTTATTGAGAGCACCATGTTATGCCAAACAATATTTGAGAAGTTGTACGTTGTGCGTTGGACTGTGAAATAATTCTGTTGTGAGTGTACCAACACAGTAAATAACAAAGTTGGTCCAGAGAAGCAGCACGCTGTGTGGGAAGATCATTTGAAAGGACTCAGGGGAGGTTGGATGCAGGCCCAGTTAGTTCATTAACTGCAAGAGCAACAGACTTCGTTTAATTTCGAGTCACTGTATGAAATGAAGACAAACCAGTTGGTTTGTCATAGTTATTCTGAAGTTCAAAATGAGACCTTCTTACATGAGAAGCACTGTTACTCTCTGAACAGTTAAATGCACACATGCACACATGCACACATGCACACATGCACATGCATATGCATGCACTTAGACTCACTCATTTTATAGAGGAAGAAACTGAGGTTTGGGGAGATCAAACAACTTGCGGGAAGCTATCCATCCTTTAAAAGCTGAAGAGAAACAGTAGTGAAGAAGCCTATGCTCAATCCCTCCTCCATACTGTTTTCTGAGTTACCCCAAAGGCATGCCCTTATCTTATGACTTTGACAGTGTAGGGTTGTCAATAATCCCTATCCGGTTGTCTTCATCCTTTCATATATTTTGACATCTCTTTCTCTGAAAAGAGTGACTCTAATCCCAGCGCATGCCACAGAGTCCTGTGTAATTCAGCCTTAAATGGACAACCTGATTGGACCCTTGGACTCTAGGCTTGTGAGGGGTAGATCTAGAGAGGTGTCATAATGAGATTTCACATTGCTTTTATCATGAAACTGAAAAGAACACAGGAAAGCAGGGCTAACAGAGGGCAAGAGAAGTACAATGAGGGGAATGGGACACTCAAAAAGAGACATGGAGAAGTATCCAGTAGTCTTAGCCAAAGGCTGAGAGGAGTTTTTAGACAGAGGCAGAAAGATGCATTCTTGTTTCTGATAACTTCTCCTTCCTGCTTCTGGTCCTTTCTGAGACCCAAACATTGTTCTTGTCCTTGGCTTCTATAGGGTGTCTCTAGGTTCTTCAAGAAAAATTTCCATTGTTTCCTACTTTCAGTAGGTTTCAATTCTTGTAAAAAAAAAATGGGTCCCAGGAGAGAAGGCATCTTGGGATGTGAATGCATGGATGGAGTTGTATGAAATATAAGGATTACCATTGTCATAAGGTATACATCTTCAGCCTTAACAAGTGGTAACTTGGTTTTTATGACAGACAGCTTACTATGGTCAGAGACAACTGACTCTATTACATAGCATCTAACTTCAGAGGGCAGCTTTTCTTACATTTATCCAAGATTATTCTCCTATATTTATGCCTTTATTTCTTATGGTTCTGACCCCTAGAATGTTGTACTACTATTTATTCTTCAGGATAGATCTTCAGTTCATGATATAAGTGATGCATATGTTGGTAAATGTATAAAACATACAGTATCCCCAAGAAAAGCAACCAGCTGAGGAGTCATTTGGGTTGTCCCTTTGATTACTTGGGCTGGTTTTCCTTAGACTCTCACTGTGTTTGGAAAATACCCCTTAGGATTTATTGGTTTTGTGGATGTATAGGAAACACTTATTGAGTTTCATGATGTTGGGGCAATAGCTCTATGATTTTGCCACAATAAGATAACATTACCTTGGTGGTTATTTGAGATGTTCAGTTGTATCTGGTCATCACTGAGCAACATTTCAACTCAAGTGACATAGGCTTCACTAAAGGACTCATTTGTGACCATATTGACTGTTATACAGAAAGAACATTTAGTGATTGGCAGTTATATTTACAGGAACCATCATGCTGGTAGGCAATTCAAACAGTGACAGAACCATTCTTTAAACTTCTATTGCTTTGGATGACTAAGGACACTGGATATTGGAGGCACTGAGCAGTTCTTTGCTCTTGGTACACACATTTCTTGGCTTTTCCTTATGAGATATGCTACATATATTTAATTATTCAGCCAATCTTCTCAAAGAAGAAGTTCAGTCAGGATTTCACTGTGTCAGGACTGGGCACCAAGGAGGGATTTCTTTCTCTTCCCTCTCCTCTCTTTTAGAAAAGAGAACCCAAATTTACATTTACCTTCAAGATCTGTCATATACTCTTTTGCTCTTTTTCTTCCTCACATTTATCCCATGATCCAGCCAAAGTCTTCAACCTGTGTCCTCTAGATTTTCTCAACCTTTTAGTTGTCCTGGTGAAATGGCTTGTTTCACCCTGTCTACCATAACATTCTTTATTTTTGGAAGTCAGGTCTTCTATCTGTGGTGCCTTCCCTTGATTTCTAGCTGACCCTACTCCCCCTGCTTTGTTTCCTGGTAGCACTTAGCTCACTCCATTCTGCTTTGTAGATTGTGATTGTGTTTGTGATTGTGATTGTGATTGTTGCTTGTGATTGTGTACTGAGGTCTCTGAAAGCTCTGGAGCATCACATTTTGTGTTTTCTCTCATATGTCCCTCAAAAAGCTGGAGAATTTAAATATTATAAATAAAAAGAAATTTAGGGCAGGGAGCCCTTGGGATCTTATGATTTTGAGAGCCCTCAACAAAGCACTTACATTCAGGAGAAGAAGGAAAAGCCCTCAAGTTGATCTTTTCTTCTAGCCTTAATCGAGGAATTGCCTAAGGAGAATGACATAAGCACATTCCAATAATTTTAAGATTTACGCATGTTTTTTCAAGCAAAGAATGTAGGTAAAAATCAATGTTTTTTTTTTTAATTTTTATTCTTAGCCCTTTTAATGTTCAAGTTCTTTGAAAGGAAAAATGGAACAGGACCCAAATTAACATACTATAATGATTAATATGTTTTAGTGTCTTGTTGTTTTAGAAAATAATGTCACCCCTATGCTTTAAATGTCACGGTCAAACATATTAGGAAAACATGCCATAATTCTGGACTTCCAAGGGAGGGAGACGTGTGTGTGTGTGTGTGTGTGTGTGTGTGTGTGTGTGTGTGTGTCATGTTTGCCCATGAGTGTGTGGAGGTCACAGAGAGGAGATGTGGTGTTTTTACTCAACCACTTCTCCACCTTAGTTTTTGAGGCAGCATGTTTCATTGGAACTGGAATTCACTGTCTCAGCTAGGCTGGTCGGCAAGAAAGCTCCCATGATTTGCCTGTGTGCCACTTCCAGGATCTGAGTTACAGGTATGTGCTACTATGCCTACCCCTCTTATTTGTCTGTCTATCTATCTGTCTGTCTATCTATCTATCTATCTATCTATCTATCTATCTATCTATCTATCTATCTATCTATCATGTATGTATGTATGTATGTATCTATATCTATCATGTAATCATGTATGTATGTATATATGTATCTATCTATCTATCTATCTATCTATCTATCTATCTATCTATGTATCTATCCTCTTTGCATCCTGATTGCAAGCCCCCCTTTCCCAGTCCCCCATTACATAGCTCCTCCCCTGTCCTCCATTCTTCTCCTCTGAGAAGGGGGAGTCCCTTCCCTTGATACCAACCCACCCTGGCACATCAAGTCATTGAGTACTAGGCACATCCTCTCCCACTGAGGCCAGACAAGACAGCATGATTAGGAGAATAGGATTCACAGGCAGGCAAAAAGGACAGGGACAGTGCTGGCTCCAGTTGCTGTGGGGCCTGCATAAAGACCAAGCTGGGCATCTGCTACATATGTGTGTGGGTCCTAGGTCCAGCCTGTCTATATTCTCTGGTTTGGTTAGGGGTTCGGTCTCTGAGACTCCCCAAGGGTTCAGGCTAGTTGATTCTGTTGGTCTTCCTGTGAAGTTCCTATCCCCTTCAGATCTCTCAATCCTTCCCCCAACTCTTCCATAAAACTCCCCAAATTCTGCCTAATGTTTGTCTGTGGGTTTTTGCATCTGTTTTGGTCAGCTCCATGCCTGGTTTTTATGTGCATTCTGGGTAACTGAACTTAAGGCCCATACTTGAGCAACAATCACTTCACTCACCGAGCCAAGTCTTGGCCCTAGAGGTCTTTCTTTCTTTCTTTCTTTCTTTCTTTCTTTCTTTCTTTCTTTCTTTCTTTCTTTCTTTCTTTCTTTCTTTCTTTCTTTCTTTCTTTCTTTCTTCCTTTCTTCCTTCCTTCCTTTCTTTCTTTTTGTTAAAAATTGAAATATAATTACATTATACCTGTGTGCTTTCATTTCTTCTCTTCAATTCCTTTCCTGTACTTTGCCTGTGCATCTTAAAGAAATCATGACCTCTTTTGCTTCAATTTATATTGTTATATATAATTTGTTTATCAGTATTGTACTTGTCTAGACCCTGTTTAAATATCTATATTGTTGTGGGGTCATGGGTGACATTTTCTTGCCATTTCTAGGAGACACACTCTCTCAGAGTACCTTATGCTCAGGTCAGGAGGAGTTTCTGGAAATAACACCTCCATGGTTGCTTTCCTTTGTTTGTTTCCATCGCCATTATTTGAACATTTTACTGCTGCACACATACCTTCATGATTCCTAATCTAGTTTCAATATGTGTTCTCCAAGTCTAAATGTAGAGATAACTGGAAAAAATTGATGCAGGCCGACTAAGCACCAATGTTAATATCCAACCTTAAAAGAAAAATTGCAAATTTTATGTCCTTCTTATTATACTTTGGAGGCAAGGTCACTGGATATTCTAAATTCAAGAGATTACAATAAAGGAAACATATGGTTTGAACTTTCAGATGTTCTGCCCCCATCGGGTATCCTGTCCCCATTAGATGAGGTTTTGATTTAAGAAGACAGCTCTAGAAAATAAATTCCTCTTTTCTTTAAGAGCGCCAGGGCGCTGTTTTTGTTGGCACCTAACCTGAGTGAGTTGATGTTCACTCCTTTCTCAACCACTTACCCTCACTTTCTCCAAGAGTTTGGGATATTACAAGAGTTTGGGCTTCTCACTAATCTCTAAATTCTAGGCACACATATGCCAGAGATTAGGGTTACTATGTGTCTTATTCAGGGTTTCTATTCCTGCACAAACATCATGACCAAGAAACAAGTTAGGGAGGAAAGGGTTTATTCAGCTTACACTTCCATACTGCTGCTCATCAGCAAGGAAGTCAGGACTGGAACTCAAGCAGGTCAGGAAGCAGGAGTTGATGCAGTGGCCATGGAGGGATGTTCTTTACTGGCTTGCTTCCCCTGGCTTGCTCAGCCTGCGCTCTTATAGAACCAAGACTACCAGCCCAGAGATGGTCCCACCCACAAGGGGCCTTTCACCCTTGATCACTAATTGAGAAAATGCCTTACAGTTGTATCTTATGGAGGCATTTCCTCAACTGAAGCTGCTTTCTTTGTGATAACTCCAGCTGTGTCAAGTTAACACAAAACTAGCCAGTACACTATGTTTTGGTAAAATAGCTTAGCAAAATTGTTTCATTGCTATAACTAATGAAGACATGGCATTTTGATTGGGTCCAGTTGAAGAGCTCCCATGGAATAGGCTAACCCAGTCTCTGCCAACAGTAGGAATAAACACTGTTCCCTAGTGGTCCCCCTAACTATCCCCAACTATTTGTTGGGGAGCTGGGTTGTTCTAGAATGCCTATCTTTGGAGCCTTGCTGTGGAGTGAAGCTAGACCCATCTGGCATTCCTGAAGGTACTTGATGGCAGATTGTGCAATACTCACAGAAGTGGAGTCTTTTACAGGTAGGGGGACTCTACTACATGATAGACACTCTCCTTAATCCAGCAAGGAAAATGATTATTTCACACACAGCTCTTCCCTCATTTTCTTGGTTAAAAGAATTAGTATCAGTTAGCCATTCTTCACAAAAGTATTGAAGTAGGACCCCAAGATACTTTCTGCAGATCACTCACTAACTGGCTATTCCATAGATCATCCAATCTAATTCCTACATATGGATATTCAGGAAATCATATGTACAGAATACTCTCCTGCCTAAAGTGCCATCCTTATTTTAAAGACATTGACAAATTAGCAAGTCAGTATAACAACTAGGAATGTATAGTCTGGCCTACATGTTCTGCTATTTTAGCCTCTGTATTTGTTGAGCATTATGTACAAGAGCCAGAAACCTGAATCTTCTCTAGACATTGACAGGGTACCAGTCAGTTGTACCTGGCTTGAAGGGGAACATGACCCCAGCAATGTAAGAGCAATTTATTGGGTGAGTCATACTGAAGAGTTTCAAAACACTATAAAAAGGCAAAAGAAGATGAATTACAATTCAATATGAATTGGAAAATAGATTTTGTTCTTTCACAGAGCCATTCAAAGCACTTGATCTCAACTACTGCTTTTCATTTGTCATTTTGGAAGGCTTTGTCTTTGTTTATCAGGTGAGCCAAGGCATATATAATGTTTTAAGTGATGAGGTTTATAGCTTGTTACTTCAGTCCCCGTTTCCTTTCAAATGCTGGAGGTGGGGCTGGGAGGATATATAATAGTCAGACTTCAGGGTACAGAAAGACTAGCTTGAACTGAATTCTAATAATGTAAGTGATTTTCATGAGGTGTGAAGATTTTTTCCTGGGAGCTGTGCCATACAGAAGATGGAAGGAAAATCATATTTGAAAGCATATTATCAAATATACTTTGCTTTCCACACAAAGCTGGGAGTTGAATAGAAAGCCAAACCTGAAGACACATTGGCTGAGGCAGAGTTCTGTTTAGGGTACTGGCTTTCTTTTCAGCATGTTAAGAAGTTGGGGAGAGGGGAAGAGAGAAGGCAGGAGAGAAATACGGGCTTTTGGATTGGGATAGCGAAAGGATAAGATGTAGCTACTAGTGTCTCCGGTTTCAATGGCAGATCTGCCAGGATTTGCCACTGGAAGATTTAGATTTAATATGGATTACAAGATTAGGATTCTAGCTGTTATGCCCAGTGATTGAGTTACCATTGTTTCTGAACTAAGTTTGTGTTGTGTTTTCCTTCACGTGGTGACTCCACTGGGTTCCAGAGAGAAAGCGTGGGTTTGCCTGATGTGCACCACAAAAGGCTGTGGTAGTTTTGAAGCATGAGGCTGGGCGTGGTAGTGCCCCTCCAGTGAGAACTTAGCCAGTTGGGTGGAGAGATTTTTGAATTCTGAGTCAGAGAGTCTCCATGAGATAAGAACAGGATGACCATTTCCTATCAGTGCATAGCTGGTCAGTCCACTGGGGCTGGGTTAGAGTAGCTGGGTTTAGTGTGGGATGGTGCCTTTTTTTTTTTTTTTTAATATTTCCTGCAACAGGTGACTAACCAATGTGTTGGGCAAGAGTCCACTAGAAATTTAAGATTAGTAGCCTGAGAGTTAAAGTTTTATTTTCTAAGTTAGAGAAAGATGGCGCTGTAACATGTCACGTGGACTCAAGCGTGGGAACCTTGAAACAAGAAATAGGACTCTGAGGTACCCTGCTGTGGAAAGAGACAAGATGGCTGCTCTGAATCAGAGAGCCGTAGAATGGAAGCTGCCTATCGTGGGGGCAGATATTGATTTAACTGAGAATTTATAATATAGGGATTATCTGCTTTTAGGATAGATTTAAATATAGATTTGTCCAAATCACGGTGGTTTGTAACTAGGATAGGGAAAATTAGCCACTGACTGCAAGTAGAGGTACAATGATAACAACCTGCTATAATTAACAATATCTTTGGCTCCAGGTAGAGAGCTCAACAGATAGATATTATAACAGGTATTAATAAATACATGTCTGCGGCTCCAGGGAGAGAGCCAAACAGATAGATGGTATAGTTGGATGGCTGCTCTAGGCAGAGAGCTTAACAAGTAAAAACTACTTGCTTCCTATAGGCAGATTCTAGTGAACGTTTGAATTAATTGCTTTAAAGATGGTATAAAGAGATATTGCTCTGTTATGTCTTGCATGATACTCAAATTCTGTCTAACATGGGCTCCATGAGAATCTTGGGTTAGTATCCTACATGGCAAAATAGCAAAAGCCTAAGAATAGGCATATACAGTATTTTAGTTTGCTTCATTTGTTTTGGATTGTTTTAATTTTCAAAATGGGTGTGATTTTGAGTTTTGTGGTTATGTTATTCCTCTGGGAGAGAGGTCAAAATAAAGGTTTTTCTGGTTACTGGCTCAAGGATATGATGATTTGGGAGAAAGGCTTTGTCTTTGTGTTTTTAAAAGGCGATAAGGTTCTGGATATCTTCCAGAGCTATATGGACCAGATTTGATAGAGAGAGGACCCCAGAGAAGTAGACTCCAGAGAATCAATCAAAAAAGTTACCTTGATGGTACTAAAATTTTGTTTTGAGATTTGTATATTACAGAATATACAGCCTTGGTGAGTCTCATCGTCAGAGACGCTGAACTGACCTGCTTGAACTCCTGATGTCTGGGACTTTCAGCCGAATCCAGTCGGGACACAGACATCAGAGACTAATACAATTGTTGGTGTGGCCTTCTTAAGTCCAACCAACTCCCCCATTTTCCCTCCCCCACACCCTTAAAAAATATCTCAATGCCCATATTCAGCTTGAAGAAGTTATGAAGAGTTGTCATCCCAGTTCCCTGGGCTTTGGGGTTGGAGCTGATTATTCTAAGGTTGCCTTTCTGGGGAATTTAGAACTGGTCATAATTGGAACAGGGAGGAAATAGCTAGAATTGACTGTGTAGCCATAATCTCATTTGGTAGAAATCTTTATAATAGTTACTAAATTGAAGTCAATGATTTCTTATTTTGGTACAGAATTTATTTGATACAAATTTAAAGTTTTCATTGGTATGAATTTCTTATTGATATAAAATTGGGATTAATATTGTTACTCTCACATAGGCATTGTGCCTATATAACACATTCAAGAATACAAGGCTTAGACCCAGTCCTGCTATTATAAACTGTTTGTAGATGATTAAGCAATATGAGTTAAGGGCCAGATAACAAATTCTTGGCTCTGAGTTTATTTTTAGGGTGTTTCCAAGGTATCTAATTAGAAATGGCTGAGAGTAGTTAACAGACAACAGTCCAGATTACTTTACATAGATAGTTGGTGTTCAAAAATGTCAGAAATCCACAGATGTGACATTTAATGTTATTTATTCACTTGTTGAGACAGCTACTCCTAACAGCTCCCCATTCATGGATTCAAAGAACCAGCTGAGCTGTACATTGTGGCTAGGTGGCCACCGGGCAGAAATTGCCTATCTTTCCTGCAGACCTGTACTGTTTTTGAAAGGACACAATTTACAGGTTAGCACAGCTTAGTTCTGCCAAGAGAGAATAGGCTAGTCCTTAATAATTCCTGTTTTTCAAGGTCTTTTAGAATATCCTGTGTCAGAAGGCTGAAGATGGATGCTCCAACTTCCTGACTTACTGGGGCTGTATAGGCAGGCAGCTGTCTCTACAATTTGTCTCAGTTCTGGAAGCTGTGTTAGGCTTCCTATATTTTCAGATAATGTTGGTCATTCTTAGATTTCTGACGGGCTTGAAAGATAGTCTCATTGCCAACCCAGTCTATTTACATTGAAAGAACAGGTTCGAGAGAATGGTTTTCAGATGGCATACAATCTAAAGCCAGGACATAAATCAGGTGTAGAATTATAAGTCTTTTAAGTTAGAATCGATGACAGAGTGTACTATTTAATCGACAAAAATGATGGATGAATGTTAGGTCTATCTTGTACTTTATAAATTACAAAATTGTAATAGTTGTGCTCAATTTATATCTGAGATAAAATAGCCTTTTAAGTGGACAGAAAGGGGGAAGTGTTGTGGATAGCCCTGGTGTTGCTTGTATTTTGATGCCAACTCCGATTTCCCAGGATGGGCTGTGAACAAGGAGTGAATCACATACACAGATGATTTCTTGTGAGCCATCTCCTAATGAATAAAGGAACCAATCACTGAGCGGGTAGGTGGGACTTCTGGGTTGGAGAGGGGAAGAGAATAGGCAGAAGAGAAATAGGGGCTTTTGGACTGGGATAGCAAGAGGACAAGATGTAGCTACTAGTGTCTCCCCATTTCAATGGTGGATCTGCCAGAATTCACCACTGGAGGATTTAGATTTAATATGGTTTACAAGATTAGGATTCTAATTGTTGCACCCAGCAATTGAGTTACCATTGTTAAAAAAAAAAAAGAAAGAAAGGAAGGAAGGAAGGAAGGAAGGGGGAGAGAGAGAGAGAGAGAGAGAGAGAGAGAGAGAGAGAGAGAGAGAGAGAGAGAGAGAGAGAAAGGAAGGAAGGAAGAAAAGAAATTGTAGGGTAGAAGAGACATCAGGTGCCATGGCTTGTTGAACTGGGCTTACTCTGTTAGCTTGTGTGTTTGTCCTGCAAAGCAGTGGATGAATAAAAGAAGAGGACAAAGACAGGGCGAAGGGTTTTAATGTTTCTGAGTATTTACTATTTGTAGCAGAGTTGTGTGTGCTGATCACTTGATCCCCAAATACCTTTTCCAAGTAGATATCTCACAGTGAAAGTAAGGACAGCAAGAGGAACTTGTCATTTGTGGCTTGTGACAAAGAAAGCACAGAGCAGACTTTGGGTCCATCTCTCGCTAGTCCTTCTCTCCTGTCGAGATGGCTCTGGGTGGCATTCAGGGTGGCATGCCCTCAGATTTCCCTTTGTCTTGTAAACGCCATCATGTTTTGTACCTAGAAATGCATACTTGGTTGAATCAGCTTTCCTTGTTCTTTTTTTCCCCCCATCTCCAGAAAGTCAGGGATCTCCAGTGGACCACTTGTAGGGTCAGGTTGTGTGTGTGTGTGTGTGTGTGTGTGTGTGTGTGTGTGTGAGAGAGAGAGAGAGAACCAAAACTTTTGAGTCAGGCTGAGCTGTTCTTAAATGGCAGCTCTGTCACTCCCTAGCTCTGTGACCTCAGACAAGTCTCCGATCTGAGGATTGCTTCCTTAACTGTACCGTGTAAGCAATGTCCTTCTAGATCAGTGGCTCTCAACTTATGGGTCACGACCCTTTGGAGTTTGAACATCTTTTCACGAAGAGTCCCTAAGACCATTGGAAAGCATAAATATTCACATTATGATTCATACAGTAGCAAAATTATGGTTACAAAGTGGCAGTGGAATAATTTTATGATTGGGGTCACCAGAACATGAGGAACTGTGTTAAAGGGTTAAAGCATTAGGAAGGTTGAAAGCCACTGTTTCACATGGTCAGTAGTGCCAGGAAAACACATGACCCCAAAGCCTGTTACCTAGGAAGCACATTAGTCAGGGCTACTGATGATACCAGTAGAGGCTACAAAGGGAGGCAGGTTGCTGCTCTGGCAACCCACTCTTCCCAAGAGTGATGCTGAACTCCTACATTGATTTCCAATGTCACCATAACTGTATCTCTGGAACAATCCATTTAATATGTTCTGGAGAATCTTTCTTTTGGCAACTTTCATTACATCTGGTATTGTTCAAGGTCTTTTATGACACAAAACACAAAACAGATCACAAGGAGAAAATGGCTGGAAAACAAGTCAGGATTGATGGGAAATAGATTAATATGAAGGGGGCAGACAGGCTATCATCCTGGGTAGTTAACATGGTTTATAGTGAGCTGGTTCCTCAAAATAGTCACTGCAGCGGTGACTGGCAAGTCCCTGCAGGATCATGAGTGTCAGCCAACATCAGAAAGCTCCAGATGGCTTTTCTTTCTTTAAAGGTTTCAGAGCCTCCTGGAGATGCACATAAACATTAATGAGCTTTGGCTGTGGTCAAGGGTGAGGGATAGGTGGTGAATCTATTTCCACTGTCAGATGAAAAACTCAACACAAAATAAATCTCCCAAGGTTATCTAAAGTCTGGGAACCAGACCTTCCATGGGCTGTCTTTGTTATTTACCACTTTCCTGAGAGGCTCAGTGCTCCCATTACTAGAAGCTCATAGATGTCTGGAATGAAGGAATGGTATGGCCATCAAAGCAGATCTTGTCCCCAAAGCCCATGAGCTCACTCACGATTGGGGTACAATATCTTATGAAAACAAAACCAAAATAGACAAAATAACATGACTATGGGACTGTTAATTATGTCAGGTCCTTTTATTTTCTTTCTTTCTTTTTAAAATATGAATTAATTCAGGTTTAAAGTCAGTTCTCTAAATCTTATTTTAAAAATAGAGACAGCAGAGGAATCCTCTGGAAACCAGTGTGGTGGAGGAGGGAGAGCACAGGCTCTGAGCTATGCTACCTGCCCTGGGGTCCAGGCCTTAGCTGGTGCTGATGGAGGGCTGAGGGTAAGTGAGTTCTGCTTTGTGCGGCCACCCTGCATGCTTTCTGCATCCTGTTCCTGTCTACCCAATGCCAGCTCTGAAACCTTTTCCTGGGATTTTCCCCTTGTCAGTCTGAGCACTCTCTCTGACAGTCCCCTCTCCCAGAGCATCTCTCACATCAAAATTACAAATGCATCTTAGGTTGGGGTTGAGAATTCCAGGGTGTGAAAATCAGACTTCTGGTAGGTCGTCCTAATAAAAACACCTTAGTCCATTGCTTTCCAAAGTTCATAATGGACTCTATTGAAACCAAAACCCAAAGTGGGTGATTAGCACTATTGGGCTCTGGACAGCAAAGCTCATTTCTTCTCTTTCTGCACTCACACTGTGAAGAAGTCAGGATATTTTGACAGTTTTATATGGATGAATTTCCTAATCAATGTCAGTCCTAATGGAAACTCCATTTCCCCAAACTCTGGAGGTTAGACAAAAGCCAGCACTACTAGGAACATGTGCGGCTGGTTTCCTCCTACCAAAAGGAGCTGTGATAGCTATTCTTCGTTGTCAATTTGACTTCACCTGGAATTCACTCAATCCAAAAATGGAGGGCACAACCGTGAGGGATTTTTGTTGTTGTCATCTAATTTGAAATATGAATATCCGCTTCTAATCCTGATCTTGAGCCAGGAAGACAGACTTTTATTCTGGACCACACCTGCTGGAAGCCTATATAAGGACAGGGAAAATGGAAACGTTTTCTCTTTGCCTACTTGCTCTTACCTTGCAGCAAGGCCATTTCTTCACTATCATTAAGAGTCTACTTCTTCGAGGCCAGCCTGGTCTACAAAGTGAGTGCCAGGACAGCCAGGGTTATACAGAGAAACCCTGTCTCGAAAAACCTAAAAAAAAAAAAGAGTCTACTTCTTTGGGATTCCAGCATCTGCTGAAGACTAACATCCAGTCTCGTGGGCTGAGCAACTTCTTGATTCTTGGATTTACCATTCACAGCCACCAGTTGTTGGATTAGCTGGATAACAGCCTACAAGTCATTCCTATAAATTCCATATCTATCTATCTATCTATCTATCTATCTATCTATCTATCTATCTATCTATCTATCTATCTATCTATCTATCTATCCCACTTCTCCCTATATATACATACATATAAACACATTTACATATATAACATACATTTATTCTATAAATTCTGTTTCTGTAGAGAACCCTGACTTACACAGAGCCATTTCCCTTATCATCAGCAGAAGGGACAAATGGTGATCTGTGGTATCTATTAACATGACAAAGTGCATGCTGTCCTCCAGGCTCCCTCTGTATCACAAGAACCTGTCACACATTTCAGAGTCCATGCGAGTATCCCAGCTCTTTTCTCCTCCTCCCCTACCCTAGACGTCTCCAGCTCATGGGCTTCCTTCTCCCAGCTCCTTGTTCTCATAACCCTACAATTTCAGCTATGATCCGTTTTTTTCCTGCACTCTTTTTGTCTTCCTCTCTCTCTCCCTGTCTCCCCCACCCCAGCTCATGCTCCCATCCTTATCAGGTCCAGCCTGCTGCCCATGCTCAGTCTACTACTTTCTTTCTCTGCTCTGGACTCTTCCAGATGCCACTGGCTGATCTCGCTCACATTCACAATAAAAACTTCCCTTTAACCATACCATGAAGTGGTCATGTCATCAGTTTAGACAGTCAGGTCTTACTGGTAGTGAACATTAAGATTCAGACCAATCCAGTGTCCACTAATTAGGTGAAGAAGAGGAATATCAAGGGTTGACATAGGAATCCCCAAGGACATAATGTCACCCCCATTTCAAGATAAGAAAAGCCAAGTCTCTGAGAGTTCAGTTCTCAGAGCCACACAGCCAGGAACATCGCCCACAGAGTTGGCTAGTGCTTCGTTTTGTGGCTTCTTAGGGGGCAAGAAAAGATTTTTTAGCTGGCTGAGCCCATAATATAGCCTCACGCTGTATGACAACCGAGAAGATAGTGTAAGACTGTGGTGAGCCTTAGCTTACCAGGGACCCCCTGAGTGAGCCCCATGGAACCTGGAATCGATGCAAAAAGCAAGAGGAATTTATTGTTCCAATGTGTTGGGGCCATCCTACACCCAAAGGAAAGATGGTGACCCCCGACCCCCCAGCCCATTTAGTCAGTCTTGATTACAGTTTTCAAAGCAGCAGCCATTAGGTACAATGTGATTGGCAGAACAGTATGACTTTTAAATTGATTGGTCTCTGGGGAATGAGGTGGCAGGGTCTGTCCAGCGCAAAGTGTTTACCTGGTCTAGGCCTCCCCGACCTGCAGGTCCAGTCCGTACGCGGAATGCTAATTAGACTTTCTTTTCCAGAGGAGGGGGCTCTGGTGGAATTTTCCAAAGGTCCTAAACTTACCTTTTCAATACTTCTGTAATTTCTAAAGTATAACTCCCTGTTTTGTGCAGAAAACTCAAGAACAGCATAAAACAATGAACTTGTAGCTGTGCTCGTAGTTTAAAACATGGAGACTTTGAGCTCAAGCTGAGACATTGAACTGTCCTGGGTTTTAGCTTTCACAGATGTGTGAGGTTTTTGTTTTGTTTGTTTTAGGTATTTTTTTTCTCTCTCAGTGTTGTTCTTAAATAAAGAAACTCAAGCAAAACATCAAACCCCTTGTTCTTGTAGAATGGCCGGTTTCGACCTCTTTCAAATTTCAGCCTCCAGAGTAGACAGTCAAGTGACTCACAGGTAGGTGACTGCAGTCTATACCCGTGGCCACACTGGGGTCTGTGGTCAGGCAGGAGCAGCAGGTTTTCCAGTCTCCAACCCCGACTCCAGATGCTTCACCTGGGTTGGAGTTTCTTTGTTTATTATCATGGTGATGGGTAGAGTTGAGAGCTCAGGTTCAGTATTCATATTTGTAAAGGCTGATGGTCACTGAGGTAGGTCTATGAAGAGAAGCTCATGGTTTCAGAGAATATCCAGTGCTGGTGTTGTATCTAGTCAGGGGAAGGATGCTTCAGACCTTTGCTGTTTTTCTTTCTCACACTCTACCTACTTTAACCTTCCCACCCTTTCCAAACTGCATATTCTGCTGGATATCGTTTTTCCTCTTCTACATAGTGCTTATCAGGTTGTCCGCCGTATTCACGGCTTTGTCCTATTACCCATTCCAAGTTCAGATTCTAGTTGCTGCTTCTTAGGGAAGAAGAATCCAGAATGAACACCCCAGCACCCTGTGTCGTGTGCTAAAGTCGTCTCTAAGCCCAGGGACTTACTGAACCATGTTGATTATGTCACTCATGAAACCTGTTGACTAGACAGGACTGCTTCAGAGGACATGAATGGCGGCAATAGGAGATGCAATCACCAGCTTTGAGACATCCATGGTGAACGCTTGGTGCAGATGACTCAAGATAAAGGGCCTATGTTAGAAATCCCAAGTTCCCCCATGGGCCAAGGCAGGGTGGTGCTAGGTGAGGGAAGCCAAGATTTCAACATATTTTGTTCAGCAACTTCCAGACTTGACTTTTCTTTTCTTTTTTTTTTTATTTTTATTACATATTTTCCTCAATTACATTTCCAATGCTATCCCAAAAGTCCCCCATAGCGCCCCCCACTTCCCTACCCACCCATTCCCATTCTTTTGGCCCTGGCATTCCCCTATATTGGGGCATATAAAGTTTGCAAGTCCAATGGGCCTCTCTTTCCATTGATGGCCGACTAGGCCATCTTTCGATACATATGCAGCTAGAGACAAGAGCTCCGGGGTTCTGGTTAGTACATCATGTTGTTCCAACAATAGGGTTGCAGATCCCTTTAGCTCCTTGGGTACTTTCTCTAGCTTCTCCATTGGGAGCCCTGTGATACATCCAGTAGCTGACTGTGAACATCCACTCCTGTGTTTGCTAGGCCCCGGCATCGTCTCACAAGAGACAGCTATATTTGGGTCCTTTCAGCAAAATCTTGCTAGTGTATGCAATGGTGTCAGCGTTTAGAAGCTGATTATGGGATGGATCCCTGGATACGGCAGTCTCTAAATGGTCCATCCTTTCATCACAGCTACGAACTTTGTCTCTGTAACTCCTTCCCTGGGTGTTTTGTTCCCAATTCTAAGAAGGTGCACAGTGTCCACACTTTGGTCTTCATTCTTCTTGAGTTTCATGCGTTTATCAAATTGTATCTTATATCTTGGGTATCCTAAGTTTTGGGCTAATATCCACTTATCAATGAATACATATTGTGTGAGTTCTTTTGTGATTGTGTTACTTCACTCAAGATGATGCCCTCCAGGTCCATCCATTTGGCTAGGAATTTCATAAATTCATTCTTTTTAATAGCTGAGTAGTACTCCATTGTGTAAATGTACCATAATTTCTGTATCCATTCCTCTGTTGAGGGACATCTGGGTTCTTTCCAGCTTCTGGCTATTATAAATAGGGCTGCTATGAACATAGTGGAGCATGTGTCCTTTTTACCGGTTGGGACATCTTCTGGATATATGCCCAGGAGAGGTATTGCTGGATCCTCCGGTAGTACTATGTCCAATTTTCTGAGGAACCGCCAGACTGATTTCCAGAGTGGTTGTACAAGCTTGCAATCCCACCAACAATGGAGGAGTGTTCCTCTTTCTCCACATCCTCGCCAGCATCTGCTGTCACCTGAATTTTTGATCTTAGCCATTCTGACTGGTGTGAGGTGGAATCTCAGGGTTGTTTTGATTTGCATTTCCCTGATGATTAAGGATGTTGAACATTTTTTCAGGTGTTTCTCTGCCATTCGGTATTCCTCATGTGAGAATTCTTTGTTCAGTTCTGAGCCCCATTTTTTAATGGGGTTATTTGACTTTCTGGAGTCCACCTTCTTGAGTTCTTTATATATATTGGATATTAGTCCCTTATCTGATTTAGGATAGGTGAAGATCCTTTCCCAATCTGTTGGTGGTTTTTTTGTCTTATTGATGGTGTCTTTAGCCTTGCAGAAGCTTTGTAGTTTCATGAGGTCCCACTTGTCAATTCTCGATCTTACAGCACAAGCCATTACTGTTCTATTCAGGAATTTTTCCCCTGTGCCCATATCTTCAAGGCTTTTCCCCACTTTCTCCTGTATAAGTTTCAGTGTCTCTGGTTTTATGTGAAGTTCCTTGATCCACTTAGACTTGACCTTAGTACAAGGAGATAGGAATGGATCGATTCGCATTCTTCTACATGTTAACAACCAGTTGTGCCAGCACCATTTGTTGAAAATGCTGTCTTTCTTCCACTGGATGTTTTTAGCTCCCTTGTCGAAGATCAAGTGACCATAGGTGTGTGGGTTCATTTCTGGGTCTTCAATTCTATTCCATTGGTCTATTTGTCTGTCACTATACCAGTACCATGCAGTTTTTATCACAATTGCTCTGTAGTAGAGCTTTAGGTCCGGCATGGTGATTCCACCAGAGGTTCTTTTATCCTTGAGAAGAGTTTTTGCTATCCTAGGTTTTTTGTTATTCCAGATGAATTTGCAGATTGCACTTTCTAATTCGTTGAAGAATTGATTTGGAATTTTGATGGGGATTGCATTGAATCTGTAGATTGCTTTTGGCAAGATAGCCATTTTTACAATGTTGATCCTGCCAATCCATGAGCATGGGAGATCTTTCCATCTTCTGAGATCTTCTATAATTTCTTTCTTCAGAGACTTGAAGTTTTTATTATACAGATCTTTCACTTCCTTAGTTAGAGTCACGCCAAGATATTTAATATTATTTGTGACTATTGAGAAGGGTGTTGTTTCCCTAATTTCTTTCTCAGCCTGTTTATTCTTTGTGTAGAGAAAGGCCATTGATTTGTTTGAGTTAATTTTATATCCAGCTACTTCACCGAAGCTGTTTATCAGGCTTAGGAGTTCTCTGGTGGAATTTTTAGGGTCACTTATATATACTATCATATCATCTGCAAAAAGTGATATTTTGACTTCATCTTTTCCAATTTGTATCCCTTTGATCTCCTTTTGTTGTCGAATTGCTCTGGCTAGGACTTCAAGTACAATGTTGAATAGGTATGGAGAAAGTGGACAGCCTTGTCTAGTCCCTGATTTTAGAGGGATTGCTTCAAGCTTCTCACCATTTACTTTGATGTTGGCTACTGGTTTGCTGTAGATTGCTTTTATCATGTTTAGGTATGGGCCTTGAATTCCTGATCTTTCTAAGACTTTTATCACGAATGGGTGTTGGATCTTGTCAAATGCTTTTTCCGCATCTAACGAGATGACCATGTGGTTTTTGTCTTTGAGTTTATTTATATACTGGATTACGTTGATAGATTTCCGTATATTGAACCATCCCTGCATCCCTGGGATGAAACCTACTTGGTAGGGATGGATGATTGTTTTGATGTGTTCTTGGATTCGGTTAGCAAGAACTTTATTGAGGATTTTTGCATCAATATTCATAAGGGATATTGGTCTGAAGTTTTCTATCTTTGTTGGGTCTTTTTGTGGTTTAGGTATCAGAGTAATTGTGGCTTCATAGAATGAGTTGGGTAGAGTACCTTCTGTTTCTATTTTGTGGAATAGTTTGTGAAGAACTGGGATTAGATCTTCTTTGAAGGTCTGATAGAACTCTGCACTAAACCCATCTGGTCCTGGGCTTTTTTTAGTTGGGAGACTATTAATGACTGCTTCTATTTCTTTGGGGGATATAGGGCTGTTTAGATCATTAACCTGATCTTGATTCAACTTTGGTACCTGGTATCTGTCTAGGAACTTCTCCATTCCATCCAGGTTCTCCAGTTTTGTTGAGTATAGCCTTTGGTAGAAGCATCTGATGGTGTTTTGGATGTCTTCAGGATCTGTTGTTATGTCTCCTTTTTCATTTCTGATTTTGTTAATTAGGATGCTTTCCCTGTGCCCTCTAGTGAGTCTGGCTAAGGGTTTATCTATCTTGTTGATTTTCTCAAAGAACCAGCTCCTTGATTGGTTGATTCTTTGAATAGTTTTTCTTGTTTCCACTTGGTTGATTTCACCCCAGAGTTTGATTATTTCCTGCTGTCTACTCCTCTTGGGTGAATTTGCTTCCTTTTGTTCTAGTGCTTTTAGGTGTGTTGTCAAGCTGCTAATGTGTGCTCTCTCTAGTTTCCTTTTGGAGGCACTCAGAGCTATGAGTTTTCCTCTTAGAAATGCTTTCATTGTGTCCCATAAGTTTGGGTATGTTGTGGCTTCATTTTCATTGAACTCTAAAAAGTCCTTAATTTCTTTCTTTATTCCTTCCTTGACCAAGGTATCATTGAGAAGAGTGTTGTTCAGTTTCCACATGAAGGTTGGCTTTCTATTATTTATTTTGTTATTGAAGATCAGCCTTAGTCCATGGTGATCTGATAGGATGCATGGGACAATTTCAATATTTTTGTATCTGTTGAGGCCTGCTTTGTGACCAATTATGTGGTCAATTTTGGAGAAGGTACCATGAGGTGCTGAGAAGAAGGTATATCCTTTTGTTTTAGGATAGAATGTTCTTTAGATATCTGCCAGATCCATTTGATTCATAATTTCTCTTAGTTTCTCTGTGTCCCTGTTTAGTTTCTGTTTCCATGATCTGTCCATTGGTGAAAGTGGTGTGTTGAAGTCTCCCACTATTATTGTATGAGGTGCAATGTGTGCTTTGAGATTTACTAAGGTTTCTTTAATGAATGTGGCTGCCTTTGTATTTGGAGCATAGATATTCAGGATTGATAGTTCCTCTTGGAGGATTTTACCTTTGATGAGTATGAAGTGTCCCTCCCTGTCTTTTTTAATGACTTTGGGTTGGAAGTCAATCTTATCAGATATTAGAATGGCTACTCCAGCTTGTTTCTTCATACCATTTGCTTGGAAAATTGTTTTCCAGCCTTTCGTTCTGAGGTAGTGTCTATCCTTTTCTCTGAGATGAGTTTCCTGTAAGCAGCAAAATGTTGGGTCTTGTTTGTGTAGCCAGTTTGTTAGTCTATGTCTTTTTATCGGGGAGTTGAGTCCATTGATATTAAGAGATATTAAGGAAAAGTAATTGTTGTTTCCTGTTATTTTTGTTGTTAAAGTTGGCATTTTGTTCTTGTGGCTGTCTTCTTTTAGGTTTGTTGAGGGATTACCTTCTTGTTGTTTCTAGGGCGTGGTTCCTGTCCTTGTATTGTTTTTTTTCTGTTATTATCCTTTGAAGGGCTGGATTCATGGAGAGATAATGTGTGAATTTGGTTTTGTCGTGGAATACTTTGGTTTCTCCATCTATGTTAATTGAGAGTTTGGCTGGGTATAGTAGCCTGGGCTGGAATTTGTGTTCTTTTAGTGTCTGTATAACATCCGTCCAGGATCTTCTGGCTTTCATAGTCTCTGGTGAAAAATCTGGTGTAATTCTGATAGGCTTGCCTTTATATGTTACTTGGCCTTTTTCTCTTACTGCTTTTAGTATTCTATCTTTATTTAGAGCATTTGTTGTTCTGATTATAATGTGTCGGGAGGTATTTCTTTTCTGGTCCAGTCTATTTGGAGTTCTGTAGGCTTCTTGTATGTTCACGGGCATCTCTTTCTTTAGATTTGGGAAGTTTTCTTCTATAATTTTGTTGAAGATGTTTGCTGGTCCTTTGAGTTGAAAATCTTCATTCTCATCCACTCCTATTATCCGTAGGTTTGGTCTTCTCATTGCGTCCTGTATTTCTTGGATGTTTTGAGTTAGGATCTTTTTGCATTTTACATTATCCTTGATTGTTGTGCCGATGTTCTCTATGGAATCTTCTGCACCTGAGATTCTCTCTTCCATCTCTTGTATTCTGTTGCTGATGCTGGTATCTATGGTTCCAGATTTCTTTCCTAGGGTTTCTATCTCCAGTGTTGCCTCATTTTGGGTTTTCTTTATTGTGTCTACTTCCCTTTTTAGGTCTAGTATGGTTTTGTTCATTTCCATCATCTGTTTGGATGTGTTTTCCTGTTTTTCTGTAAGGACTTCTACCTGTTTGATTATGTTATCCTGTTTTTCTTTAAGGATTTGTAACTCTTTAGCAGTGTTCTCCTGCAATTCTTTAAGGGATTTTTGTGCTTCCTCTTTATTGTCTTCTGCCTGTTTAGCAGTGTTCTCCTGCATTTCTTTAAGTGTGTTATTAAAGTCCTTCTTGAAGTCCTCTATCATCATCAGGAGATATGCTTTTAAATCCGTGTCTAGCTTTTCCGGTTGTTGGGGTGCCCTGGACTGGGCGAAGTGGGGGTGCTGGGTTCTGATGATGGTGAGTGGTCTTGTTTTCTGTTAGTAAGATTATTACGTTTACCTTTCGCCATCTGGTAATCTCTGGGGTTAGTTGTTATCGTTGTCACTGTTTAAAGATTGGAGCAGAAGCTGTGTTCCACTCACCAGCAGTCCCAAAATCCTGCGGCGGGGGTCGTGGGTAGCTGGCGGGTGTCAGGCAACCCTACTCTCCCGCTACCCCGGCGCTGATCCGGCAGGATGAGGCCTGTGGCCCTACTCAGGCCAGTTTCTGCTTCCCTAACTAATGCAGTCTCAGGTCCCACGCAATTGGATTGGAGCAGAAGCTGTGCTCCACTCACCAGAAGTCTTAAGATCCTGTGGCGGGTGTTGTGGGTAGCTGGCGAGTGTCAGCCGACCCTGCGCCCCAGCTGCCCCGGTGCTTTTCTGACCGGAAGAGGGTTGTGGCCCTATGTAGGCCGGATTTCTCTCTCCCCAACCAGAGCAGTCTCAGGTCCCGCGTGATTGGACTGGAGCAGAAGCTGTGTTCCACTCCCCAGCAGTCCCAAAATCCTGCGGCGGGGGTCGTGGGTAGCTGGCGGGTGTCAGGCAACCCTGCGCTCCCGCTACCCCGGCGCTGATCCGGCCGGATGAGGCCTGTGGCCCTACTCAGGCCGGTTTCTGCTTCCCTAACTAGTGCAGTCTCAGGTCCCGCGCAATTGGATTGGAACAGAAGCTGTGCTCCACTCACCAGAAGTCTTAAGATCCTGTGGCGGGTGTTGTGGGTAGCTGGCGAGTGTCAGCCGACCCTGCGCCCCAGCTGCCCCGGCGCTTTTCCAGACTTGACTTTTCAATGTGACAGTTTAAAGTGTTCCCAACCACTAACTGGGAAGTGCTTGTTGTGGGAGTCCTGCCCTCTCCCAAGGCAATGATAGATGGTTTGTTTTCATACATCACAGACCCATGGCCTTGCTATAGATACATCACCAATTACTTAGCTTGGCCACATTTAACAGATTAGTATACTGGTCAATTCAGTGCAAACCCCAGCATGTTAGTTTTATATTGACTCAGCAGCATGTCCTATTGACTCTACTGTGCCATCAGGTCTGATCCCGCATCCACAGACCGTCAGACTCAAACAGGTAATATTTGCGTACAAAACTGCAAATGCCCTAAAACTCAATTCCCACTGTAACATGTGACAGAATTTTCTTCTTGAAGGCTGAATGATATTCTACCACATTTTGATTATTGATTCATTGATTGATAGACAGACACGGGTTATTTGCACTTTTTGGCTGTGAATGATTTGATTGTATATATATATATATTTATATGTATATATACACACATATTGATTCAAGACCTTACTTTAGATAGAATATACACCCAGTAGTGGGGTTACTAGATCATATGATGTCTTAGTTACTTTTCAGTTGCTGTGATAAAACACTATGATCAAGGCAACTGAGAAGAGAGGCTTCACTTGGGATTTATGGTTCCAGAGGATTTCAGTCAATGATAGTGGAATGGAAGGCAGGATGCAGGAGACTGGGATAGCAATGGAGAACTCATATTTTAATGAACTAACAGAAGCAGAGAATTTAGTGGGCATGGCACATGCTCTCAAAGCTCACAAACAAAGTCACATCTCCTTAAGCCTTCCCCAAAAGTTCTACCAACTGTAGGCCAAGTATTCAAAAATATGAGCCGACGGGGACTTTTCTAATTCAAACCACCATATATGATAGCTCCCTTTTGTGTGCCTGTGTGTGTGTGCTTGTTTGTGTGTCTGTGTATGTATATGTGTGCATGCTTGTGTATGTATATGTGTGTGTGTATGAATGCATATGCCTATCTCTGTGTTAATAGTGTGTGTGTGTATGTGTGTGTGTGCGTGTGCTACTAGATGTGTAGGTTCTCCCTGTTTGCAAAACATATTTGAACCAGTTCTCTACCATCTAGGCATTCCACAATTTAACTTGATTCTGACTCAAAGATACAAGGTGAAGGGATTAGTCCTTCAATACTGTCCTCACCTCAGATCCTATTCCACATCTAGGTTTTAATGCATGCCTCTGATTAACAAACTAGAAATCAGGTTCCCACAAGTTCTTCCTTGGGTTTAGTTATTTGATAGGACAGACTCTAGAACAGATTCTAGGACAGTTCCGGAAAACAGTTCATCTCTACTGCTGATGTGTCATAAGGGTAAATGGCCAGATGAGGACATAGGTAGGTCAGGGATAGAGAGCATCCCCACGGAGCTGGCATGAACTATGCTCAGCATGTTGATGTCTTCACTCAACTAGAAGTTCTTTAAGTCTCATTCAGGGATATATATCAAGGAAGTTATATCAATGAGGTGACTAGTAAGTCATTTGATTTATGTTCCCTCTCTCTTTCCTGAATGATTGAGGTGGCAGGTGAAAGCTTCACATTTAATGTCATTGCTTGATCTTGTGCCCATCCAAGAAAAACAAAAGAAACGATCACCCAGGAGCCCATTGGAGACACTCCCATCATCTAGGGGCCCATCAAAGAAACTCTCACCAACAAGGAGCTCATCAAAGAACCTCTCAGAACCAGGAAGCTCTAAGGGATTAAGGATTTCACAACAGGAAATGAAGATAAAGATTGTAGAGTGAAAAAGAAATATATCCACAACTACAATTTCTCAGGAGATTACAGGTTTTGATGTTCTATGCCAGGAAATGATCGAAGGCTGAAGCCTATTTCTTGTTATAAATTACAGTATTGCAACAACTTATTTATTCTGGCATATGCACTATATTTGGATCAAGATCTTATCTTATTCTCTGGAGAGCTTCTAAGTCAATTAAAGAATGCTCCTGCCAATCTCATTACTGCTGTGAATGGCCATTCATTGTATGTGATTCAATATTATGTCAGTAAAATTGGAACTCCTAGAATTTGCATGTTTAGGCAGAGAAAATTCTACAAGAGGAACCATTTCTTTTCTGATGGGCAAGAGCAAGGAATATGACTTTACTACCTTAAAACAGTGAAAATTCTAGTCAGTGATAGCTGGGGAAGGGGACTTACTGGCTAGGAAGGAGGCAAGATAAGATGCTAGGGTGGGATGTAAGCCAGAACTCAGGAGACAAACAATCACATTATTACAGAAAAGCAGGTCTCCTTGGAAGGTGCAGAGAAGTTGGTTAGAAGGGTTGAATATAAAAGGAGACAAAGGCTGAATTAATACGCCCTTCATTATATTCCTTTGAGATTTGAGGACCTTTAACCTTGAACATACCTCTGATCCGGTGAGAAGCTTCTATATTGCTTAGAGAAATGATGGAGGGGCGGGGCCACAGAAAGGTTTGGTCTAAGTTTTGAGATTTGATGCAGGAAGCCATGGGCTGTTCACTGAGCATGTCATTCATATGAGAAATAGTCCAGGTGCCCTCTGTGGTGCTTGGTTTCAGACAGGAAGGGATAAGGTGTGTCCACACTTGCTCTCGCTCTCTGCATTTGGTTTTAACCACGCCTGCCACTCTAGCTCTTTTTCATATTTTGTCCTGTGTTGTTTGCCAGATCTCCAGCACAGGATACAGAAGGACTAGAACTGCATTTCTTCTCTGCTGTTTCCATACTGAAGGGATGATGCTCCACTCTGAATCCTGGCGACCATTATCTATCATTAGAGCAGTAATGCTAATAGGGTCAACGTCTATGACCTGCCTCATGGTTTTGGACTCTTCCTCATTATTTTTTTTTTTTTACATGTTTTACTTATTCCCAGTCTTTCCTGTGGATTAATGGGGTAGGAAGAGGCCCGAAGGGCAGTAAATGATTGCCAAGAAGAACAAACAAAGACATCAGGCAGTATTTAAAAATATACACAAATGTGAGCTCTCTCTGCCCAATTTGTCTGCCACCCTTCACCCCATGACTGCTTTCCCAGAACAGAGAGTGCCTACTATTTATTTTTAAAGTGACTTTGACCCTTTTAGGTTTAGCTTTGGCTTGGAAGGGAAAAAGAGCAGTCAACCCTGAGCTCTTTGGTGGGCTCACTGCTGTGTGATGCCTTGAATTGCAGGTGGAATGTTCGTAGCAGTTGAATGTTCTAGGAGAACCCAGATGATACATCTTCTAGCAGGATGAGTCACTGTAATCTTGAAGCTGGGAGATTAGGTTTGAGAGGATGTCTAATTACAGAATTCTGATAATTTCTGAAACTCCACATCTTCCCATATTGAGGAAAAAAACGAAACAACCCAGTTTAGTAAGAAAAAAAATACAGGAAATACAGCCATGTTTATCTCAAGCACAGCTTGCTCACACCTTCCTAATATGCATCAGGTCTGATAATGTTAGTTTCTGCTATCAGAGAAAAAGTTTAAATGGAGACACTATGACGACAAAGGAAGTCTCACTAAATTCGGCTTATTCTTTTCCCAGAATACAGGAGCTCACGTGAAAACATCTGAACCGTTCGCTTTTGGAATTCATGTATAAGTCTTCCCCAAAATTGAGCCAGCTGCTGTCAGCTGATGTAATTGAAGTCTCCCTTACCTCAGAGTCTGTTCAGACAAGGCAGTGAATCAGGATGGCTCGAGTCATGATTACCTCTGATTGTAACCTCTGGAAGCAAGCCGCTTGCCTGCCCACACTGTAGTTTCCTTTAGAGACTCAGGTGAGCATGCAGGCAGTGTTGAGTATGGGGGAGGAGATCCTGACTGCAGTCTGGTGTTGGGGTCAGCTGGGAAAGGAGACTATAGACAAGAGGATGTATTCATGCCTATGGCTCCAGTTTGAACACATGTGGGAGGAGCCAGGTATCTAAACTACCACAACAGCTGGAGATGGAGAAAGAAGACAACCTCAGAGATGAGATGAGGGAGCCTAAGGGAGTGGTGCAGGCTGCATTGAAGTGTGCAAAGGAATCCTGGCTTCAGAGGCTTCCTCTGTGTGGCTCAGACAGAATGAAGTCAAGCACAGCTTGGTCTTCTCTGGTCTTCTGAGTTAAAAAAAAAAAAAGAAGAAGAATAAACTAATTTAAGGAGCTAAAAATACAGGTAAGGGAAAATAAAATTTATCTGCATATAAATTGACTTTGAAGTCCTATACTATCCAAAACAATTCAACTTTTTAAAATAAGGGAAAGGTTTTAGGATGCGGATCGAACACAGAAGCAGCCCTGGGGCTTTTCCCTTCTGTTTATTTTTCCCTCCAGAATGTATGCTTGCTTGTGTTTTTCTTGATCCTCCAACTTAGTGTCTTAGTTAATTTTCTGTTGGCAAAGCACCGTGACAAAGCAACTTAGAGAGGAAAGGGTTGATCCAGGGCTTTGACCACAGACAGGAAACAGAGAATTCACGGAAGTCTTTAAATGGTCTAAGCCTGCCTCTGATGCTGTACTTCCCCCAACAAGGCCACACCTTCTAAACCCCCCAAACAGTGCCATTCATCGGAAACTAAGTGTTCAAATGCATGAGCCTGTCATAGATAAAGCATCCCAAGCATTACATGCAGGTTAACCTTTATTCAGAGAAATAAATGGAGGGCTTTGTGTCTTAGGTCCTCTTGAAGGGAAAACATTAGAAAGTGGTGACCTCTGCATCTTCAGTGGTCATCTAATCAGTGCCTGTGCAGGAGTCTTTCAAAGGGCAGAGAGAAATGTGCTGTTCTCCATCTTTGAAGCACATACCCAGTGTGCATGGACACACACACACACACACACACACACAAGGAACATTAATTCAAAGGAGAAGAAAAAACCCTCTCCTCACCCATGCTCTCTTTGTCCTCACCATTTGGTTTCTTCCCCCTCTTCCTCTCTCTGTTTACTCTGTTTCTGCCCAGGTCCAAGGCTCACTGTATTTACTCTACCACTTTCTCTCTCTCTGTTCTGGACTCTTCCAAATGCCTCTAGCTGTTCTCTTTCCCGTGTCTACAATAAAAATCTTCCCCTTAACTATACCATAGAGTGGTCATGTTGACAGTCTATACAATAATCTTCACTTGCTTTATGAAATAGAAACAAGCTCCATTTCTTTAGAAGATATACGAGCTTTCTGCATAGAGCTGAGATGGGGTGTGCTTTCCTGATGACTAGAGGACGCTTGAATGCCTGTAGGCAGGCCTGCCTTGAGACTTCTTTGTCATCTGCCAATCACATGTCCTTCCTCTTATTCCACATGGCTGTCCTACCAGGTGTTTGTGCACACTGAACTAAATGGACATTTCTGTTTTAAGGCTAGCCATGATAAATATGAACCTTGTCCCGTATAATCCTCTCACCTCACTACAAATACTGGCAAAGGAGATTTGCTTCAAAATTCATTCTAGTTTAACAGGAAGCAGCATGCAACAAGTTAATAACTTCGGTTTATATATTTTTGAGATGCTTTTTTTTTCCTCCTAAAGGCTGCCAAACTCCTTCCCACTCTGACAACACTAGTAACTCAGAGTCATTTTAATTCAGTAGGAGGGCCCAAATGCTTAGTTGGAGAGGGGATCGGAAACAGTGTTGAAAGCATTCAAAACTTTGGCCTATGCTTCCTTGGAAGACCCTCCCCCCCCGAAATGTCCCATCACCCAGTAGTGTTGGGCATGTGTGGGCTGTGTCTGCTATAGATATCTAAATCTCTGGCTTCTACTCTATGGCAATGTAGGGATTCAAGTTAGCCCCATCATTCTACACATCTCTGCTAGGAGTATTTGGGATAATGATCACAGACTGATGCTAGGATTGACTGACTGCCGTGGGAGGCTTGGAGTCTTGCAAGGTTCACTAATGCCATAGGACCCTGAATAAGGACTGAGGCTTCACACCAACTCCAGAGGGCTTCTGTCTCTGCATCTGAACTGTATTCCTTTTATTCCATGAAAATGTTGCATTTTATTTCAGTGCATTTTCCCGTCATGTGGGTAATAATTTGAATTATTATTAATTTACTTCCTCCTCTTTTCCTTCTCTTTGTTTTCCTCACCCTCCACTTCTCCTTCTCTTCCTCCTATACACACTTTCTAGCTTTACCTGTCCCGAGTAGCTGTCTGTAAGGGGTAGTGGGATAGGCTGGAAAATAGCATCTATTATAAAAGGAATGCAGAGAGAAAGAGCCAATGCATATTCAAAATTAGATTATTTACCTAGCTAATAAGTAGGCTTGAAAGCTGTAGTCTTGTATTTGCTTATCCATTTATTTAATGTGTATGTGTAGGTATGTATATATGTACACACGTGAAAGTTTGGGGTGTGTGTGTGTGTGTGTGTGTGTGTGTGTGTGTGTTTAGGTCTAAAGACAACTTGTAGGAGTCATTTTCCTTCTTCTATCAGGTGTTTCCCAGGAATCCAATGAAGATTGTCAGGGCCCCTTCACCTGCTCAGCCATCTCTCTGACCCTGTGATATGGTATTAAGAAAGGGTGATCTAGTTTCCTCTAGAGTAACATCTACCAAGATCCACAAATAAGCAGATTCCTCCCATGTGTCTTACGGAAGGTGTCCTGTACACTCATGTCAACCCAGATCTTTTCATTTGGGACCTGGGCTGAGGAGGGATGATCAGATATTTTCTCTATGAGCTGATCTTGCAGATGTGGGAGAGGAGACAGGAAGTGGAAGTTTCTGGCTTCATCATGTGATGCAGACTCACGAGTTTTGTTGAGGCAAGACCAGGAGGAGGACATGTGATGTTTGGAAAGAGTATAAGTAAGACTCAATAGACTTTGATGGGATGCTAGCATAGCTAGGTTCGCAACGCTCTGTTGGTCTTGAGTCTTCGCTGATCTTCACTTTATTGAGAGAAGCATGGCAGAGAACTTCTACTGGCATCAGGGCTAGTTCTAGGCTCTCCTGCTGACACCTGCTGATTCATCAGAGGCCTGGCTGTTTCTGCTGGATCAAGGCACTGCTGCTGATTCATGGTTGATATTCTGACACTACTGTACTGGACTGCTGGTATCCTGATAAATGGAGATCGGAATCGCCTCAAGGAGCTACTTCTAAACAGGTCCACATCCTCTTGTTCAATTTACTATCTTTTCTCCCCTACCTTTAGAGAGTGGATGGGGGGGGGTCGAAGCATTTGAGGGACCTTATTAAAGTAAATTTTGAAAAGTCTCAGCCTACAGGGACATGCCCTGCTCACCTTCCTTTCTTCCTTTCATGCTTGAGGAGGAGCAAAAGGGTTGGGTAAGGGAAGATAGCACCAAGGATGGAGCAAGATCTGTCTGTACTCTCCCCTCTGGAGTACAGTCACAGTAGAAAGTATGAGGTGTCTCACTGTTCTAATGAAAGGTCACTGAGTTGGGTGCCAGTGAACCTGTTAAGGGGTTAATGTGGCAGTCTAGGTGACCTAAGTTTAGGCAAAGAACTTCAGAGCCCACAGCCTATAGAAACCAAGCGGTGCTGCATGAATGACTATCACAGGAGTCGAAGGATATGTGTGACGTGTATTAGCTTTAGATGGAAAGCTACTCAGCACAGGACTTCCAGGAAGACGATGACCATTCTTCCAGTGCACATAGCCCTCTAGCACAATGGGAAAGGACCGTTTACTTTCCGTGTGACCAGGGACTTACATAACTGTTTCCACACCATGTCTGAGCATTGTTTCTCAGACTGAGCAATAGTTTAGGGGGGAGGATCTTTAAACTATGGAGTCAGCTTATATCAAAAACAGAGCAGAAATTGGAGGCTTGAAGGAAAGATTGCATTAATCACAGATAAAATCATGTTTCATTCCCCTTGCACATATGAGTCTTAGCAGGTCAAACTTTGACTCTGTTGTACCTGTGTCTATGTGGAAAGGATCTAATCTTTTTTTCTAAGCAGTCAGCAAAAGAGTTTTAGCTGGGGAAATGATACAAGCCTTTAAACGAAAGACTGCCATTTAGAAAATTCCTTTACATAGAGTACAAAGCGGTGTGTGCCAGCTATGAAATGCTATACTTTTTTATGAGGCCAGCTAGGAGTGTTTGCTTCTTTATTATTTTATGCACATGGCCCTTCACCATGTAGAAAGCAGTTTTGCATGAAAAATCTCATCGTGTTCCTTCCAAGGTATGGATTGCTGTGGGATAGATAAGGATTTTTCATTATATAGAGAGTATAACTTACCAGCCCGATTTGATCTAATCCAAGGTTTGGTTGATATATTATACACATTTATAGGCATCACATGGTGTTTCAATATACATTGAGTATTGTTCAAATATACATTGGATAATGTTCAAGTACGAATAAATGTGTCCACCATCTTAAACAGTATTGGATCTCTGAGCTGAAAGCATGGAAGGCCCTTTCTTCTAGATTTTTAAATGTTTACTTTTTTTAAATATGTGCATTGGTGTTTTGAGCCATTTATTTCTGTGTGAGGGTGCCAGATTCCCCGAAACTGGAGTTACAGACAGTTGTGAGCTGCCATGTGGGTGGTGGGAATTGAACCCAGGTCCTCAGGTGGAGTAGCTAGTGGTCTTTTTCTTTCTTTTTTTCTTAGATATTTTCTTTATTTACATTTCAAATGTTATCCCCTTTCCTAGTTTCCCCTCCAAAAATCCCCTATCCCCTCCCCCTGCTCCCCAACCCACCCACTTCCATTCCTAGTCCTGGCATTCCCCTATACTGGGGCATAGAACCTTCACAGGACCTAGGGCATCTCCTCCCATTGGTGACTGACCAGGCCATCCTCTGCTACATATAAAGTTAGAACCACAAGTTCTGCTATGTGTTTTCTTTGATTGGTGGTTTAGTCCCAAGGAGCTCTGGGGTACTGGTTAGTTCATATTGATGTTCCTCCTGTGGGACTTTAAACCCCTTCAACTCCTTGGGTACTTTCTCTAGTACTGGTACAGTGACAGACAGGTAGATCAATGGAATAGAATTGAAGACCCAGAAATGAACCCACACACCTATGGTCACTTGATCTTTGACAAAGGAGCTAAAGCCATCCAGTGGAAAGAAAACAGCATCTTCAACAAATTGTGCTGGCTCAACTGGCAGTTAGCAAGTAGAAGAATTCGAATTGATCCATTCTTATCTCCTTGTACAAAGCTAGTGGTCAGAATAGGTAAGCCTTCTCTCTATCCCCCTTCTAGCTTTTCTGAATGAATGTTATCCTTATCCATAGTCTCCCAACTGGTAAGGATATGCACAGTAGTAACTCTTGGGGTGTAATGGAGGTGCAGGATGTGTAGCAGCTGCCCTGACACAAATCTCTAAGAGACAGTTGGCTGAGAATGCCTTGTCAGGGTGAGTGCTGACAGTGGGGCACACGCTACCTGAGCTCACTGAATTGTGTTATTCACAAATCCATGAGGTAATCGAAAATGTTTTCATAGGGAATCAACTTAATCAGGTGGACAAGTATGAAAAACTGCAAAAGAAATGCTGAGGTATGAAAGAAAGTGGAAGTCAGGCAATTAGCTAGTGCCAGACCATAAATGATACAGAGCTGAGGTGGTATATCTGGAGATAAAAATGGAGCAAAGTGAAATAGTCCCCCTTTGACCATTAAAGACATTAAAGGCCATAAAATGTCAGGAACTCCTGCCCTCCACCAAACAGTAAAAGGAAAAAGGCTGTCTGAAATGACAACGTATCGTGCTACATTAATCAATGCAACAAACCAATAAGTCTCTGGACCTAGGAATGCATACTTGTTATGGCAGCATTCAGGAAGCTGAGGCAGGAGGATTACAAAATTGAGATTGGGTTGGACAAAATAGTGGGGACTTGTCAAGACATACCGAAACAACAATATTTTCAACACAACAAAACTTAAAGTTATGGGATCATTGATTTTTATGACTACAGATGAAAAAAATCAGTTTTTTTTCTTTAGTATGATTAATTATAGTTTCTCCCAGGAGCTGAGTTACAACAGGAAATGTATTATTATGGTTTACAAACTGAAGGACAGAAGGACTGAGGAAGGACACGAAGACTAAGGGTACAGGCATCATCTCAGTGTTTCTTATTACTATGTTTTAAAAATACATCATTTTGAGGAGATCGGCTGAAAAGCTGAATTTGGAGTTTTTATTGTGATGGTTATTTCTAAGCAGACAGAAAGTCGTGTTTATGTGTATTGATTTATAAAGGGCACCGGGGCTTATGCTTACTCATCTCTTTGTCTTTCTTGCTTTGCCTCTGTTTGCTTGGTTCCTTTGATGTATACCAAACCATTTTGTTTTACTTCCCAGGTTGCTTTTCATGGAGCCAGTGGCTTTTCCTCCTCTTTACCTTGCACTCCCTCTCGCCTTCCTTTCTCCTCTTACACAGAGATTTCTAAATTTCTTCTGCTGACTTCTTTTGTATCCCTGCTTCCTTCAGCATTTATCTCTCCCCTTCTTTTCCCAACATCACCACCCTGGTGTGTTTCCTGACATCTTTATAAAAAGCCTGCAAGTGTCTTTGTTGTGCTACCGTCTTCTAGCATGATATGAGGTGATGCTCTGAGATGAGTGATCCCCCTCTCCGGCAGCTTGATGATATTAACACACTGCATTCCTGTATGCTGCGCGGCTGAACAATCTCAATCAGTTTCAGGCTTGCTTTTGAAATTAGCTTCTCTTGGTGACCTTCAGAAGTCTTGCTGTTGCAGAGAGCCTCATCACAGTGAGTCTTCAAAGTCACTTTGTCCCTGGCAACATCTTCACAGTATAAACACTCTGGTGTGTGTGTGTGTGTGTGTGTGTGTGTGTGTGTGTGTGTGTGTGTGTAGGTCCAGGCCTTTCTGTAGCTCTGGGAAAGCCCCTTTTCATTGTAGTTCTCTTTTGGACACACTCCTGTCCTTTCTGATTTTGTATTCACTGTCCCTGTTTCAGGACCTTTGTCCTCTTGTTGTGTCCTAGGAGGTCCCTCGATCTGAGCTCCCTTCCTCATCTATAGTTTTCCTTTGTTCATTCTGGCATCAACTCTCTGCTGCTGCATTTTCATTTAATTTCACTCATACTTTTTTAAAGACAGAGTCTCACACTATAACCCAGACTGTCCTCCAACTTACAGCCTTCTCCTGCCTCACCTCCCAAGTATTGAGATTGTACACATGAGATACTCCGTGTAGGTTGAGTTTTTATTCCAGTGCAGTATCTTTCATAGCCAATTTTTCACATTAAAAAAACCCCAGTATTTTCCTGTCACTGCTTCCAGTGGTCCATGTCTATTTTGCTGTTTATACTGTCAGTTTTGAGTGGCAGTTATGTCTAGTTTAACTCCCTGCCTTCTTAGGATCTCCTTTAGATATGCTGTTCTTACTGCTTCAGCCTGATTCACTTGTCTCCTGTCATCCTGGATCAGGACTCTATAGGCACAGCCTTTGATACCACTGTGGGCTCACTAGCCCTGGGTACACAATGGAAAATTAGGCACCAGGAAATTCAAGTTGTGTCTTTGGCTCTTGGTGAATAATTTCCCAAGAAGATGCTTCTAGGCTCGATATCTGATCTGTTCGGAATATCTAGAGTGATCATCTTTTGACTTAGGAATTGTGTTGAGTGAACACGAGTGCTTCATTCGTTCCCATGGTGAAGTCGTTTGTAAAGGGGAGTACGGGACATTAGCATAGTTAAAGATAATAAATGCGAAGCCAAAGTGTCAGACAAAGCTAATACCACTGATAAAAAATAGGAAGACAAAAGGCGATTTAAGCTACTGGAAGCAGAAAGAAATATTTGTGTAGATTAAAATGTAAATCACGAAAATATTTTATCTGTAGTTCTAGCTCTTTATTAAACAACAGATCTTTATTAAACAGCTTGAGGGAAAACATCGCACATTGTTCTAAAGCTGTCACTTCATAGCTTGTCAGTCTCATTGACTAAACTGGGGACATACGTAGCCCTGAAGATCATCAAGAACTCAAAGTCAGCATCAGCATCAGCATCTTTCCCATGATCCTCTGATTGTCAAACCAGTTGCATCATCACATGAGCAACGTATTATCATTCTAGAGTGTGCACGGCTGCAAAGGCATGCTCATGTGAGGGCCAGAGTTTCTAGTGCTGTGAGTAAAACTCCATGACCAAAAGCAACTTGAAGAGGAAAGGGTTTGTTCTGTTTACATCATAGTCCATCATTGAAGAAAGTCAAAGCAGGAGCAGGAACTAAAGCAGAGGCCATGGAGGAACATCGCTTCCTGGGTTGCTTCTAATGACTTGCTCATTCTTTTTATAACTCCCAGCCTCAGCTGTCTGGGAGTGGCACCACCCACTGTGAGCTGTGCCTTCCCACATCACACATCAATCAAGAAAATGTACCACAGGCTCTCCCATAGGCCAATCTGGTTGAGGCATTTTCTCAATGGAAATGCCATACAGTGAACTGCCATAGAATTGGTGGCATTGCTACATAAAGCAAGAAGCTATGAAGTTATATACTCCTGAATTTCATCATGAGACTTTAGTCTACTAGATGTCTTATTTATCAATGGCACCACAACGAACTATCCCAAAGCTAAGTGACTTAAAATTATCTACTATACAAGTTTCAGTGGGGATGCACAGGAATCCTGCTGTTTCCTGTTTTTGGTCTGTAGTATCAGCAGCAGTCCAGATGTTGCTACAGTGTTTTTAGGATTGATTTGGGTAGATTTCCTGTTGAGTCTCTAACATGTCTGTTGTTAGGGTTTGGTTTCTTGTGGAGTGTATGAATACCTCATTTTAATGCTAGCTTTTTGGACAGAGGCCACTTTAGTTCCATAGTTCGTAGATCTACCCAGCTCTCATTATAGTGCCTGCCTGCCATTATTAGAATGGGTTAGCTAGCACTGGGAAAGAGTGCTTTCCAGGTGAAGTCACAGAGTTTGAAAATCCAATCTCAGAAGGGGCAACTCATCACTGTCACCATACTCTGGCACACTTAGTCAATGCAAAGACAGAGGGCACTGCAGTAATTTCTAGAATGCTGCTTTCAGGAGAAGCCTTGTGACTGTAGTCAACTACTTCTGTTCTTTTGTTTAGTTTCCTTGTCCATAAGACAGGAAGATTAATGCAATAATAAGAGCCTTCCTGTTAGGGCTCTGATGACAGACATAATGAGAACATATAGTGGCTGAACATGATGCTAGACACGGAACAAAGCCCAGGCAGTAATGTTGTGATTACTCCTGCTGGTACTTCAACACCTCCCTAAGTAGATGTTTATTTACAGACCAAGCGAGGATTAGATGACATGCATGGGACCCAAGGAAGCTGTGGAGAGTTTCCCCTCAGGAGCCTAGTGACTTCTGCTTCATTCTACACAGAATAACTGTGTTTCTGACGCAGTATGAATGTTTTTCCTCCTACCCTCTAATACTACCTCATGAGAAACTCATTATTGTGAAGGGATCATCCAATTATTACTGCTTAGGGCAAAGCAGTTGGGGCCCTAAGAATGAAAGAAAAGCCTTTCTGGCTTTTAGACCCCGCTCTGCTGGTGGACTGTAGGCAAACAGTTTATCACCCCCACTTTGGGTTTGGCGGGAGTTGGGTTGAGTTCACTGACTAATCTCTGCTCCCCCTTGTAGCTTGTAATCTTAGGATCACATTTCCGTTTTGTTTTGAAGTTGGCTTATCCGAATGAGTGTGCCAGCTGTTTTTGGCTTCTCTTCACTTGCTTGGTTGTCTTCCATCCTCTGAGCCCCCATCTGAGAGTATTTAAGCAGCAATTGGATTTAGTTTTTCAATCTAGCCAGCCAGACTCATCCCTCACCATGTGACTGAGGGCATTCACACTTTAGGGCTATCATCAAGCCATATTTGCCAGTTCTTTTTTCTTTTTTAAAATGAAAATTGAGTTATTTTCATACAGTCTATTCTGATTATAGTTCCCCTTCCCCAACTCCTCCCATCCCCCACCCCATTACCTCCCTACCTCCTCACCAACTCAAACTCACATTTGCTCTTTCTCATTAGAAAAAAAACACTATCTAAAAAGTAGAATAATAATAAAATATAATAAAAACAAACAAACCAGAATATGACAAAGTAACAATCAAACAGAAAAAAAGAAAAGGAGTCAAAGAAAAGGCATAAGAAATAGCTGCAGAGACACACATATTCACACATACAGGAATCCCATAAGACCCAATACCAGAAAATATAACATATAAGCAAATGACCTGTAAGGGTAATAAGATAAAAGGCCCAGATAAGGCATCATGAGACACACCCAAACCACAACCAAAACCACAACCACATCCAAAACTACAACCAAAACCACAACCAAAACCACAACCACAACCAAAACCACAACCACAACCAAAACTGAAACTACACCCAAAACCACAACCAAAACCAAAACCACAACCAAAACCAAAACCACAACCACAACCAAAACCAAAAACCCAAAAACATCCCCCAATACCACTGAGTTCATTTTGTGTTGGTCTTCTACTGCTCTCCTTGGGGCCCACCTTACGCACACTTTGTATATCCAGGGAGACGTCACTGGAGAAAATTAATCTTTCCTCACGAATAGTTATCAAATGGGGCTGTCTATCACTTCTTACAGTTTCACTGGCGCCTGCATTACTGCCCGTCCTTTCACTCACCACTCACTTGTAAGGGTCGTTGACATTGTTGTGTCAGATGCACATGGATTCCTTCCTGGGTGCCCTGTGTCCATCTTTCCTCAGGACAGTTATTATTTCCTGTACTCTGAGATTCTTCCTTTGCATATACTATTCCTTTACATATCTCAGTGCTGTCTTGATCTCCATGAGTGAGCTTACTTCATGCTCTTTTGAAATGTCCTTACTCCCCTGTCAATTTTACTCTCTCTCTCTCTCTCTCTCTCTCTCTCTCTCTCTCTCTCTCTCTCTCTCTCTCCCTCCCTCCCTCTCTCCCTCCATCCCTCTCTCCCTCTCTCTCTTGGACATTGCAATCCTGGTTGATTAGTCGTTTGCTTCCAGGCTTGAGATATAGTAGTTCATGCTTTCATGGCTGTTAGGATTGCTGATGTCATTCTGATGTTTTTGCCTTTCTAAGTGAGTTGACCAGTTCCTTCTACAGGTTTTAACACTGTCTCTTTGTTTTGTATTTTTGACATTTTAACTACAGTGTGTCATAGAAAGCTTCTCTCTGGTCATGTCTACTCTGTAATGGCTTCTGGGTTTGATGTCTGTCCCTTTCTCTATGTTGGAACTTTCTGCTATAATGCCATTGAGTAGATAGATCATCTGTATCTTTATTGTTTATTCCAGCTCTTCCTTCTATCCTGTAGATCCCTCAGCTTGGTTTCATGAGCATCTTTCAGAGGTTTTGGATTCACTGTGCAGCATCACGGTCCATAAAACAGAAAAAAGAAAAAACTAATAGAGAATGTGCTATTTAGTGAAAAGTTAGCAAATGGATGAGCTGAAGAAAGGACCCGCAGGGAGGGGCGAACCAGAGGAGAGGCCAAAGTGAAATAAAAGAAGGAGAGGAAAACGTTCCACAGTTGATGGAGAAGTAAGAAGTAAAAAAAGAGCCGGGCGTGGTGGCGCACGCCTTTAATCCCAGCACTCGGGAGGCAGAGGCAGGTGGATTTCTGAGTTCGAGGCCAGCCTGGTCTACAAAGTGAGCTCCAGGACAGCCAGGGCTATACAGAGAAACCCTGTCTCGAAAAACAAAACAAAACAAAAAAAAAAAAAAAAAAGAAGTAAAAAAAACAAAAGGGTAAAAAGAAGTCCCAATAATGTAGATGTTTAAAATAAAATTAGATGAACGTAAAAAGGGGAATAAATAAATATCTTAGAAAAAAACAAACAAAAAGGCAATGCTGAAATACTGTCAAAAGTGTGGCACAGAGGGCAGAGGTCAAAAAAGTGAGGAGGGGTGAGGGAGGCACCTAAGAAGAAGAAAAAGATTGTCCAACCCTGACAAAAATACATAAAGCAAGTTAAACGGATGACTGTATGGGAATGACAAGTGAGATCGTTATTATAAATATAACAAAGTGGAATACTGGTAAAAGTGCACCCTGGGCTGGAAGGAGCAAGGAAGTCATGGCCACACTGAGGTCAGTCCAGGCAGAGGACTCCACTCAGCACTGTCCGACTTTCTCTTGCCAGCCTCCATTTCTCCTGTTCCTGATAGCCCCTGTCTGAGCTTTCCCTCACTCCATCCTGTTGCAGAAATTATTTTAATCCCAGACTGTGGTTTCTACCCCAGCTTTGGTTATTGAGTTCCTGGATAAACAACAACAACCACACACACACACACACACACACACACACACACACACACACACTTTATACTTTTTTTTTTTTTTTTAAATATTTTTATTACATAATTTCCTCAATTACATTTCCAATACTATCCCAAAAGTCCCCCATAGCGCCCCCCACTTCCCTACCCACCCATTCCCATTCTTTTGGCCCTGGCATTTAAACCTTATGCAGCGCCAGAGCTGGGCAGCTGCCTACCCTCCATGCTGTTAGAATCTGCTTTCCTATGATAACTCTGAGTTATTACTTACTACTTCCTATGTATGTTCCATCTGGGCTGCGCTTAGCTCTAATTCGGCAGCATCAGGGCCATGCTCTCTTGAGGCTTAACTCATGGCTGCTTCTCCTTCCTCCTCCTGTATCTTCTTCTTCTCCTTCCTCCAACCCCAAGCCCAGGAAAACTAAACCTAACCTATGTCTCTTCTGCCCAGCTATTGGTTGTTGGCATCGTTATTTACCAATCAGAATTAACTTGGGGGCATAGGAGCTATGTGCAGACTCCAGATCTTGGGGCCTGCACTTAGCATTACAATAGACAGTAAAAGGCAAAATCTCACCAGAGCGATAAAATGGGATTTCCCTTTTTACTGACCCATCTCATTTAGCATCTCATTTAGTCTCATCAAACTGGCAACCAGACTTGTTTGTGAGTTTGTGAACTTCTCCTAATCATCTGTCTCTTACATTGTTTACAGTTTTGACTTGATTTCTCTCACTCTGTCCTGAAATTACAGGGCTGGACTATGGAAGGCTCCTAAGCCCCCCAAGTAGAGCACTCGAGATCCCTACAGTTCCAGAGTTCTCTGCAGGGTCAAAGCATCTACTGCAAAGCTGAGTGTGGCCAGCAGAGGCTGCTGGTGTGCACTGGAGGATGGAAACCAAAATGAAGGCAGTTCTCTAGGACAGACATTTTAAAACCCAGGCAAGCGAAGAGTTTGCAAGGTCACCTACATGTCTCCTACCTAGAGGCAGGAAGTACCCAGTATTAGAGGACCTATAAAGAAGTTACTCTAACACAAATGTTCTCAACCTGTGGATCACGACTCCTCTCACAGGGTCACATATCAGATATCCTGCATATCAGCTGTTTATGTTATGATTCATAAGAGTAGCAAAATTACAGTTATGATATTGCAACAAAAGTAATGTTATGGTTGGGGGTCCCTCCAACATGAGGAGCTGTAGTGAAGATCACAGCATCTGTAAGGTTGAGACCCACTGCTCTAACACTTCATTCGGACTTTGTTGATTATTTTTCCTCCCTTTCTTCTTCTACCCATGCCTCCCCTGGGATTGCCCCACCCATACCGCCCCGCCCCATCGCGCCATACCCCCATCGCTCCACCCCCCCCATCATTCCACCCACGCCTCTCCCCCATCGCTCTACCCACGCCTCCCCCGGGATCCTCCCATTTTCTTTTCACTACATTTAGCAGTGTTTTGTTTTTGTTTTTGTTTTTTTTGTTTTTGTTTTTGTTTTTTTTTTTACCGTATCGTTTATTTTAGAAGTTATGCTTGTAGTTATCCCCCACCCCGCATACATCTGTCTAATTTAGTTCACACGCTTCTCACCTGTGCATTTCTGAAGCCTCTCTCTTGTTGTTTCTTTTCAGAATAAATCTATATTTCCTTCTTCCAAGACTTTCATCGAATTGCAAGTAGGGGCAGCTTCTAGCCCACTCCCTAAACCTGTATCCATAATGGCTTATCTAAATTTAATAAAATCACAAGCTAATCAAACATGTCCTGTGTGCAGCACACAGCGCGGAGAAAAGCAGTGCCCAGGCACTGCCCGCTGTATTATTTAATTCCCAGACTTGGCTGCACACTAGAATTGCCCCCAGCAGTTGAAAAATGCCAGGACACACCTGAAACCAATGAAGTCAGCGTCCCCAAAGGTTGAATCCATATTACCAACCTTTAAAAACACTTTCTTAGGTGACAAACAGGCAGCCAAGTTTGAGACTCCTTGCATGAAATGACCTATGCCGAGATGGGTGGGTAAAGCAACTAAAGGTTTTGTGGTTGGGGCTTGAAGATGATTCTTTGACTTTTTAGGAGTCACCTCCTTCCTTGAAACCTTCTTAATGCAGCAGTTCTCAGCTCTCTTAACTCTGCAACCCCTTAATACAGTTCCTTATTGTGCAGTGACCCCCAGCCGTATAATTATATCATTGTAACTTCACGATTATAATTTTGCTACTGTTATAGATTGTAATATAAATATCTGCTATGCAGGTATCTGCTCTGTGATCTCAAAGGGGGTCATGACCCACAGGTTGAGAATCACTGATCTAAACCTTCATAATGATGTTAAGGATGGCAAGGATGTGTGGTAAAAATGACGTAAAACAACCCACGGAATTTTCCAGAGCATTGCCTGGAAGGCTGATAAAGCCTATGAGCGCTTGAGTCTCTTGCGCATGCCCGGTGCCTTCCAGAAGCCTCGAAGCTTCCGTTCCCTCGTAGAAGTGGCAAGTGCTGAGAGGCCCAGTAGAATCTTTCAAATGATTATTCAGTTTTTAAAGATGATGCACGGGACTCATATTTCTGTGAGAAACTGACAATATGTAACGACAGAATCAATAAGTCATGTATCCTGAGGGTAGCCCAGGATACGTAGCCACCAGACACAGGCCCACGGTTATTTGATACTTTGGTTCATATTAGAGGCTTGGAAGTGACCATGTACATGTTTTATACATGGTTAAAAGTGTCTCCATTGACGCTCTTTCCCTCTTACAGCATTTCTTTCATAGGGGTAGGCAGCAAGGTTGTATGAGTCAGCTTTTTTGTTTGTTTGTTTGTTTGTTTGTTTTTCGAGACAGGGTTTCTCTGTATAGCCCTGGCTCTCCTGGAACTCACTTTGTAGACCAGGCTGGCCTCGAACTCAGAAATCCACCTGCCTCTGCCTCCAGAGTGCTGGGATTAAAGGCGTGCACCACCACGCCCGGCACGAGTCAGCTTTTTACAGGAATGTTTAATGGAGGTGAGCAATTGCTTGCAGCTGCATATATTGAAGAGGTTTATTTTTCTTCTGGTAGGGGACAAGATGATTTGCCAAACTGCTTTGGTTGTTCCCATGTTCTTGAGGATGAGTTGGTCCTTCTGCACTGCACGGATGCTTCCTTCCTTCTCTGCTTCCTTTGGGCTTTATTCCTCACAGGGCATCCTAGAGGGGCTAGGCACTCAGATGTATTATCTTCAGAAGGGCTTTATCCATTTGAGCATAGGAAGCCAGCAGAACTGGACTTTGGCATGAAGATAAACACGATCAGTTTCCTAGGGACAAAGATGGCAAGTCCAACTGAATAACAGAACATCTCTCAGTAATAGGCGTAGTTAGAGAGTACAGGTGTTGGTCTAATGAATGCTTGGATTCGTCACTGGGTTTCTGATAGGATACTTAGTCAACCTATTCATATTTGATTGAAAATTTCTAAAGAACAAACAAACAAGCCCCCCTTTCCCCACAACGTAGTTCCATTGTTGTCTGGGAGGCAAAACAAAACGAATGTCTCAGAATGTAGCAGTGACATGAATGTTCTAGAAAGATGGTAGGAGAGGAGTTCTTTCTGCTAGTGCCGATGGGATCATGGGTAGGTAGGTTGTCTTCACCTAAGACTGGAGTTTCAAAGGTTGGGCTGTGCCTGCACAGAGACAGGGCTTGGGTACTTAGGGAGCTGTGTGGGGAGCAGGCCAACGCTGTGGGGGATATAAAATGCAATCCCTCAGCTTTGTGATGCCCTTGTTTCCTGTTCTAGAAACATGATGGGACAATATCCATCTCATTCACATTGAAAGGAACACACACTCCCTGGTATATAGCAGAAATAGGATCAGGGCCTCAGAAAGTGATATAGCTGAGTGTATAATATGTTTTGTATGAATTATTTCTGTTATTAGGTGTAAATTTGAAGCATACCCAAGAAAGTCAATGAAAGATAAAATGTCATTTGAAAAATATGAAAACAGGGATATTTTCGTAAAGTTGCTTTTGATGAGAATGCTAACTCACCAACCAAAGAGTACACATGGAGGAACCCATGGCTCCAGCTGCATATGTAGCAGAAGATGGCCTTGTTGGATATCAATGGGAAGACTGGCCCTTGGTCCTGAGAAGGCTCGATGCCTCAGTGTAGGGGAATTCCAGGAAGTGGGTGGGTTGGTGAGCAGGGTAAGGGGGATGGGATAGGGGGTTTTGGAGGGCAAATCAGGAAAGGGGATAACATTTGAAATGAAAATATATAATAATAAAAATATATTTTAAAAAAGAGAATAGAACACTTGGATAGCTGGTATTTGTATGGCCACTAGAGGGCAGCGTTGGCATTAGAATAAGGGATGATTCCGCATCTTCAGTCTGAGAACCAAGCTTCCTCTGAAATGCAGACTGTTGCAGATATATAGAATTATGATATATACAATGACTTGATGCAGTGGCTTTGCATTACAGGAGATACCACGCGATTGGAATTGGACCCTTCTGTGTTACCGGCAACATGCATTTTGAGGGAATCCTTCAGTCCTGGTGGCTGGCATTGTAGGATGGGTATTTCAGGCTCCAGACCCACACTGGCACTTGAGGGATTAGAAAGGATTTTTCCTTTTCACTTCACCAATTTCACTTTCCATTGCAAACTGCAGGAATCTGAAGTTTTCAAGTACAAACACCTTTCCTTTATCTTCACACAGGTTAGCTTTTCACTTGTCATGTCTCCGGGGCACTGCCGCAGAGGTTATTCTGGTTATCTTTGTTCGATGCTGTGGGGTAGCTGGGGATGCTGTCCTCATGGCCTTTAATATATACAGCAACATAAAGTCCTCACGTGGTTTTGATCTTTGCTGGTGGAGCTGGGACTGAGTTGCACCTGCAACCACTCAACTGACCGAGTCCAGGACTCAGCAGGATGAGCTACGTGTGCGGTTTCCCTTCTGGACTCTTCAATCTCCAGGCTGCTTCTAGCACGGCCCCACCCAGACCTTCAGACCAGAACAGTATCCAGGAAACGATATTGAAAAGCATACCAAGAAAGAATATTTTCATTTAAATTTTTATGCGTGATATCTTGTGAAGAATGTCACTTTATTTTTAAACTTGAGATGGGTTTCTCAAAATCAAAGCTTGACAGGAAGCTGCAAGAGATGCTGAGGAGGAAGTCCACGGATCCTCTTCCCAGCTCATTACAGGAGCAACATTTTGTACAACTGCAGTACTATACCTTGACAGGGATGTTGCTATTCCTGTTTCTCTCCCAGTACAACCCTTTAAGTTTGTTATTTTATGAATTGTTATAGCTATGGTAGTCATTTTACCTTTCTACATAAAATTTAGAATGTCTACATGCATAAAAGTATTGTTAGGACTTTGACATTCAAGCAAACCCGTCTATTTGGGAAGAATAGCATCTCCGAGGTCATCCATGAACATCACTTATTTTCCCATTTATTTACAGCTCTCAGTGCTTTGCTCATCCTGGAGCAATTTTGGTACCCAAATTCTATCATGGTTTGTTAGGTTTGCATCTTTGAATTTCTTTGTTGGTTCTGTTAGATAGTAGTCACCGGTGTTGTATTTGTTAGTATAATGGATATAATTTATTTTTATGTTGAGATTCTATGACTTTGGAAAACACTTATTAGCTCTTGAAGGGTTTTAATTTTTTATAGCTATGTTGGCTCCCTTCCTTCCTTCCTTCCTTCCTTCCTTCCTTCCTTCCTTCCTTCCTTCCTTCCTTCCTTCCTCCCTTCCTTCCTTCCTTCCTCTCTCCCTCCCTTTCTCTCTCTCTCTCTCTCTCTCTTTCTTTCTTTCTTTCTTTCTTTCTTTCTTTCTTTCTTTCTTTCTTTCTTTCTTTCTTTCTCTCTCTCTCTCTCTCTCTCTCTCTTTCTTTCTTTCTTTCTTTCTTTCTTTCTTTCTTTCTTTCTTTCTTTCTTTCTTTCTTTCTTCTTACAAAGACAATCACTTATTTATAACCAGGAATAATACACTGCTTCCTTTTCACTTTATATCCCTTTAACTTATATTTCTGGCTTTATTTCATGACATAATAGAAAATAAAATAAGTCACTGTGGTAAGAGCCGAAGTCCCTTGTATTGTTCCTGCATATAGATATTATCTTACCCATGGAAATAATTTTCCTTACTCATGGCATATAAAATTTTTAAATGTATTGCTATCTGCTGTTATATTTTGAAGAATTTTTGATATCTATATATGTGATGAACATTGGTTTAGGCTTTCTCTCCCTCTCCCCTTCCTATGTTTTGTGTAGTTTTGCTATCAGGAAAATACTGCCTTCCAAAAATGAAGTGGAAATTAATAATAATAATAATAATAATAATAATAATAATAATAATAATTTTGGACATGTGATATAGTGTAGTCAAGCTTGGCTCCAAACTTGTGATTTTCCTGTCTCAGCCTCCTGGGGTTACACATCTTTATCCTCATGCTTGGTAATTTATATTTTTACTTTTTGGCACTGGGGATTAAACCTGGGGCCTCTTGCATGCTGGGTCAGTGCTCCATGACTGAGTAACACTCTCAGTCCTCTTTTTTTTTTAAATGAGGTATTGCACAGAGTTAGTATTGAATCCTTGATGGAATTCTACATTGCAAGTGTCCCATTCTCAAAATTTGGGAGAAGGAATTCAAAATATGAATCAGGTATTTTAAATAATTACAGTTTTTTTTTTAAGTTTTATATCTTATCCTCAGTGAGTTGTGGCAACTTGTGTTTTGAGGAACTGATCCATTTCATGTCAGCAAAGAATACGCACAGAGAAATAGTCATAGTATTCTCTCAGGCCTGTTTGTGTCTGCAGCCTCTGTGGTGATGTCTGTATCATTCCTGACATTGGAGATTTGCATCCCCTCTTTTTCTTTGTTAGACTTGCTCAAAGTTTGATGATTATACTGGTCTTTAAAAAGGACAAAATTTCAATTAATTTTTACTGCTATTTTTCATTTTCAATGTTACTTATTTATAATCTTATCTTTTCTATTTTCTTCCCTTTTCTCAAATCAGATTGGTTTTTGCTGTTTTTTTTTTTAATTCTATTTTGAGATATGTGCTTGCATTACTGACAGGAGACATTTTTCTTTATGCTAATTCATGTGTTTAGTGCTATGCTCTTCATGGGGCTTTAGTTTTCTCCCCAAAATTTGAACATGTTTTCTCTGTTACTTTGTATTTATCTCCCAGGTAATTTATAAGCACACTTAGAAGTTAGGAGTTAGAATTTTGTTATTTTCTATAACCTTGTTATTGCTTCCTAATTTGATTTCATTGTGATTCGTGATTGTTTAATGGCCGCCCTTGATATATGCCATGTGGCTGCCCGGAAAGAACATATATTCTGCTGGTGTTCAGATGCGTGGTCTGTACCTGTTGATTAGAAGCTGTTTGTAGAGCTGGTGAGTTCTGTGTGCTGGCTGGTTTTCAGAGCAGTTCTGTCAGCACTGACAGAACTATATATCTATAGAATCTATGGGATGAGGTTCCATGCTTTGAGATACATTTTCTTTTTTCCATGTATGTAAGCCCCTCGCCAGAGCCAAAGTTATACCCAGCAGGCCTTTGAACTTATGAGCCAAATAAACCTCTTTTCTTTATAGAGTTAGTCTTCCTCCAATGTTTTGTCATAGTAACAGACAGAGACCAAAGTTCTGGGACATCTTTATTGTTCTGGTTTCCTGTTCACTAAATCTTTTCTCTTTCTTCTTTAGCTTGATTTGGAGATGATCTACTGCCTCTAACATGGAGAATTAGGGTTTTTTTTTTTTGGCTATTTTTAAGTTTTATTTCTTGTTTTCTGCCTGTTACTTCTTTGTTTTTGTAGGATTATAACTTATTGGGACATTTTTATGGTTTTATTTTTAAACCTTTGTTATCCAGTTCTCACAACCCAGCCATCTATTCGTCTTTTCCCATTAATGTTTATGTTCTTATGTGAGGTTAATTTTTATCAAGACTTGGATTGATGGTTGTTATTTCATGATTGTCTGAATCTTCTGTCATAGGACATTCATTTTGGCATGTCTGTGGCACAGACAGTATAGGGCACAGTCTCAGTAGTACTTGGAGGGCACAAAAATCCATCCTGCTTCCCCTCCCTTGTCTCAAGAGAGATGGAGGTCCCTGGTTACTTGCTAAGGCTTGGTTTTACTTATAGGACTAAGAATAGGGGTGCTCTGCTGACACTGAGGTGGGGCTGTCCTTGTTATTGCTAGGAGGTGATGCAATCATTGAGTCTTTATTAGATCTCTGATTACTTCCTCTGGTGGGGAGGGAACAGGTTGCTTTACTACTGATGTTCGGGAATGAAAGTCTGCATGCACGCCACAGTTGATGTTCCTCTGACACCATTGGAACAACAGTGGTTTGTTGTTACTCTGTACTGCTCTGCTGACACCTTTAGACCAGCCTTGGGTCTGTCTGCTGGCTGTTCCTGTTTCATTGGGAATGTTGGTCTAAACTTTACGTTTAGCCTTTGCTGACTTCGACGATGGGAAGACTGTAAAGCTTTTTAGCTGGAGTAGGGTGGTTAACATCGACAGGTTTTGCATATTGTTCGTATTCTTTCCTGGCCATCTGGTAAGAAGGACAAGCTTTTGCGAACATCTTAGCATTTCTAAGTGGTCAACTTCTTTAGCCTAAGTCTGGGATATAGGAGGTTAAAAGGAAACAAAAGGATTTCCTATGCTTTATTCTTTGCGTTCTAAGCTCCCAGGTCAGCTGTCTTATCTCCATCTTTCAGAATATCTCCTTATTTCTATGGATTTTTTTATTTTAACTAGAAAATGATCAGAGATTTTATTAATAGTTATATTTATTCAGAGGATTAGGGAGAAGTGTATCCATTCTGCTTTCCAAGAGAGGAAAAGCAGCCTTTACTTAGACATAACACACGTTCATATCACACGTGCTGATTGGACATCCATGTGTCTAGCACTGCTCTGGACTCTGTGGATGATGACAAAAATTAAAAGATACAAATGTCAGCATTAAGAATGGATACCACGGGCTGGAGAGATATCTCAGCGATTAAGAGCACTAACTGTTCTTCCAGAGGTCCTGAGTTCAATTCCCAGCAGCCACATGGTGGCTTACAACCATCTGTAATGAGACCCAATCCCCTCTTCTGGTGTGTCTAAAGACAATGTACTCATATAAATAAAAATAAATACATGAATTAAAGAAGGGATGCCATATTCTTTTGTGTGTTGTTTGTTTGCATTCAAGCAAGTGTGCTTGCATGTAAATGCATGCATGAGGAGGGCAGAAGTCAACTTCTTATGTCATTCCTTAACACACTTTCCACTTTGCTTTTGTGACAAATAGTCTAGGCTAGCTGGCCAGCAAGCTCCCAAGATCCAGGTGTCTCTCCTTTCTCGGTACTGGGATTACAAACCTGTGCCAGCACATCCAACTTCTTTAAAAGTAATAATATTACATTTTATTACTTTAGTGTGTGTGTTGGAGAAGGCTGTATGGAGGTGAGAGGAAAAATATGGGGGTTGGTTCTTTCCTTCTACCATGTGGGTTTAGGGGATTTAGGTCATCAAGACTGGGTGGAGTGTCTTAACCTACTAAGTTATCTTGCTGGTTAGTATCCAGCTTTTTTATGTGGGTTCTGGGATCAAAGTCAGGTCTTTGTGTTGTAACGAAAGTGGCTTACTGACTGAGTCATCTCCCCAGTCCCCCTATGTTATTTCAATAATAAAAGAGGTGAAGCTATGTAGAGATTTGGGGCAATCAGTGGGGGGGCCGGTATTTTACTTGTCCTCTGTTTGTCCTCTACCTTGGAAAGTGTCAAGCAACCAAATGTCTTGGGATGATGTCCTATCATCTGAGCCATGTCTTAGGTGCTTGACATTCATGCTGACTTCAGATGAGGTAAGACAGTGGGTTTAGATTGGTCAGTAAAAGATTTATTTATTTATTTATTTATTTATTGAAGATGCTGAACTTAGAGAAAAAATTGAAAGATGCATTTGGGTGAGAAACAGTCTGCCTGTGTGACGCCTGGAGGTAAGCCAACTGAGAAGTCAAAACTCTCTGAAAGGGATGACTGGGTCAGGGCTAGGCTAGCCCTGTTCCTATCCTGGACTCATGGACCATGTCTCTGGCCCTGCCTCATCTGCTACTTGGCTCCTCACTTCCTAGCTCTTCCACAGAGTGACTTTCTCTATTGCTTCTGACTTTTTACTGACGTGTTGACTGATACATTCTAAAATATATGTCAGACTACATATGACTGATACGTTGACATATCAGTCTATGACTGATAGATATGTTCTTTCTGAGTAGTCTGCACAAATTACCTCTAGCCTCCTCCAATCAGAGATAAGCCCCAGAATCTTTATGGTATTAGAGTGGTTGCTATTTATATCATGCACACAGCTCACACAACACCTCTACTCCTCTGTTTTGTTGTTATTATTAATCATATTTCAAGGTCCTGAAGGGCACAAATTGTCTTCTAGCCACCAAAGCCCTGGAAAGGCCTTAAGGGATCATTGAGAAAAGGGGTCCTTTAGCTCTTTATTGGTATCATCTGGGGGTGTCTTCTAAGGCCCCGTGTTAGACCTAACATATGTGTATGTGTTTGGGATGTAGGCTGGGCTGGACGTCTGAGAGAAGGAGCTATGTTTTTGTTTTGTTTTTATACTGTGACAACTCTCAAAAAACTCTTTGGCACTATCTAATGCATTTGCATGGTGTCGGCTGCATGCATTTTGGTTCTTCATTTGTCAAACAGATCTCAAGTTTTATCACACCAATTTAATTTTAACTTAAATGCTGCAAATGAGGGCAACTGTGTATCCTGGGAATGGACAGCAAGCCCTGCTCAGCACCAGGACAGTCTGCTGAAAAGCTTTACCAGCTTGGAGCTTTATACAGTTACTTCCCTGGCACTTTAATAACAGGAGATATGCCAAGTTTACTTTGTTCTTTTTGGACAGCAGTGTAAGGACTCCAAAATGCCTGAATTGGGCTATAACGCAGATCTGATATGTGCTTCGCTAAAGAGAAGAAATCACATACATAATCGTATTGAAAAAGATAATACCAAATTGAAGATGTCTAGCATAAAGATAATATGCTTGAACTGATGAGATGGTTCAGTGGTTAAGAGCACTGGCTGTTCTTTTTAGGACTGGGGCTCAGTTCCTAGTATCCACAACACTACTCACAATTGTCTGTAATTCAGGCCCATGGAATCTAACACCCTCTTCCTGCCCCCATGGGCATCAGGCATAGTGCACACACACACAACGGAGACAAACCACCCCATATACAGAAAGTAAGTAAATAAACAAATGATGTAAAAATAATATTTCTTTTCTGGTCTTTTGAAAACTAAAGCATAATTTTAGGATTTGATATAAAAAAAATAAAAGTTAGACTTTCGTAGGTTAGGATTTTTATTACTTGGTTTCTTTATTTCTTTGTGAATCTCATAAGGAAGATTAATCACAAAAGTGCGACCACACGGAGGCAAATGTGCTTTTCCGTATCGCGGTAAAAGCCAGCACACTAAAGTAATCAGCAGGATGGATGGCAAAGGCTGGTGCTCGCCCATGGCCTCATCATCCACCTGAAACTGACATATGAAGCTGGAAACGCAGGAAATGCATTCTCCCTCTGCTTGGTAGTACACAGTGCCCAGTAGGGGGACATTCTATGGGTCTCACAGTAGTGTCTGCACAGACCAAGTTACTCATCCTGATAGCTGGCATCCTGGGATCACCTGCCTGTTTCACAAGGAGCTGTCTCACAAGTAAATCTTCACAGCGGTCTCACAAAGAAATCTTCACGTAGACTCCGGCGCCTCGGCACTGTGTGAGAGGAAGAAGCAACACAAGCCCAAGGACCAGTGTCTGCCTCTGACTGCTAGGTCGGACAGTATTGATAGGGTTGTTAGAGCTCTGTGACTGAGCAGAGCAGATAGGACACAGTCGAGGTGGGGCTAGCCCAGGTGGCTTGGTTTCTTTAGCACCTGTCCTTCCTGGGAGACCTATGCAGCTTTCATCGTCACTCACACAGTAAATTTTAATGTGCCTTTTTTCTTTTAATTTTCACAAACTGTCTCTTGTTGCATGCTGTTCCTTTTTGTTTTGTAACATATTTCTTGTAATGTTTAAAAAAAGTGCTTTCCTAGAGCTCAATAGTTAACCGTTCTTTGCAAATATCCTCTCTGTTCTTGCTTTCCTTCTGACTCCCCTCTCTGTACTTTTTCTCTGCATGTTTTGGTTACTCTTCAGTTTGGATCTGTCTCAAATATCTGCCGATCCTTAGCTGGTTGGTTTGCAAGCCAGGCACTTACAGGCTGTTTGGATAATCTGGCCTGAGCAAGAGGTCTGCTGACATCTGTCATCAGGTGCCACCGGGACATTTCACTACTCAGAGTATAAAATGCCAATGTCAATATACTAAGGATTTTCTCTTGAGTATTATTTTTTTTCATGGGATTCTCCCATCTTCTGGCTGAGGACAGTCTTGGCAGCTTTGCTGTCTCAGCTTAAACCAAGAAGAGAATGGTGATTTCCTATTGGGCCACACACGTCTTTGTTGAGTTCCAAGCCCTCACAAAATTGCTGGGTACTTATTCAGGCTTCATTTGAGATGTCACAGGATGGTTCTGCAATGCCTGTTTCCCAGCTTGTGATGAGGCTCCGGTGCCAAGGGACCTTTAGGAAGTAGAGCCTCCCTGGTGGGAAACAGGGCAAAGAGGATAGGATTTGAAAACTATAATCTGGCCTCTAGAAAGCTGTTCAAAGCCTCTTGATCTGCTACCAGGAGAACATGTGACTGCCACGCTGCCACAGACAGAGCAGCATTTCCATTGTGTCTTACATGACAGGATGAGCTGAGAGCTCTCTGGAGCCATGGGTCAAAATAAAGCTGTCCCCTCTGGCATGGTTTCTGTCAGGGATTTCTGCCATGACTGCACAAAGTCAGCTACTGAACCTCCTTAAGAATCAGGACCTCGGCTGTGGGCAAAGACATTTGATTATGTCTGGAAGATAAACACATGCTCAAACCCTTCTGCTTATTTGGCAGTCCAAGGTTGACTTTCGGGTTTAAGTCGCTTATAGTAAATATAAATTTTGTAAGATTACTATTAATTTTTTATATAAAATTTTAATATTAATCCCTACTTTTTTATAGCACTGCCATCCTCTGACTCTTGGCCTTTTCCTGAAAGTTCTCTTTCTAGACTTTAAAAGAATTGAGACTCACATGAGACTATGCCAGTGCCTGGCAAATACTGAAGTGGATGCTCACAGTCAGCTATTGGATGGAACACAGGGCCCCCAATGGAGGAGCTAGAGAAAGCACCCAAGGAGCTGAAGGGGTCTGCAGCCCTATAGGAGGAACAACAATACGAACTAACCAGTATCCCCAGAGCTCGTGTCTCTAGCTCCATATGTAGCAGAAGATGGCCTAGCCGGCCATCACTGGCAAGAGAGGCCCCTTGGTATTGCAAACTTTATATGCCCCAGTACAGGGGAATGCCAGGGCCAAGAAGTGGGAGTGGGTGGGTAGGGGAGCAGGGTGTGTGTGGGGGCATATAGGGAACTTTCAGGATAGCATTTGAAATGTAAATAAAGAAAATATCTAATAAAAAATAAGAACTGAGACTTCATGGTCATAAAATGCTCATCCCTTTGGTTTTGTAACGTGAACATTTGTCTTTATAGCATACAAGGATCACCTCAGCAGTCTGAGAAACACCTCACAAGCCCGTGACTAGTTAGCACCAACAGTCTTCAAAGCAGTTAAGGGGTGGGGCTCAGAGAGTCCAAATGAATCATCCTTGTAATGACATGCAATGGTGAACGTTTATGTTGTTATAAGGATATGACTTAGTGCAAGAAAGACTTGAGTGCATTACCACTCTCTAAGGTATGCAAGAGTTGGGGTGGGTTTTGATCTGCATTTTCTCCAGATTAGCTTGTCTTCAGTCTTTCAAAGGCTGACCATAGCAGAGGGTCTAAGGTAGTGCTTTATCCTGCTCTGGCCCTTTCATGGACATTTGGCCCCTGGGCAACTAATTATTTTTAATTACAAAAGACAACTTAATGGCACATACCTGTAATTCACTCAGAAGACTATGAATTTGAAATAATCCTTGACTAAATCATAGTCTCTCTCTCTCTCTCTGTGTCTGTTTCTCTCTCTTTGTCTCTCTCTCTCTTTCACACACACACGCACACACACACCACACCTTCCTTAGCTAGATGGTCACCATTATGCTTTATTAGCAGGCTAGTATCCTTGACTATTGGCCTTTAGTTGAGAGCTCTCTTTCTATACTTCAAAAGGACTGGCATTTTATGGTCACAAAATACTCATGTCTTTGGCTTTGTAACTTGAATGTTTCTGTTTAAAGCATTCTGAATCCCATATCAGGAAGGTGCCTCTCTTAGAGCATGCTTCTTCCATATGGATTTGGACCTCCATATAGTCACTAATACTTGCCTCTACCTAAGATGAATCCTTATGTTTGTGTCAGTAAGTGCTGATGGGAGAGCAGAGGCTCAGGCCTGCCATAGCTGGAACCAAGTGAGAGTCTGATATATACTTTCTGTGGCCAGAATTAGATGTTCATCAGAAACTGTCCAAAATCTTGCTTTATCCAAGAATGAATAAGCCAGAACTATGGAATAGCTGACATGAACTTTTGATTATCATTATCTTAAATGGTCATTGTGTGTATTTATTGAACATGGTACTGTGTAATATAAAAACATTTTTATATCAGAATATATTGTATGTTTACATTCAATCACCTTAGTTGCCTCTTCCCTTACCCCTGTTCTCTTCCTATAGTTCCCACTTGTTTCCCTAGACCACATCTTTCATGTTTGGTCTAGGGAAACATGTGTGGCCTTATGTATTTCTAAGTGTGAAAATGCACACAATGTTTAATTTTCTGAGACTGAATTGTTTCACTTAATAAGATTATCTCCTCTTCATCCTGAAATGACATCAAATAAAATGGAGAGAAACTTGAAGGAATCCCACTAAAATCAGGAACTAGACAAGGCTGCACACTTTCTCTATATCTACTCAATATAGTACTCAAAGTTCTAGCTAGAGCAATTAAACAACAAAAGAAGGTAAACTGGACAAAATTGGAAAGGGGGAAGTCAAGGTATCACTATTTGCAGATGATATGATAGTATACATAAGCAACCCCAAGTATTCTACCAGAGAACTCCTACAGTTGATAACTTCAGCAAAGTGGCCAGATATAAAATTAACTCCAACAAATGAATAGCCTTCCTCTACACAAAGGATAAACATGCTGAGAAAGAAATTAGGGAAACAACACCCTTCACAACAGTCACAAATAATATATCTTGGTGTAACTCTAACCAAGCAAGTTCTTATCTGTATGATAAGAACTTCAAGTACCTGAAGGAAAAAAATCAAAGAGGACCTCAGAAAGAGAAAGATTTCCCATGCTCATGGATTGGTAGGATTAGTAAAAATGGTCATTTTACCAAAAGCAACCTACTGATACAATGCAATCTCCATCAAAATTCCAACTCAACTATTCACAGAGATAGAAGGAACAATTCTCAACTTCGTCTGGAATAACAAAAACCCAGGATAGCAAAAACAATTTTCAACACTAAAAGAACTTTTGGGGGAATCATCATCCCTGACCTCATGCTATACTACAGAGCAATAGTGATAAAAACCACATGGTAATGGTATAGAGACAGATGGGTCCATTAATGGAATAGAATTGAAGACCCAGAAATAAACCCACACATCTATATGGATATTTGATCTTTAACAAAAAAGCCAAAACTATACAGTGGAAAAAAGAAAGCATCTTCAGTAAGTGGTGCTGGTCTAACTGGTGTCTGCATGTATAAGAATGCAAATTGATTCATATTTATCACCTTGTATAAAGCTCAAGGTCAAGTGGATCAAGGACCTCCACATAAAAAAGGTACACTGAATCTAATAGAAGTAGGAAAATTTCCTATGATAGAGGGTTAATATTCAAAATATACAAAGAACTCATGAAGTTAGACTGCAGAAAACTTTGTCGTTTTTATGGTTGAAAAAATATGTGTCTATATTCTACATTTTCTTTATCTGTTCCTCTGCTGTTGGAAAGCTGGGTTGGTTTCATAAGTTGGCTATGGTATATAGTACTTGTACAATTTCTTGAACTTTGATGGGATTTATCTACAAAAAGTCCTAGAGGAAATCCCCAACCCAGAGCCTTCCTATTGAAAGGGAAAGTTAGGTCCAAGGTCATGGAATACATACTGAGAAATGAAAAATAAAATGTCTTTGGTAGATTTTTGTAGGAATTTTGTATGTCTAGTAGGAATCTAGAAAAATGTTCAAGGATATTCTACTAGGGGTAGAGTGAAAGGCTTAGATGCACTGTAGGTGCCCCAGATATGGCTACATGGGAGGGAAGCTTTCATGGATCTTTGAATTTGGTTTTGAGTTTTGGCTTAAAGGTCATCTTATCTAAAAAGTCATAATTTTTGTTTTATTTTTCTTTGACTTTGTATCCTTCCCAAAACTTCAAAAACATCACCACAACTTGATCTCTTGAGTAGCTTGTCTCTGAGGAGGTCAAGGAACCTAGATTGTAGTGAAGCAGTTTAAGGAGGAAAAGCCACATGAAGGAACTGAAAGACCCACAACGTGAGGACTCTCCCATGTTCTGACTCAGGAGAGGCGACACCCCAAATCACTCACAAGAAATGGTCTTGATGCAAACTGCAAGAGGACTTTTATTCCAGGCACGCTCTGGGGCCCACAGTAGTATACCACACAGAGTTAGAGGACCATGTGGGCCCCGAGTAGATGGGGAAAGGGGGGTATTTAAAGGAAGAAACTGCAACTCAAGGGGGTGGGGAGGGCGTTGTTGGAAAATACCAAAAATACCAGTTAAGAGTCATGAGGAAGTGCAAAGTCACAAGGAAAAATACTGATAATTGTGTGATTATTTTTCAAGACAGTTTCTATGAGCTTCTAACAATAGCACATTTGCATAGCGTGTTCCAGGAGTGGTCAGGGTGACTTTTCTTTTGAACAAACACTCCCTGAACCCAGGAATCAGGTGGGTGAAGGGATGACGATATCAGTTTTATGATTAGCATGCCTTGGAGCATTGAGTCACAAAGGTCACATTCTCAAGCCTGGGCCTAAAGGCCTAGTTTTGTTTGTTTTTAATGTTACACTTTTTTCAGAACCTCTGTGGTAATGATCACAGGGAGGCCTGGAGGGTGAGAGGAGCAAGCAAACCTTTTTAAAGAAGTCCAGAATCTGGCAATGACCAAACTGTTCCTGCCAAATGCAATAAGGATCTAAGGGAGATTGCCTAGTAAAATGGGGGTTTGTGGGAAATGTAGGCCATTCTGGTTACTTTAATAAGGCAAAGTGCTTTATAGGTTTTATCCATTTTTTGATCCATGATAAGCTTTATTCTTGTGATGTATCCTAAATGTTTGCCCCCTAGCATGGCTCCCAGTTCCTAGAGACTTCCTGTTCCTATCTCTGAGGAGATCCTGACAGTGCTCTCCCACTGTACCTGGTTTGATTCTGCCTCTGCGCCCTCCGACTTGGAGGCCTGATGAGTGATGCAGTACTCTGTCATCTCCAAAGAAGAGAAAGCTTCTTCCCACTTTCTGCCTATTAGCAAGTCCTAAAGCATCCCGTTTCTTAGGGTTACATGAACCTTAAAACAAACCACTGAATGCTTATCCAATCCATATGTCTCTCTAGTCTTTTCTAGTTCTTGTTTATACATACATATATATATATATATATATATATATATATATATGTACATACATACACACACAGATACATACAAGCTTGCAATAACAATGAAAAAGGTGGTTGTGAATGTGAAGAACAGGGAAGGTTTGGAGGGAGGAAATGGAAGGAAGGAAAGTAATCAAATTATGATTTCAAATATTTTAAAAGTTGCTTTAAAATGGATTTTGTGTGTTTAGTCTTTTTAGTTTGGTATGCATGTTTGGCTTGAAAAATAAAAAATATAAGGGAATTTTTGTTGTTTGTTTTTTCAGACTGTTGCTTTTCACGACTCAGCTTAGAATTCTGGGCAAGAGAGAAAACTCTTAAGTGGTGTAGTAGGGGGATGCTGTGTTGGGGAGAACGGGAGCCATCACACTCTGCCTGGTGAAGATCATCTGTGCAGCATTCGGGTAGGTTCAGGCTTCAGCAGGACAACCATGGAGCTACAGGAGAAAGGTGCCAAGCAAAAGAAATAAATAACTCTCCTTGGTTTCCTGTTGCCTTTTTGTATTCTTCTCCGGGTCCAGGAGTGGGTGGTGCATTTCTCCTGCTTGGTGCAGTGTCATCCCCTGCTCCCTCTCAAGGAGAGGCTGGACCTACTGCTCCCCTCTGCAGAGCTGCCTCATTGCGACACCTTCTCCTGTGTCCTGCTTTGTTGCAACAGTCAAGCTACTGTGGTCTGTGCGGTCACTGCTCTTAGCCTAAAGGCCCCAGGTTCTGTCCGAGTGTGTTACGCCTAATGGGGAAGTCAATGGGAGAATAAAAAGAAACAAATAGAGCTTAGAGCTGAAAAGAGACAGTTTTATATGACTATATTATTTAGATCACCAGATGACCATGTCTGAATCAAGCACTACATTTTAATTACTATACATGTTAGATCAAAATTATATTGTGTGTGTGTGTGTGTGTGTGTGTGTGTGTGTGTGTGTGTGTGTGTGTGTGTGTGTAGAACCCCTGAAATGGGAGTTACAGATGCTTGTGAGTCAACTAATGTGGATACTGGGAACCAAAACACAATACTCTGCAAGTACAGAGATGTTCTTAACCTGTGGGCCATCTTTCCAGCCTCATATGCTTGCTAGATTTAATGGTGTTTTAATTTCCCTCAAATCTTGACATATTAGATTAAGTTTTACTTATAGAAAACCTTGACCTCCTGTGGGAGAGATTATGAAGTACTTGTCTGGCAGGCATAAGGACTTCAGTGATTCCTTGAAACCAATGCTGAAAAAAAAAAGTCAGACATGATGATGTGTGCTTGCAATGCCAGCTCTGGGGAAAGGGAGGAAGGTAGATTGCTGGTGGGAGTTTGTTGGCTATGCAGCCTGGACTACTTCATGAGTTATAGTCCAGTGTGAGATCTTGTCTCAAAAATACAAGGTTGGTGGCCTCTTAGGAATGAGAGCCAAAGTTTTCCTCTGGCCTCTACATGGACATATGTGCACATGCATGTTCATTCACATGTGTAGATGGAACATTGACAGACCCCTTATCTCTTGCTAGCTTCATCTAGGGGCTGTGATGGTGGTGGCAACTGCAAGCATCTCTAGTTTCAGTGCCAAGCTCTCCTCGATTTTTGTCAGCTTCATTATTGAACATCTTCTATCAGTCGAGTCAGCAATAGAGATGCCTGAGACCAGTGTACTCTCAGATTCAGTGCCGTACAATACTCATGCTTTTCTGTAGAACTGGCAGAAAATTCTCCTTGAGGATTCCACATAGCAGGACTATAACCATAGCCTAATCCATTAAGCCATAAGCCATGATTCCTATGTGTGTCTTACTTAGTCCCCTTGTGCTAATATACCAAACTAGCATAGGCTGGGTGATTCATACAGAGCTGAAATGCAGACCTCTGTCTTAGAGGGTGGGATGGCTAAGACCAAGACACTGGCAAGTGTGGTATCATGTGAAGGGAGGGTCTGCCTCATCCATGCTTTCTCTCGCTCTCTCTCTCTCTCTCTCTCTCTCTCTCTCTCTCTCTCTCTCTCTCTCTCTGTGTGTGTGTGTGTGTGTGTGTTAATGGGGGGGGAACAGGACAAAAGGATGTCTCAGAGAATTCTTCAGCACTTTTTCATTCATGAGAACAGAACCCCACATTCTAATTCTTTCTAAATGCCCCTTGATACCACACATGCAAAGCTGAAGTGGGACCAGCATTATTAAAACATTAATGATGTGCACTAAGGCAAACATAGCAAAAAAATTTGGGAGGTTCTGCCTGTTTGTTCATGACAAGGTGCTCCTTGCCCTAGTCTTGTGCTTTGAGTCAGGTTTATGGAGAGTTCAGGATTCACTAGTCTCTGGAGAAGAAAAGGCTCTCCATAGCAAGGATTCTTGTTATCTATCTTACAGGTCTCTGCATGGCTGGAACACCATGGCTGTGCCTGCCAATTATTTTCTGTTTTAGCTTGGCCTCTCTAGAATTCAGAGCATAGAGGCAGAGAATAGAGGCAGAGGTTCACACTTATGTGCAACTTCTTTATTAGCAAGTACTGTCACAGGTAGTGCATGAGAATAAAGGGATGATTCAGGACAGATGGCGAAGGCCATTCAAAGGTAGATTACTAAGTCACAGCGATGTGGTGTGAGGAGAAACACTGATGGCCCCATGGTACTGGATCGTCTTTTGTGGCAGATGTTATAAATAGCCAGTGTATAAGAAGGACTACCCAAGGGACAAATACAGAAGGATTCATCCACTAACCCTTTTTGTCTGTCTTGGTTCAGAGCTAGCCCCATGGAGGATATTTCCTTGGACTTCATAGATAAGCATATGGGACTCAGCAGTGTGTCCCATCAGTATTCTCAGACATCTCAGAGCTGTGAAGCACATCATATGCAGCTCCTAATCTGGAATATGGAAAACTCTCTGAAAAATGTCAATACTCTAAGAGATCGCATTCAAAGTAGTGGCTACCAGCAATTCAGAGAAGTCTTGAATCAAGAGAAATAATGAGGCAAATTGTAGTTGCCATAGAAACAGATGAATCCCCCCCCCCGAAAAGCTCAGAATGAAATTTATTATCTCACTCCTTCTCAGTCTCTTCCAGATTTACTACATCTATGGTCATTACTTCAGTTAATCTGGAGTGCTTCTCTAGGTAGTTGACCCTTAAAGGTTTTGTGCCTTGTTCACGGGAAGCTATGACTTCTTTAACTCTCTATCAATATTACTGGGTAGGGAATCACCAAGGGTTGCTTCAGGGAATCTCCTACTTCTAAACTCCTCCCTTTGCTCATCTTGTGCCAGCAAGCCTGGTCCTCTGTAGCTGTCAGGGTGGATCATTTTCACCAGTTTTGAAACACTATCTGATAGTGTGAGTGAGCCATATGGCCTATGTTGTTACTGGGGGGGGGGGGCTTTATTGGAACCTTTTCCCTCAAGAGGAAAGTCCTGCAGGGAGCAGAAAGCAAAAGAATGTGTGGTGGGTTTAGGATGAGGTTCTCTTGGGTTGAACCCATTTGATCTTGGTCAGAGTTTCAACAGAGCTGGTAGCCACTGAGATCACTTAAGTTGGGATAAGTGGCCAGACCCTGAGATCTGCATAGGAGAGTATGCCATGGTACATAGTGAATTTGTCCTTCATCTTTTCTACATGGAAGCCTGGCTTGCAGAACTGCATATACTTACACAACTCTTGCACATCTGTGACCTCGGTAGACAGGCTGCTTGCTGAGCCCTTGCGGTAAAGATGAGAACACAAAGTTGACACAGGCCTGGTGTTTCATTATCTTTTGAAGGATCTGAAGTTAATGAAACCCTCACAGATTTTTAAACCTGGTGATAATAGGACATTGTTGAAGACAGACCCTGAGTCAGGTTTTGTTGGTAAAACATTTGCTGTAGGTGACATATTTATTATGAAATAACATTCATCCTGGTTGTACACAGAAGCATTAATTTTAATAACTTTAGAAAACAGTCACTAAACTATAGATAAGGCAAAAAATAGCATATGTAATCTTTTCTACTTTAATTTGTTATGATTCTCGTCCCATATCAATTAGCATTTTCTACATATCTTAAATTACTGTGGTATTCTACTATATAGTTAAATCATAATATCTTTAACTAATTAATTATATTTGGATAATTTCCCAGTCTTTTATTATTAGAAAAAGAACTATGAAATGGCCTCAGGATTGTTTCTTTATGAAATCTGTGATTATTCTATCCATAATTTTCTCACCATGAATTTCTGACTTTAAAAACATATACTTTGGTGCATATGCATATCAGGACATGAGAGTATTCTTATTTTCTTGTTAATCATGCTTGTTTGAATTTTAAAATATTTGCCCATTTAATGAAGGAGAAAGTAAATCCTCACTTTAATGACTGCATGAAAGTCTTTTTCTATTAGAAAAATTAAAACTCCAGTCAATAATGATAGAGTTAATATATTTGTTTGATTTGTATGCATATTCATTGTAGTATATTTGAATGTTTGCACACAAACAATTTTCTAAATTCTCAGATGATATAGGAGAAAGTAGTAAATGAATCAAGGACAGATTTTTTAAAATGTCATTTACTAGAAAGAGGTCCAGTGGATGGAAGTGGAGGGATAAGAGAAGATGATGAGGGATGGATATGATTACAGTGTATTATGCATGTTTGAAAATTACTAGCATACACTAAGACATTTCTCAATATGGCTACAACTATTACTGCTTCTGTATCCAAATTTTCCAATGTGCCTTTGCACAATGTTAAGGTCTAGTTCCTCACTGCTTTAGTTTGGGCTTGTTTTATAACTTGCTACTAGCATGTAGAATAGTGATGTTTGGTTTTGGAGACTAGATTCCAAGGGATCTTGAACTATATATTTGCTTTCTTAGATCCTGGCAGCCATCTTAAAAATAAGCCCAAACTGGGTTCTGGGACTTAGCCGAGAGTAGTCTGCACAGCTGAGAGTGTGGACTATAGAAGCTAACAGTTTCTGGGACAGGCGGGAGCCACAGAGCTTCTGAGGCAGCCCCCTTTTCGGGGCCCAGACATCTGGGCATCTTCCCAGCCAGAGGATAGGTGTCTGCCCAGCAGAGGAGGGCTTTGCCTGAGCATCGGGGGCAGACATCTTGGTTCCTGGACTCTGCTGAGAGTAGTCTGCACAGGTGAGAGTGTGGACTACAGAAGCTAACAGCTTCTGTGACAGGCCAAAGCAACACAGCTTCTGGGACAGGTCCTGTTTTGGGCCTTCATCTTCAGCCAGGAGGGAGGTCTGAATGCCAGATATCTGTGCACCTTCCCTGTAAGAGGAGAGCTTGCCTGCAGAGAGTGCTCTGACCACTGAAACTCAGACGAGAGAGCTAGTCTCCCAGGTCTGCTGATAGAGGCTAAAGAATCACTAGAGGAACAATCTCTAACTAGAGACAACTATAACAACTAACTCCAGAGATTACCAGATGGCGAAAGGCAAAAGTAAGAATCTTACTAACAGAAACCAAGACCACTCACCACCATCAGAACCCAGCACTCCCACCTCGCCCAGTCCAGGGCACCCCAACACACTCGAAAAACTAGACCCGGATTTAAAAGCATATCTCATGATGATGGTAGAGGACATCAAGAAGGACTTTAATAACTCACTCAAAGAAATACAGGAGAACACTGCTAAACAGGTAGAAGACCTTTAAGAGGAAGCACAAAAATCCCTTAAAGAATTGCAGGAAAACAGAACCAAACAGGTGATGGAATTGAATAAAACTATCCAAGACCTAAAAAGGGAAGTAGACACAATAAAGAAAACCCAAAGTAAGGCAACGCTGGAGATAGAAACCCTAGGAAAGAAATCTGGAACCATAGATGCGATCATCAGCAACAGAATACAAGAGATGGAAGAGAGAATCTCAGGTGCAGAAGATTCCATAGAGAATATCGGCACCACAATCAAAGAAAATACAAAACGCAAAAGGATCCTAACTCAAAACATCCAGGAAATCCAGGACACAATGAGAAGACCAAACCTACAGATAATAGGAGTAAATGAAAATGAAGATTTTCAACTCAAAGGGCCAGCAAATATCTTCAACAAAATTATAGAAGAAAACTTCCCAAACCTAGAGAAAGAGATGCCCATGAACATACAAGAAGCCTACAGAACTCCAAATAGACTGGACCAGAAAGAAATTGCTCCCGACACATAATAATAAGAACAACAAATGCACTAAATAAACATAGAATCTTAAAAGCAGTAAGGGAAAATGTCAAGTAACATATAAAGGCAAGCCTATCAGAATTACACCAGATTTTTCACCAGAGACTATGAAAGCCAGAAGAGCCTGGACAGGTGTCATACAGACACTAAGAGAACACAAATGCCAACCCAGGCTACTCTACCCAGCCAAACTTTCAATTACCTTAGATGAAGAAACAAAAGTATTCCATGACAGAAACAAATTCACACGTTATCTTTCCACGAATCCTGCCCTTCAAAGGATAATAACAGAAAAAACCCAATACAAGAACGGAAACCACGTCCTAGAAAAAGCAAGAAGGTAATCCCTCAACAAACCTAAAAGAAGACAGCCACAAAAACAGAATGCCAACTTTAACAACAAAAATAATAGGAAGCAACAATTACTTTTCCTTAATGTCTCCTAATATCAATGAACTCAACTCCCCAATAAAAAGACATAGACTAACTAACAGACTGGCTACACAAACAGGACCCAACATTTTGCTGCTTACAGGAAACCCATATCAGGGAAAAAGATAGACACTACCTTCAGAATGAAAGGCTGGAAAACAATTTTCCAAGCAAATGGCCTGAAGAAACAAGCTGGAGTAGTCATTCTAATATCTAATAAAATCAACTTCCAACCCAAAGTCATCAAAAAAGACAAGGAAGGCCACTTCATACGCATCAAAGGTAAAATCTTCCAAGAGGTAGTCTCAATTCTGAATATCTATGCTCCAAATACAAGGGCAGCCACATTCATTAAAGAAACTTTAGTAAAGCTCAAAGCACACATTGCGCCTCACACAATAATAGTGGGAGACTTCAACACACCACTTTCACCAATGGACAGATCATGGAAACAGAAACTAAACAGGGACATAGTGAAACTAACAGAAGTTATGAAACAAATGGATCTAACAGATATCTACAGAACATTTTATCCTAAAACAAAAGGATATACCTTCTTCTCAGCACCTCATGGTACCTTCTCTAAAATTGACCATATAATTGGTCACAAAACAGGCCTCAACAGATACAAAAATATTGAAATTGTCCCATGCATCCTATCAGACCACCATGGACTAAGGCTGATCTTCAATAACAAAATAAATAATAGAAAGCCAACATTCAAGTGGAAACTGAACAACACTCTTCTCAATGATACCTTGGTCAAGGAAGGAATAAAGAAAGAAATTAAAGACTTTTTAGAGTTTAATGAAAACGAAGCCACAACATACCCAACCCTATGGGACACTATGAACACATTTCTAAGAGGGAAACTCACAGCTCTGAGTGCCTCCAAAAAGAAACTAGAGAGAGCACATATTAGCAGCTTGACAACACACCTAAAATCTCTAGAACAAAAGAAAGCAAATTCACCCAAGAGGTATAGACGGCAGGAAATAATCAAACTCAGGGGTGGAATCAACCAAATGGAAACAAGAAGAACTATTCAAAGAATCATCCAATCGAGGAGCTGATTCTTTGAGAAAATCAACAAGATAGATAAACCCTTAGCCAGACTCACTAGAGGGCACAGGGAAAGCATCCTAATTAACAAAATCAGAAATGAAAAGGGAGACATAACAACAGATCCTGAAGAAATACAAAACACCATCTGATCCTTCTACAAAAGGCTATACTCAACAAAACTGGAGAACCTGGATGAAATGGACAAGTTTCTAGACAGATACCAGGTACCAAAGTTAAATCAAGATCAGGTCAATGATCTAAACAGTCCTATACCCCCAAAAGAAATAGAAGCAGTCATTAATAGTCTCCCAACCAAAAAAATCCCAGGACCAGATGGGTTTAGTGCAGAGTTCTATCAGACCTTCAAAGAAGTTCTAATTCTAGTTCTTCACAAACTATTCCACAAAATAGAAACAGAAGGTACTCTACTCAACTCATTCTATGAAGCCACAACTACTCTGATACCTAAACCACAAAAAGACCCAACAAAGATAGAGAACTTCAGACCAATTTCTCTTATGAGTATCGATGCAAAAATCCTCAATAAAGTTCTCGCTAACTGAATCCAAGAACACATCAAAACAATCATCCATCCTGACCAAGTAGGTTTCATCCCAGGGATGCAGGGATGGTTCAATATATGGAAATCCACCAACGTAATCCAGTATATAAACAAACTCAAAGACAAAACCCACATGATCATCTAGTTAGATGCAGAGAAAGCATTTGTCAAAATCCAACACCCATTCATGATAAAAGTCTTGGAAAGATCATGAATTCAAGGCCCATACCTAAACATTATAGAAGCAATCTCCAGCAAACCAGTAGCCAACATCAAAGTAAATGGTGAAAAGCTGGAAGCAATCCCACTAAAATCAGGGACTAGATAAGGCTGCCCACTTTCTCCCTACCTATTCAACATTGTACTTGAAGTCCTAGCCAGAGCAATTCGATAACAAAAGGAGATCAGGGGATACAAATTGGAAAGGAAGAAGTCAAAATATCACTTTATTCTGATGATATGCTAGTATATATAAGTGACCCTAAAAATTCCACCAGAGAACTCCTAAGTCTGATAAACAGCTTCGGTGAAGTAGCTGTATATAAAATTAACTCAAACAAATCAATGGCCTTTCTCTACACAAAGAATAAACAGGCTGAGAAAGAAATTAGGGAAACAACACCCTTCTCAATAATCACAAATAATATAAAATATCTTGACGTGACTCTAACTAAGGAAGTGAAAGATCTGTATTATAAGAACTTCAAGTCTCTGAAGAAAGAAATTATAGAAGATCTCAGAAGATGGAAAGATCTCCCATGCTCATGGATTGGCAGGATCAATATAGTAAAAAAGGCTATCTTGTCAAAAGCAATCTACAGATTCAATGCAATCCCCATCAAAATTCCAACTCAACTCTTCAACGAATTAGAAAGGGCAATCTGCAAATTCATCTGGAATAACAAAAAACCTAGGATAGCAAAAACTCTTTCTCAAGGATAAAAGAACCTCTGGTGGAATCACCATGCCTCACCTAAAGCTTTACTACAGAGCAATTGTGATAAAAACTGCATGGTACTGGTATAGCGACAGACCAATGGAATAGAATTGAAGACCCAGAAATGAAGCCACACACCTATGGTCACTTGACCTTTGACAAGGGAGCTAAAACCATCCCGTGGAAAAGAACAGCATTTTCAACAAATGGTGCTGGCACAACTGGTCGTTATCATGTAGAAGAATGCGAATTGATCCATTCCTATCTCCTTGTACCAAGTTCAAATCTAAGTGGATTAAGGAACTCCACATAAAACCCGAGACACTGAAACTTATAGAGGAGAAAGTAGGGAAAAGCCTGGAAGATATGGGTACAGGGGAAAAATTCCTGAATAGAACAGCAATGGCTTGTAATGTAAGATCAAGAATCAACAAATGGGACCTCATATAACTGCAAAACTTCTGCAAGGCAAAAGGCACTGTCAATAAGACAAAAAGGCCACCAACAGATTGGGAAAGGATCTTTATGTATCCTAAATCAGATAGGGGACTAATATCCAATATATATAAAGAACTCAAGAAAGTGGACTCCATAAAATCAAATAACCCCATTAAAAATGGGGCTCAGAGCTAAACAAAGAATTTTCACGTGATGAATACCGAATGGCTGAGATGCACCTGAAAAAATATTCAACATCCTTAATCATCAGGGAAATGTAAACCAAAGCAACAATTCCACTTCTCACCAGTCAGAATGGCTAAGATCAAAAATTTAGGTAACAGCAGATGCTGGCTAGGATGTGCTGAAAGAGGAACACTCCTCCATTTTTGGTGGGATTGTAAGCTTGTATAACCACTCTGGAAATCAGTCTGGCGGTTCCTCAGAAAATTGGACATAGTAATACCGGAGGATCCCACAATACCTCTCCTGGGCATATATCCAGAAGATGTTCCAACCGATAAGAAGGACACATGCTCCACTATGTTCATAGCAGCCTTATTTATAATAGCCAGAAGCTGGAAAGAACCCAGATGCCCCTCCACAGAGGAATGGATACAGAAAATATGGTACATTTACACAATGGACCACTACTCAGCCATTAAAAAGAATGAATTTATGAAATTCCTAGGCAAATGGATGGACCTGGATGGCATCATCCTGAGTGAGGTAACCCAATCACAAAAGAACTCACAAAATATGTACTCACTGATAGGTGGATATTATCCAAGAAACTTAGAATACCCAAGATCTAAGATACAATTTGCTAAATGCATGAAACTCAACAAAAACAAAGACCAAAGTGTGGACACTTTGCCCCTTCTTAGAATTGGGAACAAAACACCCATGGAAGGAGTTACAGAGACAAAGTTTTGTGCTGAGAGGTAAGGATGGACCATCTAGAGACTGCCATATCTGGGGATCCATCCCATAATCAGCTTCCAAACACTGACACCATTGCATACACTAGCAAGATTTTGCTGAAAGGACCCAGATAGGGCTGTCTCTTGTGAGACTATGCCGGGGCCTGGCAAACACAGAAGTGGATGCTCACAGTCAGCTATTGGATGGATCACAGTGCCCCCAATGGAGGAGCTAGAGAAAGTACCCAAGGAGCTGGGGGGGGGGATCTGCATCCCTATAGGTGGAACAACAATATGAACTAACCAATACCCTCCCAGAGCTTGTGTCTCTAGTGGCATATGAATCAGAAGATGGCCTAGTCGGCCATCAGTGGAAAGAGAGGCCCATTGTTCGTGCAAACTTTATATGCCTCAGTACAGGGGAATGCCATGGCCAAGAAGTGGGAGTGGATGGGTGGGGGAGTGGGTGGGCGAGCGTGTGGGGGACTTTTGTGATACCATTGGAAATGTAAATGAAATAAATACCCAATTAAAAATAAAAGCCCAAACTGACTGAATGATGAGAAACATATGGCCCACGTCATTCATCACCCCAGCAGGTTATCCACTCAAGTTCTAGAAGTAGAATTATGTGTAGCCTGCAGGTAAAGCACTCATATGTGAGTGAGCCTAGGTGACATCAAACTCACTCATGTCAGTGCAGCTTAAACTGGTGACCAGTTATGGTAAAAGTAATTTTTGTTTCAAGTGAACAAATTTTGGGATAGTGTTGTGTAGCCACTTCCTCTGAAATAAAATAACCCATTCTGGAGGCTAGGAGGAGCATTATAAAGCTCAGGAAGCTAATGAAACTTAAGGGGCTCAGGAAGTTCACAGATTTTATAAGACTTAGAAAACTCAGGAAGTTAAAATTCTAATAAAAGTTGCTGGAAGGGTGAAAACTCTTCAGTGGGGTTGCCTACAAACTGTGCAGGGAGCTCAAGGGATGCTGTACTCACAGGCTGTCATCATGTTGGAATGACTCTTTGGTGATGCAGATGCCTTTGAATTGCCTACACTCCTGCATACCATCTTTCACCCATGCTTCTGCAAGACACCCTCCAAACTCAGTGGTTCATTAACCTAGACGTCGATGAAATCATTTCTCTCACTTGTTGTTGGTTTCTTATCTTGGATAAATAAACATCAGTTCATCTCTTTCCAAGAAAAGTTTTATAAGAGTTAGTTAGACAATCCCCATCTATTTTGATGAAGAATGTAGTCTTTTATTGTAATCTGTTTTCTTGTTCAAAACAATAGGGAAAATGTTTCAGAAAGTAGCTAGAAAATCTACAAGAGATATAGCATTTTATAAAGCAGTAAAGCAAAATTATGAGTCTTGACCCTCTACCAGTTGTTAACTGGAAATGAACCCCTATAAGATGCTTTCCAGAACTTCTGCAAGCAAGCAGTTTTCAAAGAACATATGACTAGAAAGGAAAGATTACAAGGTTGAGAGTAGAGCTATGGAAGGTTTAGTCTTAGTTGCATATCCAAACCCATGTAAGCCAGGACAAATACAAAAACAAAAATGTTAATGATAAGTTCAACTACTAGTCATATAAAAAACTATCTTGAGTGACTTTCAGATCAACAGACCTGATATCAGAATGCTTTTTTGCCTTTCCCTACAAAGACAGCCTGTTACCTGTAGTGTTTCAGGCCAGGCAATATATTAGATCCTTTGATTCTTAAAGTTAAGAGATATTTCTTCATCAATTCCATGAACAGAGTGGCAGAGCAAGTAACAATATGGGAAAAGGAATCTGCACCACACAGAAAGTGTGCATATGTCATGAGCAGACCCTTAGGAAAATGAACACACAAATAAACATCAGTAACCAGGGAAATTATGATAGATTATAATAACCAAAATGTCCATATGCTATTGATGCATCATAAACTGCTATTTCATTTTCCCATCCAATAAAAGTCAAGACTTGTGTACTCACTTCTGGTTATATACTCAACAGGAAAAGTGTTGTGTCCACTAAAAACTATGCATGTGTATATTTATCAAATTGCCACTTAGAATAGGACAAAACTGGAAATAACCATGTGTCTATCAGAAGTAGACAATGATATGATTATATAATGATCATTAACTAATAATGTAGAAGAATAAACTGCCACTCCATGGGCAACAAGCACGAGTCTCAAAAGCACCAAATGAACACAGAAGACAGACACGATAGGCTGTGCGATTTGGAGGCTGTGAGGAACAGATAGGCAAAACTGATTTGAGAAGTCATAGAAATCATACTTTAGGGGGAAAAGCAGGTGACAGGCTGCTTCGACTAATAATGGCTTGAGTTGGGTAATTGTTTGTCATGAGTAGGGACTTTAGTGATTGTGAAAGAGCATGAAGGAAGGACTTCTGAACTTCTGGTAATGTTCTTTTCTTGTTCCAGGTGAGAACTGCACAGGGTGTTCACTCTGAACACTTACAGGGCGCTTTATGATCTGTGTTCTCTTCAGTGCATGACTCTACTCCAGCAGGTAAAATTATTTAAAAGAATATAGTCTGGTGTCTGTTAGGGAGTATCTGGAAAAAGAGTCACAGAGTTGGAGAGGGCACAGAGACTTCTGGATAGCCAAGGCAGATTTGGTGTCCAGAGAAGGGAGAGCACTTGTATTTCCATTCTTGAGTGGGACAGATCCCAGCAGTTGGCTCTGGCTGATGATATGATGATATACAGGCAAGGATGACACCTGGATGTCTGGGAAGCTGGAGATCCACAGGTCAGTAAATCCTGTGAATTTGGAAAACAACCAAAGGGTCAGAAGGACTTGTCATAAACCAAAGAGACCAGGCAAGGAGTGTAAGAACGGGAACTGGCATTCAGATATCTAAGAATCTTGCAGACATTGATAGTAAGGTAAGAACACAGATTTCTACAGAGGTAAGACTTTCCTGTGTTAGGAAGTAGGTAGTGGACAGGGCTCAGACCAAGAGGCTAGAGAAAGCATGTCCCTATGTGTATACACAGACAACATGCAGCCCTCAATCTTGCCTGTTGAGCCAAGGACAATAGTCCCTTGCCCTGGTATTTGTGAAGTTTTCTTTATTTTGGCACAGAGAGGACTATCTCAAAGGAAAGTAGGCCTCAGTCGGAGGCTGAGATTGAAGCACAAGAAGGTGAGACTCTTGCAGGAGAACTCACAGTTCCAGAGCTGAGGTGTTTCAGGGAGGATTGTCATTTCTGATAATTCTCTTAGTGACAGGGAAGAAGAACTTACTGTTGTGTGGGTGCTGGGTAAGATAATTAGAACCAAAAGCATGTAATTGGAAGAAGGCCCACCTTAGCTGCTACGGCTTCTAGCGTAAGAACAAACAACAGTTGGTCCTCAGATGTGAATCGTGATATGGCCAGCCTCCATCTCACTCAGCATGAGGCAAGCTCGTGTTGGGAAACGGCAAGTGAGGTACCAGTGCTGTGAGGCTCTGAGAACTTCCTCGTGTGATCCATCCTGAAACTCAGACCATTCTTAAGGATGAAAGGTCTGGAATTCTTCCCTTCTGACAGACAAGAAACGAGCTCAGAGGTCAAAGGGAGCTAAAGAGAGCCCAACCTGAGAGCCCAAGTCATCTCACTTACCTGGTACAGGGATGTTAAAAAAGATCTTTCTTTCTTTCTCTTTCTTCCTTTCTTCCTTTCTTCCTTTCTTCCTTTCTTCCTTTCTTTCTCTCTTTCTTTTTGCAAATTAAAACCCTACTAAGGATAGCTATCACCAAGAAATAAAATTCTAAAAAATGCTGCTGGGAAGGGTTGGGAAGGAAGAGGTCTTATTTGTAGCTACCATAAGTAAAAATGGATACCACTGCTATAGAAATAGGTATGGAAGTTTTTCAAAAAATCTAAAAGCAGGATGACTGTGTTACACTGTTCCTGGACATGTACCTAAATGACTCTATACCTTACCACAGAGCTACATGCCCATGCTTGATGCTCTATTCATACCAGCTAGGAAATGGAATGAGTTTAGATGCCCATCAACAGATGAACAATAAAAATGTGGTACATTTACACAACCGTTTTATTTAACATTAAAGGAAAGGGAATTTATAAAAATTTCAGGAAAATGAGTGGATCAGGAAATCACTGTAGTAAGTGAATTATCCAAGATGTTGGGAGACATTTACTATTTTTTTTCTCACATGTGGGTCTTAGCTTGTAATTTTTATTTATGTGAGAGTCAGTGGGTTATAGGTCAAGAAGTTAGAATGGGAACCATGAAGGGGAAAGAGAGGCTTTCAGAAGCCAAGTAAAAGATTATATGGAAGTACAAAGGAAATTACTCAAGAAGAGGGAGGCAGGGAAGGTCTACATGAGAGCAGAAGCCTAGCATAACCATGTGGTTGTTGCAGGCTGAGAGCTTTTCTGTTGAGAAGTGGACCCAGTTGTATTTAGTAATATCTAGGAAAATCCAAGTTCTAGATTTACTGAAGAAAAGGGTATGGGGTATGTGTTGGAAAATTTGACTTTGCTCATTTTCCTGATATTTCATAAGAAATTAAATTTATGATTCTGAATGATTCATTCATTCATTCATTCATTCATTCATTCATAGTATAATGTGCCTCATAGTAAGAACCCCAATTTTTTTAGACATTGAATATAATACTGAGGACAAGATGAGAACTGTTCCCATTGTCGTGAAGTTTGCAGTAATAAAGACAGGGTAAATGTGGGTACAGGGTGTCAATCACAGGGGTAAGAAAGCACATTCAGAAAAACAGGAATAGGAGCTATGGCTACTGTTGTAAGTGCAGTGAACTCATTGAGCAAAGACAGAAAGAGGAGTGAGCTGGGAGTGGGAGGGTTGTCAGAAAAATATCCCATGCCCAGGGAATCACAGGCACAGAAGAAAGGAGCTCAGCTAGCATTCCATAGACCTGAAACAAGACTGGTGTCCTTAAGACAGAGATTTGGGGCATAGTGAGTGGAAGTCAGGAGGAAAGGCAGCTGAAATTAACTTCCACTGAGTAATTATCAGATGCCACTAAATATTTTGGAACAGAGGAGAGAAAGGGGCAGGATCTGACTTACCTTTCACAAGCATCGTTGTAGCATCAAGCTGATATATGTAAAGGATAAAGTTTGAAGCTATGAGATCGGGCAGGGAGCTAAGTATCACCCAGCTGAGAAATGAAGTTGCCTTTTGGATATGGTGGCTGCTGGTTTGGTCATGAAAAGAAAGCAAATAGTAGATAAATGTGATTTTCCTGTCTGCATCCCTGAATCAATGGGAACTCTAATTTGTTATTGATTAATTATTATTAATACATTTTTATGACTCATGAAAGTTGGTTCTAGTTATAAAGGTTTTATTTTAAAAATTTAAAGCACATAATTTCATCATATTTTTTTTGGTAGATGAATTGCCATTTTCTTATTGATTAAAAAGCGTGGAATGTTCGAAGCATTCGAGTTTAGCTTTTACTAATAGCAACTTCAGAAGAGTTTAGCATCTTGTATTGCATTTTTAAATTATGTATCACAGATGGCTGTCTTTCTATTAAAATATGTCAGGAGCGGCAGTGATAGTCATTACTATTTCCCTTTATATAGTTCTAACTTGAATTAAAGATAGGCACTCATGAGCCGGGCGTGGTGGCGCACGCCTTTAATCCCAGTACTCAGGAGGCAGAGGCAGGTGGATTTCTGAGTTCGAGGCCAGACTGGTCTACAAAGTGAGTTCCAGGGCAGCCAGGGCTACACAGAGAAACTCTGTCTCGAAAAACAAAACAACAACAACAACAACAACAAAAAGATAGGCGCTCTTTAGAGAATTCACCATTATGGAAACAACAAATATACAGGTAACATTGGCAAGTCTGATGTTTTTGCACCAGTGGGTCGGAGCCTCCTTTCTCAGTGAGTCCTGAAGGAACATGGAGATTCTAACAAAATGGTCACTGATGGATTTGGAATGAGTTAAAACATACTTGCTACTTCTTTGAGTCATCGCTCACCCCGACAGTTTAATGGTATTGGACCGAAAGCTTTATAGGACAAGTACAAGGAGATCACCCTTGTCTTCTCCAACACTTTTTTCATCACCTGCTTTTGTCATTTTCAGATAGCTTCTCGTTTCTAAGCTTCAGTTTTCTCCTCTATAATTCACTGAATTGTTGCCTTGTGTCATTTGTAATTTCAGGTCATTGTGTGTCTGCAGATGGGATCTCTAGCTTAGGCCAAGAGGAGGTACAGCTACAGAAAGGTTTCTATTTGTAGGTTTGATGAACATTGAGAGCTTTTGTTCATCAGAGATTAGCTTCTCTTGGTGTCTAGATTCTAGAGCAACATAAATATGAGATGAGAACAAAAGAAACTACAGGCCTACAATTTAAATTCCTATGGGTACATTTATTATTCTTATTCAATGTCCAGTACAGATAGGTTTCTTTAATTGGTGGGAATATTTAGTGAAAACATTCACTAAAACTGTAGTTCTTCAAGGGTCTCAGCTCAATCCTATCTCTTGATGTTGGCCCAAAGCCTTATTTCTGGTTTCTGTTTGGTCACTGGGTTCCCATCCTAGCTTGCTAAGATCGCTACTCTCTGTATCCCCATCAAGTGCTGCTAGGAGTGCCCCAGCATCATGGAGCATATATGTCTGGTTCATGGATGCTTTTTTTCCCTGAGGTTTGGAATGCTCTTTCCTTTTTGGCCACTAAGCAGAAGCAAAAGAGTGTTTCTACTATTTCATCTATTGCTGGGCACTTGCAGTAGTAGCATCTGAAAACTCTCTCTCTCTCTCTGATTCTGTGGTCAGCCCACAATCAGAAATACTTGCTCATCAGATGCCTATGAAACACAAGTTGGCATCAGATACTGAGCTTAGTGTGGGAGTTATGAATACCTGTACAATAAAGTCATTGATCACCAGGTAATATTCTCTTGGGATGGGGAACCATGTCGGTTTTGTGTAATCTAGTGTGATTGGCACAGAACACTATTTATGTGTCTTTAGAAATAAAATAGAGCTACCCAAGCTTCTGGATGAGATCAGGTAAGAGAAGGTTTCCTGGGAGAAGAAATACACAACCTGAGATTAAACCATGAGTGGAACAAACCAGGCAAAGGAAGGAAGGTACGTGGTAAATTTAAAGAAAGCATGAGTATTTTATTGCGATTGACCTAGAATTCCAGGAACTGGACCCATTTTACTGCTGAGCTCAACACACAGATTTCTGATTGAGCTCTCCTGATGCTTTGGCAAGAAGACAAAAGCATGAAGCACTGTACTTATGAGAAATTCAGAGCTCCCTTGGGAAGTTGGAACTGTAGAAAAAGACTCAAAAAAAAAAAAAAAAAAGAGATGTGCAAGAGATTTATTGGGAACAATATCCATAAAATGAGAATGAGAACAGAGAGTAGAAGGTGAGGGGAGCCTTCATAATGTGCAGGGCCGACCTTATGTTTGTGAATGGGGGGAAAGAAGCAAGTTTCTGTTGTGCTATAACCCTGAGGAGATATTTGTCAGGCTAACAGGGAGTTATGCCTCACTCGCAGATAAAAGAGTCTATGTTGGGTAGAAATGGACAGACCATAGTATGTCCACACAGTACTGTTATATAACAATGGAGTTTCAGTGGGCATCCTGGGATAGATCCTGAACCTCTACGGCTACCATATCTTCACTAGGAATGTCATATCTAGGCTTTCTGACTTATATACAAGTTTCATGTAAATTTAATTATTATGTTTGTATCACCTAGAACACTGGATATCAACCTTTCTAATGGCTATGATCCTTTAGTACAGTTTCTCATGTTGTAGTGACCTCCAACCTTAAACCTCCAATCATAAAGCTGTTTCATTGCTACTTCATAACTATAGCTTTGCTACCGTTAAGAATTGTAATGAATGCCAGGTGTGATGGCGCACGCCTTTAATCCCAGCGCTCGGGAGGCAGAGGCAGGCAGATTTCTGAGTTCGAGGCCAACCTGGTCTACAGAGTGAGTTCCAGGACAGCCAGGGCTACACAGAGAAGCCCTGTCTCAAAAAAAAATGTAATGAATATTTTCAGAGGTAGAGGTTTGACAAAGGGTTTACAACTCACACGCTGAGAACCGCTGACCTAGAATCTGTTCATTTATAAGGTTCCTGCTCTTGCTGGTGCAAGGCTCAGGATGAACCTCATGTTATAACAGAAGATGCTGGGCCTCATGCTTCCTAGCATGCTTTCAGATTATTTATGTAAAAATAACCTGTTCATGTCCCAGTGTGTCAGATGCATACTTTCGGGGTGTAAGTCCAGTCTTTCTATTGCGCTGAACAGCTGTCTGACCAATCCAGTTTATTTATCTGGTTCCTTTATTGACCTCTTCTTAACTAGACCAGAGCAGAAGATTTCAGCTTTGCTATGAACCCATGGAGGTATGACTGCTCACCAAGACATTTGATCTATTTTAGAAAAAGAAGCATTGATATATAAAAGAAACATTATTTTTATACCCTTTATCAAAAGAAACTTTTACTCACTGAGCAATTCTCAAACACGTCATGGAAAAATTGGTCACTGTTTTTGAACCTTTGAAATTACATGGTGCTTAACTGTTTTTTACAGAGCAATTGAGAGTGAATCACTATGAATGAATCATTTCTGTTTCCTTTGTGCATTAGCCACCTCATCACAACTATTGAGTGCGCAGGTCTTGCTTGCAATTCTTTATCTATAGATAAGAGAATCTGTTTCTGCTCTCCTTATTCTAGGGGATGTAGAGTCAATGTATAAAAGTAGGCTCTAGACACCCATCCAGGTGGAACATGATATTTCTGTTGCCTGTGTACAGTCTTTCATTCTAACATTATCTACCCCTGACACTGTCACTTACTTCCTTCCATTGTAGAACACTATCCACAGTGTCAAGAGCTTTGTTTTAATCTGAAAAGGCATTCTAGTTCCATTCAACTTCATTAAATGTTCTCTGCCTCCACTTCAGCAGTGTATTTTTGAGAAATATATTTTGAAGCACTTGATTTCGTCTCAGATGATGAGCCAAAATGGCATGCTTCTTGGGAACTAAGAGAGGTGGTCAAGTGCTTATGTAGGTGGACTTTGGGGAAATGTATAGTTTTCTTGTGAGACCCAGTAAGATGGAAAGAGGATACTGAGGAAAGAAGGTCAGAGAAGTTGCTTTTTTTCCAGAAGATTCTACTGGAAGAGAGAGGGTCTGGAACTGCAAGATGGTCTTTGAAAATTGCCTGACATTTTCTTTCACAGTTAATGTTAGAAGCCTTCTTGGTAAATGCAAGAGTAAAAAGCCCAGATGGTAGTGAATTCCAAACTCTGCCTAACATGGGAAGGAAGGACCTGACTCTCTACCTCACTCCCATGCGCATCTTCCCTCTTGAGCATCCAGAATGTTCTATCTATATACTCTTGCTTCACTGGAGTTTGAAGGCTGCTAGGTATATTTCTGAGTAGAAATTAATGTGTAAGGTGAGCACAAGGGTTGACATCTAACTAAGAAAGATATTCTATAGTGCCTGTACTGGCTAGTTTTGTGTCAACTTGACACAGATGGAGTTATCACAGAGAAAGGAGCTTCAGTTGAGGAAATGCCTCCATGAGATCCAAATGTAAGGCATTTTCTCAATTAGTGATCAAGGGGGAAAGGCCCCTTGTGGGTGGGGCCATCTCTGGGCTGGTAGTCTTGGTTCTATAAGAGAGCAGGCTGAGCAAGCCAGGGGAAGCAAGCCAGTAAAGAACATCCTTCCATGGCCTCTGCATCAGTTTCTGCTTCCTGACCTGTTTGAGTTCCAGTCCTGACTTCCTTGGTGATGAACAGCAGTATGGAAGTGTAAGCTGAATAAACCCTTTCTTCCCCAACTTGCTTCTTGGTCAAGATGTTTTGTCCAGGAATAGAAACCCTGACTAAAACAATGCCTAATTACAGAAAACTAATATGCAAGCATACAAAAATCAAAAGAGAGTATGGTAACATGGTTAGAAAAGTCACCAGTGCTTAAGCTTTAGGATTTACACATGCATATGCATACTAGGTCTTCCACACAGCTCTTTGGTAACTGCTCTTCACTTACAATTGTTCTGCTTCAAGTGTTTATATAATTACTCCATTCTTTAGCTCTGGTGTTTTGGTTAGATGATTCAACTGAAAGTTAAGACATTGCAAAATAAATAGAACTGCAATCGACTGGGGATGCTGCCAGCTCTGAGTATCACTATTAAGGTTATAGGTTTCAACAAAGATAGGATTAAATGCTGATGGTGTCTAAACTCCAGTGGGAAAAGTTATTAAAAGCTTTTTGGAAAGCCCCCTCACACACCGACTCATAGTATGTTCTTGTTGCTCTTAATGACAAAATTCCAATAGGGTTATTTATTATAATAGAATATTCTTGTAGATTTGAGATTGTCCTTTCCTCTGGTGTCTTGGAAGAAAGGAGAAATAGCACTGCTATTTTGCTACTAATTGAGTTCAAGGAGAAAAATAAAAACAATTCACAGTTTTAACATAAGAAAATAATTATGAAATAAATTGAAAATGCATTTATTATTTTATGGGTTACGTTGGTTCTAGAAGATGCACTATGTCCAATGATAAGATTATTTAGAAAGATTCAACTGAAGGATTTTTCTCAACTCCTAACACAATTTCAAAATGTAAATCTAGGCAGAGGAAATTTACAAGGTATAGATCATGGAGAAAATTAGAGTCCAAATATTTTATCTTGTGACAAAGCAAAAAAAAATATGACTGAAAATTAGAAAGAAGAAAATAGAATTAGATTATTGGTTACTGTTATAATCAGGATATTGGAATTAAAGTAAATAGGTTAATTGTATCAGATAGATACGGGAAAAATTGGAGAAATAATTAAACCAAAACTTATTTTAAAAGATGCTGCAGCTGCATTAATAGCTACAAAAGCAAATATTTAAGGTTTTCTAAGTCCTCAAAACATTTCAATTAGGAGCAAAAACAATGTAAACAAATTTAGGAACAAGAAACAGCAAATGCAACAGAATACATAAAATTAAAGTGACTTTATTATGATTTTCTTCAAGCCTCAGTCACACCAGTATGTATGAAAGGGCTTTGCTTATTAAAAGAAATAGAAGGAGTTACAGAGACAAAGTTTGGAGCCGAGACCAAAGGATGGACCATCTAGAGACTGCCATACCCGGGGATCCAACCCATAATTAGCCTCCAAATGCTGACACCATTGCATACACTAGCAAGATTTTGCTAAAAGGACCCTGATATAGCTGTCTCTTGTGAGGCTATGCTGGGGCCTAGCAAACACAGAAGTGGATGCTCACAGTCAGCTATTGGATGAATCACTGGGCCCCCAATGGAGGAGCTAGAGAAAGTACCCAAGGAGCTGAAGGGGGTCTGCAACCCTATAGGTGGAACAACAATATGAACTAACCAGTACCCCCTGGAGCTCATGTCTCTAGTTGCATATGTAAGCAGAAGATGGCCTAGTTGGCCATCACTGGGAAGAGAGGCCCATTGGTCTTGCAAACTTTATATGCTTCAGTACAGGGGAACGCCAGGGCCAAGAAGTGGGAATGGGTGGGTAGGGGAGTGGGGGGGGAGGGTATGGGGAACTTTCGGGATAGCGTTTGAAATTTGAAATGTATATAAAGAAAATATATAATAAAAAATAATAAAATAAAAAAGAAATAGATGTTAGTTTATCTCATAGTAAATGATCTGCCATTTCTGACAACTTTACTACCTAATCCTGATTCAGTACAAACAAGTAAATGCAAAATCAATGTTATTTATGATGCAAAAATAATAATATAAAATTAAACATTGCATTAAGAAAATGATATGTTATAGTCAGGTGATATTTATTCCAGGTTGTTTCAGCATTTGGGAGCCCATTCAGATTGCAGATCATGTTACTATCTCCATGAATGTTTCCACGGAGAAATCATTTCCACAGATGTTGATGAGGTCATGGATGAAAACCAACACCTCCTACTCATGATGGGAACATTCAAGTAAACAGGAATCAGATGAGGCTTCCTAAGTCTGATAGCACTCATGGGAAACACAAGAGATTTTCATAATGATCAAGAATGGATGCCCTCTCCGGTCAGAAAAGCGCCGGGGTAGCTAGGGCGCAGGGTCGGCTGACACTCGCCAGCTACCCACAACACCCGCCACAGGATCTTAAGACTTCTGGTGAGTGGAACACAGCTTCTGCTCCAATCCTATTGCGCGCGGGACCTGAGACTGCATTAGTTAGGGAAGCAGAAAACCGGCCTGAGTAGGACCACAGGCCCCTTCCGGCCGGACCAGCACCAAGGTAGCTAGAGCGCAGGGTCGGCTGACACCTGCCAGCTACCCAGGACCACCGCCACAGGATTTTGAGACTGCTGGTGAGTGGAACACAGCTTCTGCTCCAATCTTTAAACAGTGACAACGACAACAACTAACCCCAGAGATTACCAGATGGCGAAAGGTAAACGTAATAATCTTACTAACAGAAACCAAGACCACTCACCATCATCAGAACCCAGCACTCCCACTTTGCCCAGTCCAGGGCATCCCAACACACCGGAAAAGCTAGACACGGATCTAAAAGCATATCTCATGATGATGGTAGAAGACTTCAAGAAGGACTTTAATAACACACTTAAAGAAATACAAAGGAACACTGGTAAACAGGTAGAAGACAGTAAAGAGGAAGCACAAAAATCCCTTAAAGAATTGCAGGAGAACACTGCTAAAGAGTTACAAATCCTTAAAGAAAAACAGGATAACATAATCAAACAGGTAGAAGTCCTTACAGAAAAACAGGAAAACACATCCAAACAGATGATGGAAGTGAACAAAACCATACTAGACCTAAAAAGGGAAGTAGACACAATAAAGAAAACCCAAAATGAGGCAACACTGGAGATAGAAACCCTAGGAAAGAAATCTGGAACCATAGATACCAGCATCAGCAACAGAATACAAGAGATGGAAGAGAGAATCTCAGGTGCAGAAGATTCCATAGAGAACATCGGCACAACAATCAAGGAAAATGTAAAATGCAAAAAGATCCTAACTCAAAACATCCAAGAAATACAGGACACAATGAGAAGACCAAACCTACGGATAATAGGAGTGGATGAGAATGAAGATTTTCAACTCAAAGGGCCAGCAAACATCTTCAACAAAATTATAGAAGAAAACTTCCCAAATCTAAAGAAAGAGATGCCCATGAACATACAAGAAGCCTACAGAACTCCAAATAGACTGGACCAGAAAAGAAATACCTCCCGACACATAATAATCAGAACAACAAATGCTCTAAATAAAGACAGAATACTAAAAGCAGTAAGAGAAAAAGGCCAAGTAACATATAAAGGCAAGCCTATCAGAATTACACCAGATTTCTCACCAGAGACTATGAAAGCCAGAAGATCCTGGACGGATGTTATACAGACACTAAAAGAACACAAACTCCAGCCCAGGCTACTATACCCAGCCAAACTCTCAATTAACATAGATGGAGAAACCAAAGTATTCCACGACAAAACCAAATTCACACATTATCTCTCCACGAATCCAGCCCTTCAAAGGATAATAACAGAAAAAAACCAATACAAGGACAGGAACCACGCCCTAGAAACAACAAGAAGGTAATCCCTCAACAAACCTAAAAGAAGACAGCCACAAGAACAGAATGCCAACTTTAACAACAAAAATAACAGGAAACAACAATTACTTTTCCTTAATATCTCTTAATATCAATGGACTCAACTCCCTGATAAAAAGACATAGACTAACAAACTGGCTACACAAACAAGACCCAACATTTTGCTGCTTACAGGAAACTCATCTCAGAGAAAAAGATAGACACTACCTCAGAATGAAAGGCTGGAAAACAATTTTCCAAGCAAATGGTATGAAGAAACAAGCTGGAGTAGCCATTCTAATATCTGATAAGATTGACTTCCAACCCAAAGTCATTAAAAAAGGCAGGGAGGGACACTTCATACTCATCAAAGGTAAAATCCTCCAAGAGGAACTATCAATCCTGAATATCTATGCTCCAAATACAAAGGCAGCCACATTCATTAAGGAAACTTTAGTAAATATCAAAGCACACATTGCACCTCATACAATAATAGTGGGAGACTTCAACACACCACTTTCACCAATGGACAGATCATGGAAACAGAAACTAAACAGGGACACAGAGAAACTAAGAGAAATTATGAATCAAATGGATCTGGCAGATATCTACAGAACATTCTATCCTAAAACAAAAGGATATACCTTCTTTTCAGCACCTCATGGTACCTTCTCCAAAACTGACCACATAATTGGTCACAAAACAGGCCTCAACAGATACAAAAATATTGAAATTGTCCCATGCATCCTATCAGATCACCATGGACTAAGACTGATCTTCAATAACAAAATAAATAATAGAAAGCCAACCTTCACGTGGAAACTGAACAACACTCTTCTCAATGATACCTTGGTCAAGGAAGGAATAAAGAAAGAAATTAAGGACTTTTTAGAGTTCAATGAAAATGAAGCCACAACATACCCAAACTTATGGGACGCAATGAAAGCATTTCTAAGAGGAAAACTCATAGCTCTGAGTGCCTCCAAAAGGAAACTAGAGAGAGCACACATTAGCAGCTTGACAACATACCTAAAAGCACTAGAACAAAAGGAAGCAAATTCACCCAAGAGGAGTAGACAGCAGGAAATAATCAAACTCAGGGGCGAAATCAACCAAGTGCAAACAAGAAGAACTATTCAAAGAATCAACCAATCAAGGAGCTGGTTCTTTGAGAAAATCAACAAGATAGATAAACCCTTAGCCAGACTCACTAGGGGGCACAGGGAAAGCATCCTAATTAACAAAATCAGAAATGAAAAAGGAGACATAACAACAGATCCTGAAGACATCCAAAACACCATCAGATCCTTCTACCAAAGGCTATACTCAACAAAACTGGAGAACCTGGGTGAAATGGAGAAGTTCCTAGACAGATACCAAGTACCAAAGTTGAATCAAGATCAGGTTAATGATCTAAACAGCCCTATATCCCACAAAGAAATAGAAGCAGTCATTAATAGTCTCCCAACTAAAAAAAGCCCAGGACCAGATGGGTTTAGTGCAGAGTTCTATCAGACCTTCAAAGAAGATCTAATCCCAGTACTTCACAAACTATTCCACAAAATAGAAACAGAAGGTACTCTACCCAACTCATTCTATGAAGCCACAATTACTTTGATACCTAAACCACAAAAAGACCCAACAAAGATAGAAAACTTCAGACCAATATCCCTTATGAATATTGATGCAAAAATCCTCAATAAAGTTCTTGCTAACCGAATCCAAGAACACATCAAAACAATCATCCATCCTGACCAAGTAGGTTTCATCCCAGGGATGCAGGGATGGTTCAATATACGGAAATCCATCAACGTGATCCAGTATATAAACAAACTCAAAGACAAAAACCACATGGTCATCTCGTTAGATGCGGAAAAAGCATTTGACAAGATCCAACACCCATTCATGATAAAAGTCTTGGAAAGATCAGGAATTCAAGGCCCATACCTAAACATGATAAAAGCAATCTACAGCAAACCAGTAGCCAACATCAAAGTAAATGGTGAGAAGCTTGAAGCAATCCCTCTAAAATCAGGAACTAGACAAGGCTGTCCACTTTCTCCATACCTATTCAACATTGTACTTGAAGTCCTAGCCAGAGCAATTCGACAACAAAAGGAGATCAAAGGGATACAAATTGGAAAGATGAAGTCAAAATATCACTTTTTGCAGATGATATGATAGTATATATAAGTGACCCTAAAAATTCCACCAGAGAACTCCTAAGCCTGATAAACAGCTTCGGTGAAGTAGCTGGATATAAAATTAACTCAAACAAATCAATGGCCTTTCTCTACACAAAGAATAAACAGGCTGAGAAAGAAATTAGGGAAACAACACCCTTCTCAATAGTCACAAATAATATAAAATATCTTGGTGTGACTCTAACTAAGGAAGTGAAAGATCTGTATAATAAAAACTTCAAGTCTCTGAAGAAAGAAATTAAAGAAGATCTCAGAAGATGGAAAGATCTCCCATGCTCATGGATTGGCAGGATCAACATTGTAAAAATGGCTATCTTGCCAAAAGCAATCTACAGATTCAATGCAATCCCCATCAAAATTCCAAATCAATTCTTCAACGAATTAGAAAGTGCAATCTGCAAATTCATCTGGAATAACAAAAAACCTAGGATAACAAAAACTCTTCTCAAGGATAAAAGAACCTCTGGTGGAATCACCATGCCGGACCTAAAGCTCTACTACAGAGCAATTGTGATAAAAACTGCATGGTACTGGTATAGTGACAGATAAATAGACCAATGGAATAGAAGTGAAGACCCAGAAATGAACCCACACACCTACGGTCACTTGATCTTCGACAAGGGAGCTAAAAACATCCAGTGGAAGAAAGACAGCATTTTCAACAAATGGTGCTGGCACAACTGGTTGTTAACATGTAGAAGAATGCGAATCGATCCATTCCTATCTCCTTGTACTAAGGTCAAGTCTAAGTGGATCAAGGAACTTCACATAAAACCAGAGACACTGAAACTTATAGAGGACAAAGTGGGGGAAAGCCTCGAAGATATGGGCACAGGGGAAAAATTCCTGAATAGAACAGTAATGGCTTGTGCTGTAAGATCGAGAATTGACAAATGGGACCTCATGAAACTGCAAAGCTTCTGCAAGGCTAAAGACACCATCAATAAGACAAAAAAACCACCAACAGATTGGGAAAGGATCTTCACCTATCCTAAATCAGATAAGGGGCTAATATCCAATATATATAAAGAACTCAAGAAGGTGGACTCCAGAAAGTCAAATAACCCCATTAAAAATGGGGCTCAGAACTGAACAAAGAATTCTCACCTGAGGAATACCGAATGGCAGAGAAGCACCTGAAAAAATGTTCAACATCCTTAATCATCAGGGAAATGCAAATCAAAACAACCCTGAGATTCCACCTCACACCAGTCAGAATGGCTAAGATCAAAAATTCAGGTGACAGCAGATGCTGGCAAGGATGTGGAGAAAGAGGAACACTCCTCCATTGTTGGTGGGATTGCAAGCTTGTACAACCACTCTGGAAATCAGTCTGGCGGTTCCTTAGAAAATTGGACATAGTACTACCGGAGGATCCAGCAATACCTCTCCTGGGCATATATCCAGAAGATGTCCCAACCGGTAAGAAGGACACATGCTCCACTATGTTCATAGCAGCCCTATTTATAATAGCCAGAAGCTGGAAAGAACCCAGATGTCCCTCAACAGAGGAATGGATACAGAAATTATGGTACATTTACACAATGGAGTACTACTCAGCTATTAAAAAGAATGAATTTATGAAATTCCTAGCCAAATGGATGGACCTGGAGGGCATCATCTTGAGTGAGGTAACACAATCACAAAAGAACTCATACAATATGTATTCACGGATAAGTGGATATTAGCCCAAAACTTAGGATACCCAAGATATAAGATACAATTTACTAAACGCATGAAACTCAAGAAGAATGAAGACCAAAGTGTGGACACTGTGCCCCTTCTTAGAATTGGGAACAAAACACCCAGGGAAGGAGTTACAGAGACAAAGTTCGTAGCTGTGATGAAAGGATGGACCATTTAGAGACTGCCGTATCCAGGGTTCCTTCCCTTAAGCAGCTTCTAAACGCTGACACCATTGCATACACTAGCAAGATTTTGCTGAAAGGACCCAAATATAGCTGTCTCTTGTGAGACGATGCCGGGGCCTAGCAAACACAGGAGTGGATGTTCACAGTCAGCTATTGGATGTATCACAGGGCTCCCAATGGAGAAGCTAGAGAAAGTACCCAAGGAGCTAAAGGGATCTGCAACCCTATTGTCGGAACAACATGATGTACTAACCAGAACCCCGGAGCTCTTGTCTCTAGCTGCATATGTATAGAAAGATGGCCTAGTCGGCCATCATTGGAAAGAGAGGCCCATTGGACTTGCAAACTTTATATGCCCCAATATAGGGGAATGCCAGGGCCAAAAGAATGGGAATGGGTGGGTAGGGAAGTGGGGGGCACTATGGGGGACTTTTGGGATAGCATTGGAATTGTAACTGAGGAAAATATGTAATAAAAATATTAAAAATTAAAAAAAAAAAAGAATTGCCTTTTCAATCTCCAGCAGAGGCATTGCAGATGTGGCTGCTGTATCACATATTGGTCAGTAGGTGGCAGAGCGGAGAAAGGCCAAAAAAAAAAAAAAAAAAAAATGGATGCCATGGTTTAGTCATGAAAAGACAAAATCTTATCATCTGTGTCAATGAATGGGAAGCAAGACACAACTAGAGAGTCATGATTTCACTCCTATGTGAAATCTAACTGACTCATAGATTAAAATAGTCTTTAGCAAAAGCTAGAAAAATAGGAGGCATAAAGAGATGCAAAGAGGTTGGTCAACAGATGCTACTTATCAGTTAGGAAATACCTTCATGTTTTAGTATTATGGTGCAGTTAGAAGCCTATTGATAAGAATACTGTCCTTTAAATTAATAGGAACAAAAACCAGAAGGAAAGAAATTGAATGTTATTTTATAAGAAGTGATAAAGATTGGGGAGACAGGGGAACCTTGACATATTACACAATGTATGCATACGTTAAAATATCACATAGGACCCTATAAGTATGCATATGCTGGTATGTCAGTTAGAAAAAAAAAGAATGAATGTTTTAGATACCCACAATATTCACTAAGCTTCAACTCTTTGGTAATCTATTATTCATTGCAATTAGGAAAGAAAAATTGAAAATGGGGACTAGAAAGATAGAATAGATTTAAGAATACTGTTTATTCTTATAAAGGACCTAGGTTCAGTTCCAAGTACCTACATGGCAGTTCATAACACACTATATCTTACTGCCAGGGCATCCCAGTGCCCTCCTCTGACCTTTGTGAGCACCAAGCATGCATGTGGCACAAAATTGAAATTTGAAAATGGATAATAAAATGTACCTCTATGCATATAACATGGCACCTTGAAAATCTAAGATATCATGTTGATCCCCCAACAATTAGAGTGGGGTTGGCCCTGACTCTGTTGCCTGTCTGTAGACCCCCATTCTCCTAACAGGTCTCTTTGTCTGGCCTCAATGGGAGAGGATGCAGCTACTCATGCAGTGACTTGATGCGCCCGGGGTGAGGGGTGGGGTGATACCCAGGGCATGTTCTCCCTTTTCAGAGGAGAAGGTGAGGGGTGAAAGGAGGGGCTTAATGTGCAGGTACTGGGAGGAGGTGGGGATGATGAAAATATAGCTAACTCAATCATAAAATTTACATTAGGCAGAAAGTCATTACAGGAGCAAAGCGTTATATAAAAAGGCATTCCCTCCCCTCCCCACCCCCGAGTCATTTCCAAGAAATCTTAGAAAAACCAATATTAGGAAATTACTTTTTCTTTTATTGAGACTAACTAAGGACTTGGTTAATGGGAATCATTAATTAGAGAGGTGCAGGAAGCAATCTCGATTAAGATGATCCCTATGTTGTTCTGTAGGAACAGCAGAATATGGGAAGCTGGCTATAGGCTGGCTGTTGCTAGGACTTGACTGTGACTTTGACAGGGTTGAACCTGAACCTAGAAATACCATGAGGAATGCCATACCTAAAACATGACCTTTTTGTAATTTAAAACCTTGTTTCTTGATAAAATGTCTCTATCTATTCATTTTTTTTCCAGTTATCCATGGCCAAGCTTTTAGTAACTTTCAGCCTGTGTTAGTGTTTTCTTGCTTCTTTCTCTTGTATTAGTAGTTATAAAGAGATTGTGGAACTCATATTACTGCAGTACTAGTTACTACTGGATGCCATGCTATATGGTTTACACATGTTTTTTCCTTCCATATAATCTCATATGGAAGATTGTTTAACATCTCAAGGAGGTTGTGCAACAAGCCCGACATCCTATGGACTGTGTTTATGCAGAACAGCTCTTGTCTCCTTAGTTCTATCTGACCCTCAGAATTTTTGTTGTATCCTTTACTCAATTTGAAGTTTTCTCTGTGGGAACTGTCTTGTTAGAACAGCTACAATCTAGAGCAGTAACAGTTCCATGATCTAGGGGCTGTCATCAAGATTCACATAGATGAAAAGAAACTGAGAAATCTAATCATTAATTTACAAGAATATAACTAAGACTGAGGAAGGTTAAATGGCTTCATTGAAGCCATAGGTTAATTAGTAACAGAGCTTTGGGCAGAGACCTCAGGAACTGGAAAGGAGCATGAGAAGACAACAGGGTTCATAAGGTAACCTTATTTATTTATTTATTTATTTATTTATTTATTTATTTATTTATTTATTTCTAACATTTCAAATGTTAACCCTCTTACCAGTTTCCCCTCCAAAAACTCCCTATCCCACCCTCTCTCCCTGCTTCTATGAGGGTACTTCTCCTAACCCATCTACTCCTGCATCACTGCCCTAGCATTCCCCTACACTGGGGCATCAAGCCTTCACAGGATCAAGGGCCTCGTCTCCCATTGATGCCAGATAAGGCCATCCTCTGCTACATACACAGCTGAAGCCATGGGTCTCTCCATGTATATTCAACCAAAGTTGGTGGTTTTGTCCCTGGAATCTCTGGGGGGTGGGTGGGTCCTGGTTGGTTGATATTGTTGCTCTTCCTATGGGGTTGCAATCCCCTTCAGCTCCTTCAGTTCTTTCTCTAACTTCTCCATTGGGGTCCCCTGCTCAGCCCGATGGTTGGCTGCAAGCATCTGCATCTGTATTGGTAAGGCTCTGGCAGAGCCTCTCAGGAGACAGCTATATCAGGCTTCTGTCAGCAAGCACTTTTTGGCATCAGCAATAGTGTCCGGATTTGGTGTCTGCATATTGGATGGGACAGTCTCTGGAAGGCCTTTCCTTCAGTCTCTGCTCCACTCTTTCTTGTATTTCGTTTAGACAGGAGCAATTCTGGGTTAAAATTTTCAGAAGGGTAGATGACCCCATTGCTCAACTAGGGTCCAGAGGCAACTCATCTGTAATCAATCAAGATGTTTTAATTAATCAGAGTTTTTAGATGAAATTGACTCCCTGACAGTCCGAAAGATCAGAAATTCCTTGAGATTTTCTTTTGACTCTTCATGGGTTAGTGTAGTTAGGAAAGCTCTTTTCTGGACAATGATTTCATGTTGTTTGTGTAGAATCCCATTGGGAGAAAGAATAAAGTTGTTAGGAGAGAATCAAAAGTCTCTCGACTAAGCCACCTAACAAGATGTTCCAAGCTGTCTTGCTGACAGACTCTAGCTGATCAAGCAAGGGTGGAATTCAGAGCTGTCAATCTCAGAACTGGAGAGGCAGGGAGTGGGTAGGAAATGCTGGCTTTTCATTCTATAGCATCCCCCCTATCCATTCAATGTCTGTCCTCATTATGCTGAGTGATTCACTCATCTCAACTTCAGGGAGTTCTGTTATGGTTGATATTCCAATGTTTTGAATTAGACTCAGCTCAAAGTATGCTTTATTGATCTACCTACCCACCCAAAGGTACCACTTACACATTCCTAGAGGTGCACTTCTCCATTCACCCTCTTCCTTGAGAATCAAGAGGTGATTTAAGGTTCTAGTACTTTTATAGCACAGACAGAAACCATCTCTTTCATGTTGACGTTTCAGTGTTTAAATAAATTAGTGTAGTGTGTAAAAATGTGTTTTTATTTAAAAGCATTTTACCTATAATTAAAAATGCAGAATTACTGATATGTTGGCTTGAATTTTTGATTAAAGATATATGCTATAAATATTTGATTTAAGTAAACAATGTCTTATGAACATATTAGCCTAAGGCAAAAATTGTTGGCTGTTGCTTAAAATCTTGATCATTTCAGAAGATCATTTGAGTGAGCTCTTGGATCATCTTGTCTATCACAGAAAAGATCTCCTTCTAAAGCCAACATTCCTTTGCTTTATTTAGAAGCAACACATTCCAAAGTAGATGTTTGAAATGACCTCCCATCTGTGCCTCACATATATTTGCACATATGCGTATATGCCTATGTATTTGCCTATATTTGCTCAAATGCTCTCCCATTTGTAGCTCCTCCCCTGCTGGATTCTTGTCTATAATTTTACCCAACCTTTCTGTTTCCAGAGCTTCTAGAGAGTCCTTGTCAAATCACTTAGAAACAGAAGGCCCAGGAGACGCTCTTCTGACTCATCATTGTTTACATACCTTCAAGATCCCTTCACTCCTAAAATGCCATGTAAGTTGTCTGAATGTAGAAGAAGAGAATGTAATCAACGACCATGATTTCTTCAGCATTCTCAGAACTGCTCCTCTTAAGTTCAGGTTAGCATTTACATTTTCCCTCAATGTCTTGAGTGTCTTTTTTATATTTTTCAAAAAACTCTGTGCACATATTTATTAAGCATTCCCTATGTAAGGACTGCTGGGTACAATAAAATATAAAATAAATAGAATAAACTGTCATCAATTTGAAGCCATGGAGCTGTCCATTCCTTAGACAACCATTTCCTAAGTGTTTTCTGTGGGATAGATCTTGTATTAAGTATTAAGAGTTATTCATTCATAAGAGGTCATTTAAATGAGATGAAAGAACAGTCCATCCAAAGGGTGCTTAAACTATGGGCCAAAAACTTTCTCTGTAAAGGAATAGAGAGTGAATAATATATGCTTTCCTATGTGATCTTTGTTTCAACTACTCACCCTTGTGAGTCCTACAAATGCAATCATGCATAATATGTAGATGAATGGCTTTGGCTGCCGTCTGGAAAACTTCCATCTCAAAAATTAGAAGAAGGCTCGGTAATATTAATGATCATGTACCCCCAAATATCTTGGCTCTTCCATGATGGCTCACCCAGATCTTATGATGGGAGAAATAGCAGGAGAAATAAAATGGCTAGAACACCATGATTTCCAAAGCTTATGTATCATGGGATAAAGCTCTTACTCACAAGGAGGGCTGGTAAAAAGTATCTGAGTGTCCAACCTTGTGTGTGTGTGTGTGTGTGTGTGTGTGTGTGTGTGTGTGTGTGTGTGAGAGAGAGAGAGAGAGAGAGAGAGAGAGAGAGAGAGAGAGAGAGAGAGAGAGAGAGAGAGGTGGCAAGAGAAGACACTGTAAATGGGGTTGAACAGTAGTGAAGCCTTCTTCAAATAAGGTGGCCAGGGCAGTGTCCGTCCTTGGGAGGTACTGGTTTCGAGGGAAGACAAACAATGAGTAAATATCCCACAAGAATAGTCAGTCCACTGTGAGAACAGACAGAAAGTACATCAGTGTGTGGAATTAGGTTTTTTTCAGGTATCAGGAAGTCACTAAGTGGTCAGCAGGGCTTCTGCCAGATCTGGTGGCAATGGTTGATCATCCTGCAACTAGAGATGCTGAGGCAGGAAGATTTGCCTGTTACCTGTGTTGTAGACTGAATTCAACACCAGTCTGAATAACTTATAGAAACTTTCTCAAAATAAAAAGCAAAAAGAAGGCTGTTGATGCAGCTTTTTGGTTGAGCACTTGGTTAGTGTGCTCAAGGCCATGGACATCTAACCTGAACTGTCCAGATGATGAGAGGCTGTGGAATGCAGGTGAAAGTGCTGACTACTCTAGCTGTGGCAGAAGCTGGGAGAAAGCCAGATAGATTCTCCTAGACTAGTCTGTCATTTTATTTGAAAACTGATGAAATGGACATTCATCACAATTTTGGATGTCAGGGAAATACTAGAAGAAAAGAAAAAAAAAAAGAAAAATGAATAACAGTTGAAGAAACAAAGGCCTATTCAGTTTTAGATAATTTTGTGTTAGCAACTATAGTATCTAGCTATCATCTATGTATGTATGTATGTATGTATGTATGTATGTATGTATGTATGACCTGTCTGTCTGTCTGTCTGTCTATCTACCCATCATATCTCTCATCTATCAATTATCTATCATGTATCTACAGTCTATCTACCAATCAATCTATTTTGTCAATATTTATTTCAATCAACAAACATTTTTCTTATTTAACACTCTTTATAAACATGATTTTTCTTATGCATGCAGCTGTGTGTATGCATGTGTGGGAGGCCTGAGGAACACCTTGGGTCTTCTGCCTCAAGTACTATGTGAACTTTTGTTTTATCTTTTTCCTGAGATGCCTTCTCTCATTGGCTTGGAATTCTCCAAGGAGGCTAGGCTGGATAGCTAGTGGGTCCCAGGGATCTACCTGTCTCTGACATGACAGCACCATGGTTACAGGCACACACTTACCATGCTAAGCTGTTTTTCCTTTTTTTTTTTTCACATGTGTTCTGGGAATTGAACTCAAGTCTTCAGGTTTGCATGATGAATACTTTCCAAACGAAGTCATCTCCTCGTAAGGATAAACCTTTAAAAACTCCATATGTGTGTGTGTAAACACATGTGTGCAGATGCACAAGTATATAAGTATGTCCCTACTTGTGGAGGCCAGAGGTCAATGTCAGGCACATGCAGTTTGCCTTATATTTGAGACAGGGTCTCTCACTGAACCTGGAGCTCACTGGCTTGGCTAGACTAGCTGGCCATTGAGTCCCAATGGTTCTCCTATCTCTTCATCAGAGCTAGGGTTATAGGCATATGCTATTGTGCCCCCCCCCTTTTTTTTCAAATGAGGCTTCTGGGGATCTGAACTCAGATCTTTAAAAATGTGCTTGGGCCAGCTCTCCAATAACATAGATTGTGTGACATTCATTGCTTAAAGGCACCATAACTTATTTACCCTCGCTCTTAATGTAGAGCACTCAGTTATTATAGTCAACATGTATAAAACTCCAAAAACATCCTGGTTTTGTTTATATCCCTACAGCTATTTAAAAAACCCATGTCCTTTTTAATTTTCTTTATTTTTTCATTAGATATTTCCTTCATTTACATTTCAAATACATTTACACTATGGAGTGCTACTCAGCTATTAAAAAGAATGAATTTATGAAATTCTTGGGCAAATGGATGTATCTGGAGGATATCATCCTGAGTGAGGTAACCCAATCACAAAAGAAGTCACTTGATATGCACTCACTGATAAGTGGATATTAGCCCAGACCTAGAATACCCAAGATACAACTTTCAAAACACAAGAAAACCATGTCCTTTTAAAAATCTAAGCCAAAGGGCCATTATTAGTTCTTGGGCCTTTAAAGATGTCAGTGTCATCTTTAAACTTTCTGTTTCCTGATGTCTTCACTCTTGAAACCTAATTCCTCCTCACTGGCAGGAAGCATAAGTAAGGTATTAGGACTACACTGAAAGAAACTGTGACTCTAGGCTCTCAGCTCCAGTCATGGTCCCCATTGTCATAAAGGTGGAGCATTTCAGAGGCAGTCTTCTTGCTCCCACACCCGAGCCAGTGCCACATGGAGCCCAGATGGACTTTCCTTACACAGCTCTGTTACAGCTGCAGATTTGTGAGTGAAATATATGTTGACTATTTTCTTTTTTACTTTAAAGAGCTATGTTTTAGAAGGTTTATTGCAAAGCCTTAAATAACTAGAATAATTCTGATTACTGTTTTAGAATTGATTCCTAGAAATGGAAGGACTATGTGAGTGTGAGACCACACATATCTACCTACCTATCTATGTATCTACGTATCTATGTATCTAAGTATGTATGTATGTATGTATGTATGTATGTATGTATGTATGTATCTATCTATCTATCTATCTATCTATCTATCTATCTATCTATCTATCTACCTACCTACCTACCTACATATTTGTAGCTGGTCTTTGCTACCTTGTGGACTTTCCTTTTTTCCATCCTTTATCCTCCTAGTTTTACTCCCTAACAATATATAGCAGAGAAACGAGAGAGGGGGGGGGGGAAGCGCCATGAATCAATTTTTTTTATCCCTTGGTTTCTTTTTTGACCACAGCCACTAACAAACTGCGACCAACCTTTCTAAATGACCAACAACTACCCAAACTGCCTCTCAGGACCCTAGCGTTAATATATTTTCTGAAAACTTCCTAGAGTCCAAGAATCTCACAATTACAGCAGCTGGCAAACCCATGCCTCTGCACAAGCAGAAAGCAAATTACAGTCAGCTGCTGTGGACAGTCCAAAGCAGCCCCACGTCCCTACACCTGGGATTAAAATAAAAGCTCATTTTTATAAGATTTATGTGGTTCTCTTTAATTTAAAATTTTAATCTTTCTTTTTTATTAATTAGTTAATTGATTTATCACTTTACATCCTGACCACAGTCCCTCCTCACTCTGCCCCTCCCAGTCCTACCCTCATAAATGCCTCCCTCTCACAAATACAGCTCCCTTTCTCTGAAGAAAAGGGAAAAATCACCATGGGTAACATTTCACCCTGGGACACCAAATTGTAGCAGGACTAAGCACATCCTCTCTCACTGAGGTCCAACCAGGCAGTCCAGCTAGGGGAAGGGGATCCAATGGCAGGCAACAGTCAGAAATAGCCCTCCTCCCTGCTCCAGTTGTTAGAAGACCCACATGAAGACCAAGCTGCACATCTGTTACAAATGTTTAGGGGGCCTAGGTCCACCCCTGCATGCTATTTGAATGGTGGTTCAGTCTCTTGGAACCCTCACGGGCCCAGGTTCATTGACTGTTGCTCTTCTTGTGCTGTCCTTGACCCTTCTGGCTTGCTCACTTCTATCTCTCACCCTTCTACAAGACTCCTGGAGCTCTGCCACATATTTGGCTGTGGGTCTCTGCATCTGTTTCCATCTGCTGCTGGATAAAGCCCCATAGGAGACAGTTATGCTAGGTTCCTGTCTGTAAGTATAGCAGAGTATCATTAATAGTGTCAGGGACTGGCTCTCTCCCATTGTAAGGGTTTCACGTTGGGGTAGTCATTGGTTGGCTGTTTCTTCAATCTCTGCACCATCTTTATCCCTGCACATCTTGTAAGTAGGTGGACTATTGGGCTGAAGGTTTTGTATGTGGGTTGATGTCCCCCTCCCTCCACTAGGAGTCCCACTTGGCTATGGGAAGTGGTCACTTCTGTCTCCAGTTTCCTGCTGGTAGAAATCTCAGTTAAGGTCACCCCCATACACTCCCTGGCATTTCCCCATCCTATGTCTTCAGCTAAAGCCATCAGAGATGCCACCTTCCACTGTCAATTTCCTTTCTAACTCCCAGCCTTTTCCTTTTCCCCTCTCCACACATCCAATCCCCATCTGCACTCCCCTCCTCATCTCCTCTCCCACCCAGTTCCCTGTCTCCATCCACCTCCAGTGGACTATTTAGTTTCACCTTATGAGTTACATTCATGATTCTCCTTTGGGCATTTCTTAGTACCCAGTTTCTTTGGGTCTGTGGGTTATAGCATGGTTATCCTGTACTTTATGACTAATGTCCACTTATAAGTGAGTATGTACCATATGTGTCTTTCTGGGTCTGAGTTACCTCAATCAGGATATTTTCTAGTCCCATCCATTTGCATGCAAATTTCATGATGTTCTTGTTTTTAATAGCTGAATAGTGTTCCGCTGTGTAAATGTACCACATTTTCTTTATCCATTCTTTAGTTGAGGGACATGGAGGTTGTTTTCAGTTTCTGGCTATTACACAAATAAAGCTGCTATGAACATACTTGAGCAAGTATCCCTGTGCTATAGCTGGGTCTTGGGGTAGAACGATTCCCAATTTTCTGAGAAGCTGCCAAATTGACTTCCAAAAATGATTGTATAAGTCTACACTCCCACCAGCCATGGAGGAGTCTTCCTCTTGCTCCATATCCTTACGAGCATGTGCTGTCATGTGAGGTTTTGATCTTAGCCATTCTGATGGGTGAAAGATAGAATCTCAGAGTCACCTTTTTAAAAAAACAGACACTGTAAGGTTTTAATGCTAAGTTTTCACAAACACAAGTTTCTACCCAATTTTACAATGTACAGTAACATGTTCTACTCTTTAAAATGTGCATTATTCAACCATTCCTCACATTCTTTTCCCATCTTTTAAAATTACCAGGAGTTTCTACCTAAGGAATACTTTGCTATATTTACATTTGGTTTGCATGTCTAAAGAACAAACACAATCCATGATATTTTGGTTCATAAAATGGAAAGCTCTATCAAAATACTTTTCACTGGAAAAATAAATAGAACAGACAATGGATCTACCAAACTTCACATTCGCTTCGGCAGATGTCAGTGTGGGATAGTTCATGACAGCACAATTTGCCCTTATTCCCCTAGAGCTGATCAGCTTCCAAGTTAACTGTTAAATTATTTTACTGAAATGTCATCATATTGGTATCTGGCTCATTCCATATTATCTTCAGCCAAGCTCTGAGCACTTAAAATTCTCTGAGTAAGGGTTGGAAGCTTGGTCAGGAGCATCTGGAACACTGGTTGTGGAAGAGTCTGCTGTAAGAGGCTGTCCACACACAGCTATTGCATTTGTCGGGTGAACTACACCCTTCTCGTAGTCACCTTGTGCTAATAACTCTTCACCAAGCTGGATCTCTTCAAGGAAGAATTTCTGAACTGCTTCAGCATCTTCTAAATCAGGTAACTTGGAAAGCCTAGCTCTCTCCTTAGCAAGCTTCTGTTTCCTTCTTCGTTCTCAAAGACTGTTCTTGAAGTTGGGGTCACTCTGCCTTTTGCGGTTGAAGTAGATGACAGTTACTCGATGAAGAGGGCACCGCATGGATGACAATGACCTCAGCAATGGTGTGGTTAGGGCCTACATCTTAGCTTGACTGGGGCAAGTACCGGGCTGCAGCAGTCTGCCTGGCTGAGGTTAGTTCCAACCAACCAGAGCATGCTGGCCACTTGCAGTCCCGTGTCTCCAGTTCAGACTGAAAAGCCTCAAAGTCATATTGATTTGCATTTTCCTGATGACTAAGGGCATTGAACATTTCTTTAAGTCCTTCTCGGCCATTAGAGATTCTTCTGTTGAGCACTCTGTTTAACTCTGTACCCCATTCTTAATTGGATTATTTAGTTTGTTGGTGTCTAATTTCTTGAGTTCTTTATATATTTGGATACTAGCCCTCTCTGCATATAGGGTTGGTGAAGATCTTTTCCCATTCTGTAGGCTGCTGTTCTGTGCTATTGATGATGTCCCCAGCCTTAAAAAAGCTTTTCTGTTTCATAAGGTCCAATTTATTAATTATTGATCTTTGTGCCTGAGCTATTGGTCTTCTGTTCAGGAATTTGTCTCCCATGCCAATGTGTTCAAGGCAGTTCCCCACTTTCTTTTCTGTTTGATTTAGTAGGCCTGGTTTTATGTTGAGGTATTTGATCCACTTGGATTTGAGTTTTGTGCAGGGTGATAGATATGGATCTATTTGCATTCTGCTCCTCTACATGCAAATATTGTTAGACCAGCACCATTTTTTTTCTTTTTTCTATTTTATTGTTTTGCCTTCTTCATAAAAAGCCAACTGCCCATAGGTATGTGGATTTATTTATGGTCCTTTGATTCCATCCCATTGATCAGTATGTCTGTTTTTCTATACCAATACCATACAGTTTTTATTTCTATTGATTTGGTGTAGCTTGAGACAGTGATATCTCCAGAAGTTCTGCTATTGTTCAGGATAGTTTTATCCTGTTTTTTTTTTCTTTCCATATGAAGTTGGGAATTATTCTTTCAAGGTCTGTGAAGAATTGTGTTGGGAATTTAAGGGAATTTGCATTTAATATGTAGATTGGTTTTGTTAAGATGGCAATTTTTACTATATTAATCCTACTGATCCATGAGAATGGGAGATCTTTCCATCTTCTGATAGTGTCCTCAATCTTTTTCTTTAGAGACTTGAAGTTCTTGTCATACAGGCTTTTTACATGCTTGGTTAGCATTATACCAAGATATTTTATACTATTTGTGGCTATTGTAAGGGGTGTTGTTTCCCTGATTCCCTTTTCAGTCCATTAACCATGTGTATAAAGGAGGCCTACTATTCTTTTTTTAAGTTAACTTTGTATCCAGCTACTTTGCTGATGGTGTTTATCAGCTCTAGGTGTTCTCTGGTAGAATTTTTGGGATCAAGTATACAACCATATCATCTGGGAATAGCAATACGTTGACTTCTTCCTTACCAATTTGTATCCTCTTGATCTCCTTTAGTTGTCTTATTGCTCTAGCTAGATTCTTCAGTACTATACTGGACAGATAGGAAGAGAGTAGTCAGCCTTGTGTTGTCCCTGATTTTAGTGGAATTACCTGAAGTTTCTCTTCATTTAATTTGCTGTTGGCCATTGGTTTGCTATATATTGCCTTTATTATGTTTAGATATGCACCTTCTATTCTCTCTCTCTCTCTCTCTCTCTCTCTCTCTCTCTCTCTCTCTCTCTCTGTGTCTCTCTCTCTCTCTCTGTATCTCTCTAAGACTTTTAACATGAAGGGGTGTTGGATTTTGTAAAATACTTTTTCAACATTTAATAAGATTATCGTGGGATCTTTCCCTTTAAATTTGTTTATATAGTGGATAAATTGATGAATTTTAGAATACTGAACCATTCCTGCATCCCTGGGATAAAGCCTAATTCATGATGTTTTTGACTTGTTCCTGGATTTGGTTTGAGAATATTTTATTGAGTATTTTTATACCAATGTTCATAAGGGAAGTTGGTCTGAAATTCTCTTTCTTTGCTGAGTCTTTGTGTAGTTTATATATCAGGGTGATTGTTGCCTCATAGAGAGGGTTTTGCAAGCTTCTTTTTGTTTCTAATTTTTGTAATTGTTTTAGGAGTATTGATATTAGCTCTTCTCTGAAAGTCTGGAAGAATTCTTTACTAAAACTATATGTCTCTGGGCTGTTTTTGGTTGGGAGACTTTTGATGACTGCTTTTATTTCTTTAGTGGTTACAGAATTATTTAAATTGTTTACCTGATTTGGATTTAACTTTGGTAAGTGGTATCTATCAAGAAAATCATCCATTTTATTATATATTGAAGTGTCTTCCATCTGTTTCTATTTCTTTTGCTTAAAAATCTATTTTATTAGATGTTAGAATGGCTACTCCAGTTTGTTTGTTGTATCTCTTTGTTTGGAAAAACCTTTTTCTTTTTTCTTTTTTAATATACTTAGACATTTTTTATTGTATATTTTATTTATTTACATTTCAAATGTTATCCCCTTTCCCAGTATTCCCCCCTAGAAACTCCCTATCCCACTCCCTTACTCCTGCTTCTAAGAGGGTGTGCCCACACCCACCCACCCACCCATTCACCCACCCACTCCTCCCTCTCCCCATCTTTGAATTCCCTTACACTGGGGCATCAAGCCTTCATGGTTCCAAGGGCCTCTCCTCCCACTGATGCCTGACAAGGCCATCCTGTGCTATGTAAATGGCTGGAGCCATGGGTGCCTCCATGTGTACTCCTTGGTTGGTGGTTTAGACACTGGGAGCTCTGGTTTGTTGATATTGTTGTTCTTCCTATGGGACTGCAAACCCATTCAGCTCCTTCAGTTCTTTCTCTAATTCTCCCATTGGGAAAACCTTTTTTCTAGCCTTTTATTCTGATGTAGTTTCTATCTTTGTTGCTGAGATGAGTTTCTTGTATGCAGCAAAATGAAAGATCCTGTTTTCACCTCTATTCTGTTAGTCTGTGTCTTTTTATTGGAGGAATTGAATCCATTGATGTTGAGAGATATTAATGACCTGAAATTGTTAATTATTGTTATTTTGATCTTGTTGGTGTCAGTGTGTGTGTGTGTGTGTCTATGCTTCCCTTCCTTTGGTTTGCTGGGGGGGGGGGTATTTGTTTCCTGTGTTTTCTTAAGTATACTTAGCCTCCTTGTATTAGAGTTTTACTTCTAGTGTCTTCTATATGGCTGGGTATATAGATAGGTATTGTTTAATTTTGGTCATGGAATATCCTGTTTTCCTCATCTATGATGATACAAAGTTTTGCTGGGATGACATCTGTGGTCTCTTAGTGTCTGCAAGACGTCAGACCCAGCCCTTTTGACTTTTAGACTCTCTGTTGAGAAATCAGGTATAATTCTGATAGGTCTGTCTTTATATGTTACTTGACCTTTTGCCCTTGCAGCTTTTAATATTCTTTCTTTGTTCTGTTCATTCAGTGTTTTGATGATTACGTAGTGGGAAGATTTTCTTTTATGATCCATTTTTTTTGTATTCTGTAAGCTTCTAATATTCATATCTTTCTTTAAGTTGGAAATTTTTTTCTTCTATGATTTTATTAAAATTTTTTTGGGGCCTTGTATCTGGGAATCTTTTTCTATTCTTATTATTCTTAGGTTTGGTCTTTTCTAGTGTTCCAGATTTCTTGGATATCTTATTCATGAACTTTATAGATTTAGCATTTTCTTTGACTGATGCATCCATTTCTTCAATTGTATTTTCAATGACTAAGTTTTTTCCATTTCTTGAATCCTGTTGTTGATGGTGACAATTATAGTTCCTGTTCTCTTCCATAGGCTTCCCATCTCTAGGCTTTGTGTTTTCTTTATTACTTCTCTTTCCATTTACTTTTTTTGGACAGTTTTATTCATTCCCTTCACCATTTTTATTGCATTTTCCTGTATTTCTTTAATGGATTTATTAATTTCCTCTCTAATGGCCTCTAACATCTTTATGAAGTTGAATTTAAGGTCACCTTCTTGTGCTTTGGCTGTATTGGAAAATCCAGAGCTTGCTATAGCAGGATAGCTGTGCTCTGTTGGTGCCATATTGCACTGGCTCTTGTTGACTGTGTTCTTTTAACCATCTGGTTGTCCCTGTTGCCAGCAGGATTCCTTGGAGAGGCAGGCAGACCCTGGCAGTAGATCTCAGGAAACAGGATGCTGCTAACCTCTGCTGGCTGTGCCCCAGATGGACAGGACTGACAGGGGATCTGTGGGGGAGGAGTCTACACTACCATTTTTATTACCTTTCTTCTTTGACAATTTCATACATGTATAATATGCATTCTGGTCTCCCTCTCTCTCTTTTATATACCTGCATAGTCACACACATGCACACAAGCATCTCCTATTTTACTTTTTAAAAAATTTATTATTTTTATTAGATAGTTTCTTTATTTACATATCAAATTTTATCCCCTTTTCTTATTTCCCCTCCAAACCCACCCCCCATCCTCTCCCCTCTCCCCCTGCTTACTAACCCACCCACTTCCACTTCCATGCCCTGGCATTTCCCTACACTGAGGTGTAGAGCTTTCATATGACCAAGGGCCTCTCTTCTCATTGATTTCCCACAAGGCCATCCTGTGCTACATATGCCTCTGGAGCTTTGAGTCCCTCCATGTGTATTCTTTGGTTGGTGGTTTAGTTCCAAGAAGGTCTGGGGGTACTGGTTGGTTCATATTGTTGTTCCTCCTATAGAGCTGCAAACCCCTTCAGCTCCTTGGGTCCTTTCTCTAGCTCCTCCACTGGGAACCCTGTGCTCAGTCCAATGGATGGCTGTGAGCATCCATTCTGTAATTGTCAGGTACTGGCAGAGCCTCTCAGAAGACAGTTATATCAGGCTTCTGTCTTCTATTTGTTTGTTTGTTTTGTTTTGTTTTGTTTTTGAGACAGGGTTTCCTCTGTATAGACCTGGCTGTCCTGGAACTTGCTTTGTAGATCAGGCTGACCTCGAACTCAGAAATTCGCCTGCCTCTGCCTCCCAAGTGCTGGGATCAAAGGCGTGCGCCACCACACCCGGCTGTTTCCTATTTTTTTTAAAGCCCTATTAACCCCCTCCCCCTTCATATGGATCTCTTCCTATATTTATGTCTTTATACTTGCTTTTGTGGCACACTGAGTTTAATTGGGGATGTCTGTGTGATCATGAGTTTTGATCTGTCCATTGGAGTCTGGTGGAATCACCTTTATGTATAAAATTGAAGGCAATGACTGCCTCTCCCCTAGCAGCCACCAGTAGCTAATAGTCCAGTATGATGTGCCTCTTAAATCCCCCTTCATCTCTGATTGACCCATGGCATAACTAAAGACGATAAATGACTTATGAACTATTGGTACATATAGCTTTGTGTCTGTTTAGAAGATACATCTCAATTTCTACTCCGGTCATCAATGTGCATGAATGTCAGTTTCACTATGTACCTGAATACCTTGAATGTTATAACTTTCATTTTCAAACGTTAGCTTATTTACTCAATATAATTTTATTAGAGGTTTACTTGCTTATGCATACACTATTTTTACTTTTGATTTATAAAACTCTTTAATGAAAGAACTCTGTTCCTGTTTACACTTATGCTACATTGTTCCTTCCACTTTTTTTTGTTTTCGTTAAAACACCTTTTGTTGATTGTTTGGTTCAAATTTTCACATAAATGAAGATATTAATATATGACAAACCTTGATGAGACTTTTCTATGTGGGAGAAAAAGCACGGAAGCTAATGCATGAAGACTGACAGAAATAATGCCAGAGGATTCTAGAATCATACACCGAGAAATCTGTAAATGTCATGTATGTGAAAGCCAGACTGTGGGACTGTGTGCACGATGGAAGCAATTCCTTTGGGACCATCAATAAGCAAAACAGGGCTGCAAATATAGATGAAAATGTACAGTAGTGTCCTAGACTCTGGACTGATGGTGCTTATAATAGCAGATTATCACTTTTGTCAATATAATACATCTCTTGACCAAGTGTGCATCTTGATGAAACAAACTATCTCCCAGTGTTGGAGCCTGCATTCAAATGGGTTTCTTTGCAATGGAATAAGCCTTGACAAACTCAATTATTTATTATTTTCTGTGTTTCTTAAAAGTTGTAAATTTACACTGTAGAGTTTAAATTCAAAAAGTAGAAAAGAAAATTACCTAGTTCTATCATTAAGACACACTGCTATTATAACTGTTTGGTAAATTTACTTTTAAGCTTTTTTCCTATGCATTTTTAATCTAGTTGAATTAATTTTGTGTAAACAAACATATGACCTGAACTTTTGTTTAATATTAAATGAAAGCATTTTCCTTTGTTATTCAAGACTAGTCATAAACATACATAAACTATACAAAGTGCTATTATATATATATATATATAATTATTTTGTACTTTTGTACAATATTTAGTTTTCACATTTCTGTTCTTACTATGGGAAATCCTCTAGTGAATATTTTTGTATTTTTCTGTACTTTTTATTAATCACCCTTTTCGAGGTTCAGGGCTTATGAACTTTGTTAAGTCTCATAGCTCATTAGACAGAAATGCTAACTTCCCAGGAAGAAACCTTTGCTTTCACTGAAACACTTTATTCCATGCGTATGGTTCAGATCTTAGGTTTAAGGGTTCTGCAGATGATATGTTATTATTTCCTCTAGACATTCTTTATCAGAAGGGAGGCAGTGTGCAGGTAAAAATAGGCACTATGTGGGCCATTAGACATGGGATGTGAAAGGACCGTGGCGAGATCAAAGGCTCTCTAAATGTTGGGCTGATCAGGATGAGTGCAGCTAGCAGCTTACTTCTTGTTCTCCCAAAGCTTCCTGTACTGGTAAGATAAAGGAGGAGGCATGGGTTTCCATAGAAGATGCCATTTGTCAATGCCTTTTGACTTTCTGGCAGAATGAGCCAGCCCTCATGCTGATGTATTTGAAGCCTCAAATCTCTTTACATGTGAACACAGACATGCAGGACTGAAGGATGGGTGGTCAGCCATGCCATGCTCACAGGCTAAAATCCTCTTACACATGCTGTTGAAGTGCCTCAGGAAATTTTCTTTTCCATTTTTTTATTGACTATTTTATGTGTTTACGTTTCAAATGTTATCCCCCTTACCCAGTTTTAGCTCCTTTGTCAAAGATCAAGTAACCATAGGTATGTGGATTCATTACTGGGTCTTCAATTTTATACCACTGATCTACCTGCCTATCACTGTACCAAAACTATTCAGTTTTTATCACTATTGCTCTGTAATACCTCTTGAGGTCAGTGATGGTGATTCTGCCAGAGGTTTTTTTATTGTTGAGAATAGTTTTCGCTATCCTGGGTTTTTTGTTATTTGAGATGAACTGGCAAATTGCTCTTTCTAATTCAATGAAGAATTGAGTGGGAATTTTGATGGAGATTGCATTGAACCTGTAGTTTTCGGCAAGATGGCCATTTTTACTGTATTAATCCTGCCAATCCCTGTGCATGGGAGATCTTTCTATCTCCTGAGATCTTCAATTTCTTTCTTCAGGGAATTGAAGTTCTTGTCATACAGATCTTTCACTTGATTGGTTAGTGTAGCACCAAGGTATTTTATATTATTTGTGACTATTGTGAAGGGTATCTTTTCCCTAATTTCTTTCTCAGCCTGTTTATCCTTTTAGTAGCGGAAGGCTACTGATTTGTTTGAGTTAATGTTATATCCAGCTACTTCGCTGAAGTTGTTTTTCAGGTTTAAGAGTTCTCTGGTGGAGTTTCTGGGGTCACTTAAGCATACAATCATTTCATCTGCAAATAGTGATACATTGACTTTTTCTTTTCCAAGTAATATCCCTTTGACCTCCATTTGTTGTCTAATTGCTCTGGCTAGGACTTCAAGTACTATATTGAATAGGTAGGGAGAGAGTGGGCAGTATAGTCCCTGGTTTTAGTGGGATTGCTTCAAGTTTCTCTCCATTTAGTTTGATGTTGGCTACTGGTTTGCTGTATTTTGCTTTTACTATGTTTAGATATGAGCCTTGAATTCCTGATCTTTCAAAGACTTTTACCATGAAGGGGTGTTGAATTTTATCAAATACTTTCTCAACATATAATGAGATGATTATGTGGGGTTTTGTTTTGTTTTGTTTTGTTTTGTTTTGTTTTGTTTTGTTTGTGTGTGTGTTTGTTTATATAGTGGATTACACTGATGGATTTTTATATATTGAACCATTCCTACATCCCTGGGATGAAGTCTACATGATCATGGTGAATGACCAGTTTGATGTGTTCTTGAATTCTGTTTGTGAGAATTTTATTGAGGATTTTTGTGTTGATACTCATAAGAGAAATTGGTTTGAAGTTCTCTTTCTTTGTAGGATCTTTGTGTGGTTTAGGTATAAGCATAATTGTGCCTTCATAGAATGAATTGGATAGGGTTCCTTCTGTTTCAATTTTGTGGATATCTGTTAAATCCATTTGGTTCATGACTTCTGTTAGTTTAACTGTTTAGTTTAGTCTCTGTTTATTTTTTTTCCATGATCTGTCTATTGATAAGAGTGGGGTGTTGAAGTCTTCCACTATCATTTTGTGGGGTGCAATGTGTGCTTTAAGGTCTAGTAAAGTTTCTTTTATGAATGTAGGTGTCCTTGCATTTGGAGCATAGATGTTCAGAATTGAGCGTTCATCTTGGTAGATTTTTCTTTTGATGAGTATGAAGGAAAAATCCTTCCTTTTGTTTTTTGGTAATGTTTGGTTGAAAATCAACTTTATTCAATATTAGAATGGTTACTCCAACTTGTTTCTCGGGACTATTTGCCTGGAAAAACTTTTCCAGCCTTTTACTCTGAGATACTGTCTGTGTTTGTTGCTGAGGTGCGTTTTCTGTATGCAGCAAAATTCTGGGTCCTGTTTATATAGCCAGTGTATTAATCTATGTCTTTTTTGTTGGGGGATTGCATCCATTGATGTTAAGAGATATTAAAAAATAGTGATTGTTGCTTCCTGTTATTTTTGTTGTTAGAGGTGGAATTATGTTTGTGTGGCTATCTTCTTTTGGATTTGTTGAAAGATTACTTTCTTGCTTTTTCAAGGGTGTAGTTTCCCTCGTAGTGTTGGAGTTTTTCATCTATTATTCTTTGTAGTGCTGTATTTGTGGACAGATATTGTGTGAATTTGATTTTGTCATCTAATACCTTGGTTTCTTCATCTAGTGTAATTGAGAGTTTGCTGGCTATAGTAGCCTGGGCTGGAATTTGTGTTCTCTTAGGGTCTGTATGACATCTACCCAGGATCTTCTAGCTTTCATAGTTTCTGTTGAGAAATCTGGTGTAATTCTGATAGGTCTATCTTTATATGTTACTTGACCTTTTTCCCTTACTGCTTTTAATATTTTCTTTGTTTTGTGCATTTGGTGTTTTGATTATTATGTGACGAGAAGAATTTCTTTTCTGGTCCAGTGTATTTGGAGTTCTATAGGCTTCTTGTATGTTCATGGGCATCTCTTTCTTTAGGTTAGGGAAGTTTTCAATAATTTTGTTGAAGATATTTACTGGCCCTTTAAGTTGGAAATCTTCCTTCTCTTCTATACCTATTATCCTTAGGTTTGGTCTTTTCATTGTGTCCTGGGATTCCTGGATGTTTGGGGTTGGGTTAGGAGCTTTTTGCATTTTACATTTTATTTGACTGCTGTATTGGTGTTTTCTATGGTATCTTTTGCACCTGAGATTCTCTCTTCAATCTCTTGTATTCTGTTTGTGATGCTTGCATTTATGACTCCTAATCTCATTCCTAGGTTTTCTATCTCCAGAATTGTTTCCCTTTGTGATTTCTTTATTGTTTCTACTTTCATTTTTAGATCCTGGATGGCTTTGTTCAATTCCTTCACCTATTTTCTTGTGTTTTCCTGTAATTTTTTCAGGTATTTTTTTTTTTTCTCTTTAAGGGCTTCTACTTGTTTACCTTTGTTTGCCTGTATTTCTTTAAGGGGGTTATTTATGTTCTTCTTAAAGTTCTCTATCATCGCAATGAGATATGATTTTAAATCCAAATCTTGCTTTTTCGATGTGTTGGGGTATCCAGGACTTGCAGTGTCGGGAGAATTGTGCCAAGTAGCCTTGGTTGCTTAGCTTTTTGCACTTGCCTCTTGTCATCTGATTATCTCTGGTGTTAGTTGGTCTTATTGTCTATGACTGGAGTTTGTCCCTTCTGTGGGCCTATGAGCCTGCGATTTTAGACGTGTCAGCACTCCTGGGGAGACCAGCTCTCTTCAGGCAGGATTTGCATATGGAGGGTTGTGGGACAGCTTTAGTTCTGGGGCACAGATGGAGACCAGAAGGATCCAGTTCCTGGCTGTTCTGTGGTTCCTGTGCACTGTGCCCTCTTGGCAGGAGTGTCTTTGAACAGTTATCAGAGTAAAAGTGATAGTCTCATCTGTGGGCTTAGGAGTGAAAGTACTCCTGGGAGAACAGCTCTCTCCAGGAGGGATTTGGGTACAAAGGGCTGTGGGACAGCCTTAGCTCTAGGGCACAGATCCCCAGGAAATTTTCTTAAGGCAGGAATTGACTATAAATTACACTAATATTATAGACTTGGTGGTAGAATTTGAAATTCCCCCTTTCAAACTCTTGATTTATTTTGTGGGAAAATATTTCTTCATTTCCCCATACATAGTCATAGTCACTCAACCTTCAACCAATCAGAATTAGTGTGGGACCTTTCCTAAATGTTCTGATTCAGAACGTAGAATTTTGGTCCCTGAAATTGCTCTTGCAATTTCAAGATGATCGTGTTGCAATAGGTTATTTGTCTGGAGGTAGAGAAGTCTTAAGCAGGTAGCAGTGAGGGACACAAAAGCCAGCCATCCCAATCTGCTTCTAAGGTGGAATGTTGTCCTCTGTAGAGACATGTGCAGCTATGCAAAAACAACCTCACCCACGTCTCACCCACTGTAACTAATCAAGATTAAAAAGATCTAGTCAGTCCAAGATTGTCAAGTCTAGTGAGCCATAGCTGTGTGGACTTACCTCTGAATCATTTATTCTATATTGAGGTCATTATTTAAAAGATAATAACCTAGTCAGAAATAAATAATTTGCATTTTTAGAAATTTGACATAAAAATCTATTTATCTGTCAATAATATGAAGTCATAGAAAAGGAACTATGGGTGTGGAAAGAGGTTTAAAGTGGGGAGGATAAAGGAGGACAATAGAGTGTCTGTAACATGAGAGGAGGGACTATGGGGCCATAGCCCAGAAAGAGTGGGAAAGGGAGAAGTCAATGTATATGTAGAATAAATACAAATAAAATGATGTGTGTACTATAGTGATATACACTACTTTATGTAAACTAAAAATAACGATTAATAAAATTTATATATTAAAAATATCTGACTGGTCATTTTAGCTGTGAGGTATCCCTTGTGCTGAGCCCCAGTGGCAGCTGTGGTAGTTGCTTTATATGTCATCCGGTTCTTTCTACAATCTCTTCTTCCTTTCCCTACCTCCCATCACAGTATCAAAAGTGATACTTAGACCCTCCTCAGTAATCCACTTGCACATTAAGTCTACCTGAGTCATTTTCTCAGGGTTTGCCTATCAGCAGGTGCCCATATGGGGGCTGCTTTCATGCTACTCAAAAGAACAGGAATAGGACCAACAAGAACAAGACTAATTGCCACCCACTTACCTGTCACCAGCATCTTGCTCCGTACCATATACATATCTGTCCCATTCCTTTCTGCAATCTTCCTGTCTCCAATTACCTATGGTCTATTCTTGGTGTACTCAATTGTCGCGAAGCTTTGTTGAATAAGTTTTAATTTTAATCAGATTTCTTTCTGTTTCGGAATATTACAGTCTGCAATAAATTTGGAGAACACAAAGTGATTTGTTCCAAGACTTCCTGTCTCCGAAGGATCTTGGCTTAGAAATCAGATTCACTCTAAAATTATGATATGGATCAAAAAGTGAACTGCTTATCCGAGGGTTGGGGGCTTTTATTCCTCTCTTTGCTTCATTTGGATCTCCCCACCCTGTTCACTCACCCTTCCATTATCTAGTGTAGACATAAGGGCAGAAATGTCAGCATCTGGTACAAGAACACAATGTATCTGGCATGTATGAAAAGTGTGATTTTGAGCATATTAATGTAGTTTTATATTACACATTCACAAAAGAAGGTTAATTACAGAATAGAGTTCACTGACTTGACAGAATAACTGTAAAATTACTTTTATTCTGCCAAATAGATAGTAAAAACTGAATAAAATGGAGCTGATACCTATATGGCACTTATTCTATACTAGACACTATTCACTTAATGTTGTCGTAGTTCCATGAAGTTAGCTACCTTAATTAACTCATATCCAAATGAATAAATTGAGATCCAAAGGTTGAATACATGGCAATAAGTGTCAAAAGTTGGGGTTCAAATTCAATCATCAAATACAATTATCAGTTGTACTTGCTCAAATGCAATATGGATAATTATGTAATTAATGAATAACATCAACTGTAAAGTCACTACTGTTAATATATAGAAAACAACCATCTTTTAAAAAAGAATTAAATTTGTTCTTTGGCAATCTCATATATGTGTATGTCACATTCTGATTACTCTTACCCATATTGTCTTATTTTCCTTTTTTCACCACTCCCACTAACCTCTTTCTTTCTCCATACAATCTAGTTCCAACATTCATGCCTTTTTGTTTTATTTTGTGATCCAGTGAATTTAACTAGGCCCATCTGTGTGACTATGGCTACCTGCTGAATCCTGGTGGCTCTCACCAGTGATTGTGCAACAGAACATATGCAATTCTTCTTCCAGAATCTATCAGTAGCTGATAGTTCAGCAGACCATCCCCATCCATGACTGACTGGTAACAGGACCAATCTTGTGCAGGCCCAGGGCTGGTACTGAATGTGTTTACAGCTACTGTGAACTCACTGTCATAATAGCTAAGTCATACCCAGAAAATGCCATTTTGCTGTTCTTCTCCCTGTTTTTCAGCTCTTACACTCTGTCTGCCCCTCTTCTGTGATGTTTCCTGAGCCTTAAATGAAGATGGTATAAATGTCTTGTTCAGAGATTATCTCACCAAACATGATCAGAACACAGTCTAAATTTGAAAAAATATTGGTGAATGAGGTCTATCACAGAAGTAGGGAGGCAGAGGTAGTTCCCCAAAGCAAGAGGTGTGGTTGTAGAGGAATTGAGAGAAGCAAAAGTGCGGTTGGGTTGGAGAAAACAGGTCAAGAGATCCGTTATATGGCATGGTGACTATATGTTATTATAGTGTGCTTGGCTATCAGTGGGATTAGACTCTCAGTGATCTCACCACAAGATAGTATGTGACATAATGTAGATTTACTTGGGCTGATTTTACACTTCTACAGTGTAACATTTTCAAAATTGACATAATATGTATGATGAATACACTTTTTGTCAATTTAGATAAAGATGCCTGAAGTCTAACAGAATGATGTTGGGGGGGCATTAATGCAATATGGCACCTATTTCTAGAATCACATCAAGTATGTCATAATCTGAAGGGATACACACACACACACACACACACACACACACACACACACACATATATATGTATATATCCCAAATTGTTTTGACTCTACTTTTAGGAAAGGTCACTCAGTCCAAAAACAAATACAACTAGTTAAAAAGAAAATTAGGTTTTTTTATAGAATTTTCCATGCTTCCCCCAAAGGTCCATCCTTTTAGACATAGGTTGTTTTCTGTAGAATGTCTGTAACTAACCTCCTACCCAGTATCTAAACATTGCTGGGAATTTGGTGATGAATGGGAGTCCTAGCAATGGTCACAATGGTAACAAACTTTAGAGCTCCTTTGCCAGCTATGCCGGTTTATGTTTTCATTCCTTTAGCCCATGTCCTTATTTACACCAGGACTGGAAAAAAAGGGAAAATGCCAAATTCTAAAGCAAAACTTTGGAAATGAGATAAATTCCAGCTGTTTCAGCAAAAGGAAGCAGCTGTGTTCTTGCAAAGTAAATGATAAAGACTGGATTGCCCTCACTAGCTGAAGACCAAAAGAACATATGATGGTTAGGACAGAAATGGAATTTAAAAAAAAATGTTCATTTCAGTAGAGCTTGAAGCTGCAATACAGAGGCCTTAGCTTTAACTGTTCTCTCATGAAGCCATGATTAGATAGTCTTTTAGAAAAGAAAATCGTTTGAAGATGAGTAGAGAAAAGATGAAGACACTGGACAATGTTTACCTATAAACCAAAGCTTGTGCACCTCATTAGTAAGCAACGGTCCCCATTATCATCACAATTAATAACCAATCATAATGGCTTACTCTGTGTCAGTTATCAGAATAAACAGATTCTCTTTTCCCCATGACTATGGGTCAACACCTTGAGTGTAGGACCCAACTGTTGCTTTGTATAATTCTCTGCATTCCTTTGTATTGATGTTACCAGTTAATTATTAGTTAACTTTTGCATTCACTCAAGCATTAATTTATTATTATTAAATTAATTTATTAAGTAATTAATTTATTTTTCTCATTTATCAGAAACTTGTTGGCATTTAATGCGAGTTAGACTGCGCTAGGACTCACAGGCTCCTAGAGGAGAAGTATAGTTACAGGGAATCTCAATACAGATGGACCTAGGCTTGAACATGATGCTTTCAGAAAAGGACTAAGTCATCACAATGGCTTAGAAGGTTTTATGGGGATTAAGAATACCTCACAGGAGTGAAGGATAAGGTGTTGAGTATTATAGATGAGTAGGAACCACCACAGCATTCTATGAAACTCAGTTCTAGCTGTGTTTTATAGGTTTTAACAGGACTTGGCCATGTTGTGGATTGTCTGCCCCTCTCCATCTGTTTAGCCTCCCACTCCAAAGTAGGCCACATCTTGTGATGTAAGTTCATCTTATCACTGTAGTTCATTGGATCAGGTAGGTATTGGATTACATGTACCCTGGCATTTTTAACACCACCAAGTCACTCATGTATTGTCTTTATGACTCTTATATTAAAGTCCATTTGTGCATTAATGGAAAATCTATATTGCTGTAGAAAAATGACTCAAGAGAATGTTGCAAGGTAAGACTTCCAGGGACTACCACATGGATACTCTTAAAGCTAAAAACATCTTTATTGTTGGCTGGTAAAGGCACAGGGAACTTGCCCAAATCAGCCAGCCCCAAACCTTACAGCCTCTATCTTTAAGCAAAAACCTGCATCCTGGTAATAACACTGCACTTATCAAGAAACAGAAATACAAAGGTAAAACACAAGGTCATTCCATTTAGAGACTTTCCTGGAACTATGAACTTTAATGGATTATGTCTTTGTTTCTTTGTTTTGGTAGGTGTTAGGACTTATGTGTTTTGAATTTGGTTTAATGCTACTTATATTATGTTAATTGGGTCCCCAAAATTGCAAGAGAATCTGCATGTCCACATGTATGACTCTGAGGGTTCCTGGCCTCAGTTGGTTTTGATTGGTAAATAAAGCTACCAGTAGCTAATGGCTGGGCAGTGAGACAGAGGTAGAACTTTGAGGATTTCCTGGCTAGGGATGGAGGAAGGAGAGGGAGAGAGCCACCATGCTGGGAGAGGATTAGCTGCCACACCTGAGAAGTGCAAGAAAGGAGAGACAACCAACATGTAAGCACTGTGGAAAAGTGGCCTCCTGGCTGGTTCTAGGGCAACCTAGATTTTAGTGGATATAGATTTTAGTAAGAAATAACTTAGGACTACTGGAGGGGAGATGTTAGCTATGTGGAGGTTAGGGAGTGGTCCATACATTGAACTGTTTAAAGCATATTAAAATAGGAGGCTGCATAAGCGTGTCTTTCATCCAGAAACCCAGTGGGTTGTGTAGACAGGAATGCTCACCACCACCAGAGTTACTTTGAGTAGAGAATAATTGGGTTCAGTTACACTTATGTGCTGAGCTTTAAGGTCATTTTATATGATTTAATATGATATCAGTTGTGGTAAGGCCTTGCTACAAAAGAGCCCAAACAATATACCAGACAGAGGTTGCTCAAGCTCATGTGGTTCTTCACTTGTTCAGAACCAACACCAAGAGATGATGGTATGAGGTCAATATCAGGTATCATTCTTTATCACTCTCAATCTTATTTTTAAAACATTGTCTCTTTTTGAACCTGAAACTCATTGATTCAGCTCAACTGGCCAGCCATTAATCCACAGAGATCCTCCTGTCTCCACCTGTATAGCTGTATTACATAGGTGTTGGGGATAGAACTCATGTCTTTACTCTTGAAAAATAAGCACTTTACTGACTTAACCATTTCTCTGTCCCTCAACACTTTGATTAGCCTACGTCTTTTGCTGTGCATGTTGGTACATACTCATAGTCTTAACAACCAAGATGCTGAATCAAGAGGGTTACAGAGAGCTTGAGGCTAGCCATGACTATGTAGCCAGTTCCAGGCCAGCTCCAGAATTATAGTAAGACTATTTCTTAAAAATAAATGGATAAATATATGTTATCCTGCTACAAAAAATTCTGCATTCTTTCCCAGTAAGAAAGTAGCTGTCAGAATTGCACACTAATCCCCCTTTCTGTATTCAGTTTTCTTCTGCCAGTGACAATTAGTGATAACTTTATTTCTAATGTTTTATAACTTTTAGGACTCCTCTCCCTACGGAAAAATAGAAGTTAAACCTGAGTGTACAGAGGTGATTGATAAAGATGTTATGACACAAATGTTATGAAACCATGAAAGGGTCTTGTAGGCCAGACAAATTAATTTAGGCAAGGCTAGCTTAATTCACACACACACACACACACACACACACACACACACACACACACACACACACTCACACACTCACACACTCACACACTCACACACTCACACACACAATCACACACTGATTTTATTTATTGCTGTAAGAAACCTCAGAGTCTTTACTGTGTAGTTTGAACATCAAAGGCAGAAGTCTAGTTTGTATCATTGTCCAGATATATTTGGCCATGGAAACTTTTCCTCAGGGTTTCCACTGAAAGTTGGAGATTTGTAACCACTGTCCAGATCTCTGACCTAATTCTCAGGCACTTAATCTGCAGCAGCCAGGCCTGCTTGACATAAATATCACACTGCAAGTACAGCAGCGAGAGGCCCCTTCCACTCTTACTGGTTTCCTAAACTTTTCTTGTTGGTTTGTTTGTTTAGACAAAACTTTTCACCCTTTTTCTTAGATTTTTAGACAAGTGAATACAAAAATTAAATAAAAAATTAAAACTACAAATTAATTAATGACAGTAGCTATAGTGCTATATAGCCACGCCCTCTCTCCCCCATCTCTCTTCATCCCATCCCTCTCTCACATACACACACACAGAGGGGGATTACCTTTTTCAAAATCTCCCTTTAGCTCAAGACTTTACTTGTAGAAATTCATTTATATACTATCACTAGTGCTGCCTTCAAAAAATACCGATCAGCCACTGAGAGCACCTTGTGCAATGGAATCTCTAATTTTACAAGTAGTTTTCTAAAAAGAGTTATATAGCTAGGGCTTTGCAAAGGTAAGGATTGTCCAGGACGTGTTTGTTCTTTCTGGAATCTATTCAGTCCAATTCTCTGCTTGCCATCTGCCACCCTAGGTTTACTTAGGTGCTCCTGCAAAGCCTGTGTGTGTGTGTGTGTGTGTGTATAAATGAATAAACACACACACACCACACACACACACACATTATTCTGGAAGCCTGCTTAAAATGTAAACGAGCCTTTGTAGGAGTATTAAACAAGGCAGATATGTGCAATCCAAGTTGTGTAGCACTTGGTCGGTGTGTGTGTGGGGGTTGTTAGGGACCAAAAGCCCCTGGCATCTCAGCCTCCATCTTGTCCTTGGACCATCATCGTTTAATTAACACTCTTTTGTTTTTTCTTGCTTCTGTTGACTTGGGACATTTTACAAAAGGGGCTTTCTGGACATTTTACAATGGGGACAGTCCTTTCATGTCACTGTGTTATCAAGCAATAACACTGCTTTGGCCTGTGTACCTGAGCACATACCATTTATGTCTTTCAGCTTTATAAACCCTCTGTTTCCCAAGAGTAAATGAGACTTGAACAGAATTTTTTGTCTCGTCTCCTTCCTTCACGTCTCCTGATTCCAAGTTTTCCTTTCGCTCCCTTCCCTGAGACCCCTGTTGCTTAAGTCCTGCAGGTTGGGGCAGAGGATAGTTGACTTGAATGATAAATTATGAGAACCACTTTTATTTAAAAATAAGCCAATTTCAAATCATTCCTTACACAATCGACAATCATGGTTAAAAGATCCATTTCAATATTATAGCTTTTTCTGGGTGGTCTTTAGGGTGTGGTTAAGTAGCAGGGAGCTTCAGAACCCTGATCCAAGGTGGGTTTTCTGTCTTCTAGTTCCATTATATGAAAATTAAAGAGAGGGGGTCAGCGAAAGGACCTAGGGAGTGTATGGTGGGTCGGAGCATGAGATCATCAGATCACCATTTTTTTCTGCCTTGAGATAGTGACTTGTGTTGGTAGAAGAAGCCTTTCTAGTGAGGTGAACATTTGTCTATAGATATGACTCAAACAATGGGGGTCAATGACATGCCTGCCTATATTCAAGCTTACTGATCGGTGGCATTTCATATACTCCCCTGCTTCTTACATCACAAATTCAAGTTATAGTCATATCTGTTTGCAAGGTATGTTTGCTTGCTTGATAGGGAAGTTTTAGCAAAACGAAATTTGACATTTGGTAAAATTCTATGATGAGCATAGAGAGCAAACACATAAAAACAAAGAGTCTTGGGCTGGAGGGATGGCTCAGTAGTTTAGAACACTTACTGCTCTTGGAGAGGACCTTAATAGTACCATTGCTAGCAATGTGTTGGGTGAATCTTGACTCTCCATAACTCCTACCCTAGGGTTCTTATACTCTGTTCTGGCTTCCATGGGTACCTGCACTCACATCTCACATATACATACCCATGTATGCATGTGTGTGTTTACACACACACACACACACACACACACACACACACAAACACACGTTTTCAAAAGCAAAACCAAACGAGGACTTGTGGAGAAAATAAGGCTATACTGATGCTGCCCAGAATTGTGTAACAATTTGAGCATTTGAGGGCAGTGTACCACAGACCTTTTAGGCTCACACCTAGCACGGGACAGAAATCATAGCTTATTTTACATACATCTGAAGGATCATGATATCTTGGTCAACATCTGGCCTTCACATGACTAAGACAGTGATGTGTTTCTGTGGGTCCTCATTGAAACAGCATAGCCTCTGCTTCCCATAAGTTGCTTGGAGGGAAGGTTGAAGAGGCTTGCATCCAAGGACAACAGCAAGTTTGCTTTTCATTTAGAGAATAGACCCTGGAAAAAAATCGAATGGATAAATTTGTTAATATGGCAAATGTGAAAGCCTGAGAAGCGTTCCTTCACTTTAGAGTCTGTTGCCAGCTGGCATATGGCAGCTGCCTGCGGCTTGAAGGACTGGCCATGGAGAAAGAGTAGAAACCAATTCCACTCACAGCTGAGAAGACTTGCCAAGGAACAAAAGCACTGACTCCTACAGTGGGAAGACACCTTTCCTAATGATAGAGAATACAATTTATATAATTGACCCAAATGGTTCTGAACTTACCAGAAGTCACTTCTCTCAGAATGAACTCTATCTATCACAGGGAAGCCTGCAGGGTAGGTGTTGCTGAGCAGGCTGTGTGGCCTTCTCCCCATTGGCTCCAACTCAGAGACACAAGGGACTTTCTAGCAAACTAGGAATGCCCAACACTGTGTGCGTTACAACATATGTGAAGCCTTCAGGAATACAACACACTCTAGGTACTGTTCTAAGAATGTGTATCTGTTGATTAAATTGAATTTTTACTGCAGGAGTTATTTGTGGCTGGAAGAAGCCCTGCAGTCTTCCTACTTGAGCAAAAATTGACTTTTTAGTCTTTTGTTATTGGCAGAAATCAACCTGTCACTATTGCTGTTGATTGATTAAATATCAGTGTCATTTTTACTGCAGTGTCCCAACTCAAAGGATAATCAAATATCAATCATATCTCTTGAGCTGATGAATTTCAAAAGTTTTAAAAAAAATACATATAAGACTTTTCACCTGCCTCTGAGGTACTTGAGATCAATCTGGAGAAATAGAAAAGAAAAACCCAATATTGATGGAAACCAAGAAAACTTGGACCTTGGATAGTTCAATAAGATTTCCTACCATCAAATGTCATATTTATGTAGCAAGGGACTTGGAATATGAGATCTTTTCTGTCTCTTCTTGTGAAATATATGACTCCATGTTTCAGATCCTGAAAGCCATTTCTCTTTTTTGAGACTGGCTTGTCTGATTCATGATGCAATCCTGTAAAAATACAGGATCAAGCATGGGCGAAATCATTCATCCAAGCAATAGGACACCTGATGTCAACGAGAACAGTGCAGTGGTGGTTTCTGTGATCTGCTCTTACAGTGAAAATGGAAACCATTCTCACATTTTATAAGGGGCAATAAACAGAATACACTTGAATTTACCAAATGACACAGAACATAACCTATATAACAAAATCACAGAAACATTGGTAAATCTAAATATATTTTGTTGCAGAAGGCCTTATTAGAGAATATGTTCAGTGTAAAAACATTTATGTGACGACAATGGTTTTATATGTATGTGTGTGCACATAGACAAATGCATAGAATAGATGGTAATAGTGTTCAGAAGATTTTAAAGTTAATACATTTTGGATAAGAAAGATTTTTTATTTGAAAAATTAAGTCATAAAGCTATATTGAAATTTTGTTGGTGGTGAATGATGAAAAGAAATTTACCACCTACACATAGAGGTCTGGTTGGTGCTTTAGGGAATGATGGATGTTGGGGATACATCATAACATGGACAGTGTGGTACAGAAAGTGTTGCTGTTTATTGGCTACTTGACTTTCATTCAGTGTTCTCCCTTTTGTTTCTTGATTTAACTTTTAGAGTCTTTGATTTAAGATAGCTCATTTCTGCATATGGAACTTGTCCAAACTCACCAACACCACACTGGAATATCTGCAGTTGACTGAACCTTGACAAGTCAGGAAGGTCTCACCCCACACTATTCCTCTTCACAGCTGTGGCTATCTCTAAATGAGAGTGAATGCTCTAAGCAGAACACCCCAAACAAATACCACTTCAATGTCTCTTTGAAGGGAATGGATGGACTTACTTTGAAGATGAAGACCAAGATAGTGGTTTGAGGGAAAGGACTGATGACTTAGTGCTTGAAAAGCTGAGGCCAGGCATTGATGTGGTTGTGTTTCTTTGTGTGCTGTGGATTTGTTGGATGTTAGAGGAATACTTCCCATTGTTATTCTTCAATTAATTGATGATGTATTTTTCAACTGATGATTGAAAGTTTCTGTGTTCATCCCATTTTAACCTTAGTACAATCTTATGGATCAACATACTCATTTTTAAAGAGAGAAATCTGCAGATTAAAGAAATTAAACCTTTTGCTAGAGGTGAATTCAGTTAGAAGATAAAAAAATGTGGAGGTTGAATCCCACATAATCAACCTCAGGATATGGAACCTTGAAGTGGCAGACCCCAGAGGATGTTTTCTGATGGCACAGTTGCCTGCTTAAGTTGAAGAAGTTAGAGACAGTAGGATATTGGTACCATTCAGCATCCTACTTGCCTTATGACTGGTCCATAAGAAATAGGCACTGAAGAGAATATTTATTGCTTAGATTATTTAAACTTTGGAAAACAATGGAGGGAGACTTTTCTGACTTTGTTATGACCTTTGAGATGGTTCTGTGAATTACCTCTTTTTTTAAAACCACTATACATCTCCTTCATTTTATTCAGCCATTTTAATGAGCACAACTTACATTTCAAGTTCTAGTGACAACCACCAGCAACCTGTTGTAGAGTTGCCCAAATAGTTTGGAGTTCCTGACAATGATTGAAGGTTCTGGCCTTAGTTGTTGCAGGAGGCAGTGATATGTGTCTGAATAAACTTGGCTTAATCACACAGAGTCGTGGTTGGCTCACTTTATCAGTGACACAGCATCAAATAAATAAATGACTCCTGGAAAACAGCTCATTCTCAAGCCAGCTGCTTTACTGCTGAGCTCTGGTTTCACTCTGATTAATGGGAATGATCTTTCCCATCTTTGGAGATCAGAGCTGCTTCTGAGAGCACGCTCCTGCCCTGCCCTGTTCTGCCATTAATCTAGAGGACTCATGGCAGCTCCATTTCATGACTGCTCCTTGACCTGTAAGACAAAAGCTCTTCTCAGGTGAAAAGGAATGTTGTAATCTTTGAATCACCATAAGATTCAGCCTCCCTCTGTTGAGTAGGATGTAATTCCAGAATGACATTAGTAATTCTGTTTCTCTTCAAATGTCTAATATACTTGTTCTGAGAACTACTCATTGCTGCTAAATAGAGGGGACATTTCTTCTAAGAAGTGTTCTAACTTTTCTGCATAGTTGATGCTTAAATTCCATGTTCTTTGAATTTTTCCATTGGATGTCTCTCAAGATTTGGCCCCATAGTATGCAGTCTAGAGATTGATTTACAATAATAATGCTTTTGGTAAAAAAATAATAATAATGCTTTTGGTTGGAATGAGTTTCTTTAGTGAAGATATAGCAAACCAAAGTAAAGGAATAAATAGTAAGAGATAGATAGATGATAGATAGATCGATAGATATGTAGGTAGATAGGAAAAAAGAAAACATCATTAAATCAGAGGCACAGGTCATCTAGAAGAAATTGACCAGGGAAAGCCCCAATTGAATCATTCAGCTGAAGTTTCCAAAAGAATCCTGACACAGCAGAATATCCCCCTAGGTGAGTCTTCCAAGTAAAAAAACAAATACCAAAGGGAAGATTTGATATCATTAAATAAGGTGCTCGCAACACCCATCAGAATCAACTGGGGGAAGTTGAGGCACTCAACTGGAGGCCCCAGTTCAGCTTTTTCTCTATTCACACTTTTCTAGGCACTTTGAAATCACGGGGGAGGCAATTGTAACCTCTGTTGGAAATAACTTATCTTTAAGTTGTTCTTAAAGGAAAAATGGTTTTACTCCGGGTGCTCTGCAGTTCTCCCTCTCTGTCACAGATGGGGCAAGCAACACATCCCTTGACAAGGGGCCTAGGAGGATCCTTTGAGATAGACATACTTGGAACTAAAATGTGCAGGGGGTAGGGGGAGCAACCCTTCTTTTTGAGTCAGACTCTTAGAGAGTATAAGCAGCACATGACAATTTACCAATATAATGCACACAACAGGCCCCATTGTGGTTTCTCTTTATTATTAGTATTATTATTATTTTTCATTGCTCAAGAAACTTCATATCAAATATCTAGTTAATACAAAGTCTACAGAAAAGAATATAGAAGTCTCTCTTCTTTCTTCCTCCTCATTTTCATTTATTACTTGAGAAAGCTATGGTCAGTAGTGTCTTTTAGGTCTTTGTGAGTAGATGAATGTTCCTCCAGTTCATTTGTTTAACTGACATGTTATCATCCTACACACAGTTTACCATATTCTCAAGAACACTCAGAGCTAAGAAAGTTACTCTGTATTTAAACTACAAAATGTAAATAACAAGATCATCTGCCACACAAGCCCCCCTCCCAAAGTTTGTTGAGTGGATATGATTTCCTTCATAGATTTTAGGGAAGTTACCCATTACCACTATCTGCTGATCCCATTTGTCTTTCAGAACCAATTTTAATTTAGACTTTGCTGCATATCAGTCTTCATAGATTTAACTTTTTTTTTTTTTGGTTAACTTTTTATTAACTGTTTTAAAATATAGACAGTCGACTGTTCTTCTAGATAAAGGTAAAATTATACAAATGGTAAACAATATAAATATTTTTACAGCTTGATTATTTTAAATTAACATTGTATTTATTCATCTAACAATAAACAGTTTTGTTCACTTTTTGTCTGTGGGGTAGCGTTTCATGTGAATATATCCACAGGTAATTTAGTCATTCTCCTATTTAAGGATATTAAAGACTCCAATACTTGTTTCCAAACATTCTGTAGTGATTATTGCTGTGGCTTTGGACTTGAGCAAGATCTGAATTTCCTCACTGCATCCAGTTATGTGTGAAATTGTTGGATTGTAGCATGTGAGTTATTTTAGTCTCAACAAATATTGCTATTTGGAGATGTTGAAATTTGAAAATAAATTCTGTTTTATCTTTTTCTGGACTTGGTTTCTCAGGAGCTTCAGTCTTTACCCATGACTTTTGCTCTAATTGTTTTCCCAGTTGTGTTTTAGGAAAACTATGGAATCTTTTTACATGGTTGAGAATATTTTGTTTTCTACTTCTTGTAAATTGTCCATTTATAGCACTTGGGAGGTTCTCATTTTCCAAAGAACTTCTAATACAACATGCTAATAGTAGAGAATTGTTTCACTAGTTTATAATACTTTCTGCATCAGCCACAATACTTCTATTCATTTGCTATAATTTTCTGGTTTTTTTTTTTTTTTTGTACTATGGTCCTGAAAATTCTCTCTCTTCCCATTCCTTTGCTTCTCCTTTCCTTCTTCCCTTCCTTTCTGCCTTTGAAAATATTTCTGTCATACTACTATTCTAAGAACTATTCCAAAATGGTGGAATAATAGCCGTAAACAAACAAAGATATCCAGCTCTTGGCATTTTACATTGTAGAGGCAAATTTTCCAATTAACAAGCAAATAAGTAAAGCATACGGCTTATTATATAGTAGTACATACTAAGGTAACTAAAACCAAACAGTCAAGAAGGGAGAAGAGGTTCTTATGTGGTAGAGGAATTATGATATTGGGAAGGATGCTAAGAAAGTCTTAGAAGATTATTTAAGCCGTAAGGGAACAGGCCACCCATGATTGTGGGAGAGGAGGGCAGCTAGCTCAATAGTTCCAGGGCAGGAACGTGATTGCTGAACTCAAGAGACTTCAGGAGGCTGCTGCATATGTTGAACAAGCAGTGTCAGGGTCAAAAATGAGGTGGAGAAGTGGGAGACTTGCACAGGCCATGGAGGAGCTCATAGAATTGGTTTGGTAGGGATATTCCATCCACAGGATGCTATTTGTCTCATTTCCACTTCTGCTACTTTTTCTCTGGCCTCTCTGTTCAGGGAAAAGGCTATGAAGGCGCTAATGTAGTCAGAGAGTTCAACAGGAACCTGGGGAGCAAGAATTCAGGCATGGTGGTTATATTATACTTCTTTCTTATTTCTCAAAAACTGTTCTTGAAGGTCACTGTAGCTATTTTTCCAGTTGGTGATTTATCTTGCTATTATATATGTATCCTAGCAGAAGAGGGCAGAACCTATATTTAAATTTACTTACAATTCCCCAAACAAAACTGGTTTTTGTTGCTGCTGAAACTACTGCTGGTGTTGTTGTTTGCTTTGCTTAAAACCAGAACCAAGTCTGGACTGTAGTTGAGAATCCAGATGTTTTGTTTCAACTCTCAGATACTCCCATCTATGGATCAAAGAAGTGTTACTGTAAGGGACTGAAAGCACAGGGTGTCTACAAGACCCTTAGAAGTGTTACTGTTCCAGCTGTCTGTAGGCTCAGCACTGGGAGATTATCCTGTGAGAACATGATTATAACTGGAATCACTGGGGAGTCATTTATTGTTGTCATCTGTTGACTACCCTCAAGCTTTCAGGAAGGCTGTGGCAATTTGTGGCTCCGCAGGTTCAGTTTTTGTAATTGTGCATTAAAGTAATTGCTAGGATAATGTTTAATCAATAGATTATAAGTAGAATTTTGCATTTTAGGCTTTCAAAGGTGTCTATAAATCTTAGGCTACCTTTGCTGTATGGCTTATTTTGTGTTGTGGGTTTTCAACTGTGAACCTCCTATGGCAGGATCAAGATTTAAAGCAAGGAGGACATCAAAAATTATTTAGTAGACTTTTTATTTTACAGATATATGATTTAAGGCAAAGAGAAGCTGTTTAGAGTTATTCATTGATACAGAACTGAGCAAAGATGCTATGAAGCACTCCAGCATATTTTAAAGAAATTATTTTTGGACAACAAATAGGCTTGGCTGTCATCCTGGTTACGTGATCTAGGACATTTGATTTCTCCATTAGTAAAAGCTGGCTATTATTTTTTCAGAGTAGCTAAAAACGATAAGGGCACCCCAAATTGTCAGGTACTACAAGATATAAAGTAAGGGCTGGCTAAAATCTGTTATTCATTATTTTTAGTTCACTTTTTACAAATCAACTTTCTGAGTGACCAATGAAGCTCAATCTAAGCCAACTTGAAGCGTCATTCACACTAACCCAGAAAGCAGCCTTTAGAAATATTCTTCTGATGGACCACATAGGTTAGTTTCTGACCAGCTAGAGCTCTGTGTGGGGACCATATCTCAAAACCACAACTCCATGAAAACAGAGATGCTTTCTTGTGCTCATGGATCCCAGGTATTTTGAGGGTCTAGTTCTTTCTGGATGTGCTTGGTGTTCTCTGGAGCATCCTATTGCAACAAGGTAAATTTCCTCTGGGTGCTTAAATGAGAAATTATCAAATTTACTAGTTTGAGGCACACTTATCTAGACTTTAAAATAAAAATGTTGCCTTGCTCTAATATCTGCCTTCAGAAGTACTGCTCTCCAGAGCAAAACAAAGTTTTGGGGTGTGTGTGTACATGATGATGCTGGAGGATGTGGGAAATTGTGGAGGACTTTATTCAGGGAGGGCACTTTGTCTTTGTTTATTTTCTTTTAGACACAGTGTGAAGCCAGAAATGGCTCTCTTATAGACTTTGTGGATGGTGCTACTTGGGCACAAATAATATTTCTGGACTTGATTTACCCAGAATTTATGAGTCATCTTAGCATGTCTGATTCAGTCCCAAACCAGAAAACATGATCACCTAGGAGGTCGATACATGGATTTGCACGGGTACCTTTCCAGTCAGTATAATAATGTGGCCAGTATTGGAGACTCTCCCTGATGTCATAGTGTCTTGGATACAAGAATGATTATAAAGTTGCTTTGAAATCACAGGATAATTTGAGCTCACAGTACTATGTGATGCAATTTGAAGTTATTAAAATGATTGCTTTTGTTTCTGGCTGAGGGATGATTTATCGAATGACCTCCCATTGGTCCTCTAATCTTGGATCTATTGTTCTTCTGGTTTCTTCTAAACACAGGTTCAGATGGCAGACAATATACCAGTTAGTGCGGAGCTTGATGTCCCCTGCAATATACTCAATAAATCTTTCTTCTTCCTAAAAACAAAATGACAGAAAAGCAGTCTCACTAGTGTTAATGAGAAACTTACCCCATCTGAATGACTCCCACCTGGCTATGTGGAAGCATTCCATCAGGTTCTGCAGCTCTCTTAGATCTGCTTTGTTTTTATAATAGACATCTCAGGTCCTGGGTCCCAGCCTCCAGAATTTCTGGAGAACCACTGTGGAAGCTCTTGTCCCAAGGTACACCAAGATGCAGCAAAGGGTATGAAAAAAGCCCCAGCTATGGCTATATACTACTAGCTCTGTGTCCTCAGGTGGGCGATTCAGCCTGCATCCTATTTCTTTGGTTCTAAAAGATCGACAGCAGTACTCACTTCCTTAAGGGCTGAGTGGGAGGATTGATTGAACAGGGTTGGGGCCGTTGGTGTTGACTATCCACACAACAGATGCTCAGTAAATACGCTACTTTCTCTTTGAAGTCTCATAGAGGCTTCAAAAAGTTGACAGAGTGCCTTCATGAGAATTAGACAAATCAGGGCATAATGCATCCCTTATTATTTTAGTGATGAAAACCTTTCAGGAGGGACTTCCACTATCTTTTGTCCTTAAAGTGTGTTTATGACCACAATAGGAAAGTAGACTATTCTGATAATCTCCTTTGCCATGTTTGACTTATTTTATAAACAAATTTGTCTTTTTAATGTTAAGATATGTGTTAACTTCCTCTCTTTCTGCTCTTCCCAGACCCTTCCCCCCCACTCCCCCATCCACCATTCCTTCCCTTCTCCTCAGAAAGGAGGAGGCCTTTCATGAATATCAATCATCCTTGGCATATGAAGACACAGTAAGACCAGGGGCATCTTCTATTGAGGTTAGACAAGGCAACCCAGTTAAGGGAAAGGGATCCAAAGGCAGGCAATGTAGTCAGAGACAGCCCCTGATCCTGCTTTAGGAGTTTCACATGAAGACTCAGCTGCAGAACTGTTACATATGTGCAGAGGGCATAGGTTCATTCTATGCATGTTCTCTAATTGGCAATTCAGTTTCTGTGAGGCCCTACGGGCCCAGATTAGTTGATTCTGTAGGATGGAGTGAAAGAGTACTGAGAGAGAAAATGGATTGGGGGCATCTCTGGGATGACAAAGAAACCTAGGACAATGGAAACTACCAGGAATCTATAACAGTAATCCTAGCTAAATCTCTTAGCCAAAGGGGATATGGAGCATAAACTGGCCATCTCTAGTAACCAGCCAGGCAATACTTCCAATGGAGGAATGAGGATACCAACCCAGCCACAAAACCTTCGACCCACAATTCGTCTTGACTACAAGATGTGAAGGGGTAAAATATGGAGCAGAATTTGAGGGAAAGACCAACCAACAACTGGCCCAGCTTGAAACCTGTGTCATGAATAGGAACCCACCTTGACACTAGTAATGATATTCTGCTATACTAACAGACAAGAACTAGCATAACTGTTATCAGAGAGGCTCCACCCAGCAACTAATGGAAACTGATGCAGAGACCTACAGTTAAACATTACATAGAGCTTTGGGAATTCTGTGGAAGAAGGGAAAGGAAGGATTGAAGGGGCAAGAGAAGTCAAGAACAACAACAACAACACACACACACAGAGCCATTACAGAATCAAATTGTCCATTTAATTTTCTAAATGATTTTGTAAAGCATCAGCCATTAGTATTATACACTGAATAGCTGGTTGGTTGGTACCCACAGCCAGACCTATTCCAAAGTGGTCCACACCCTTTTAATCCCTGCATCCCCAAGGCAGAAGCAGGTGGATCTTTGTGATATCTCTGTGAATCTGGTCTACACATAGTGAGTTTCAATATCGCCAGGGCCACATAAAAGAGAGCCTGTTTTGGGAAGGGGGACAAATAAGTTACAGTGGAGGAGAACTGGTCTATATGCAGGAAATCTTCTTATGTCTAGGTGGTTTTCTTGATAGGTTTCAGTGAGATCCTGGCATTGGGTAAAGGACTTTCCTCCATCTGCTGAGCCTTGCTCTTCCCTTTCCCAGGCTCAGTTCTGTTGCTTTTCTCTCCTTGTCTCCTCTCTCTGTCTCCATATTGGGTTTGTGGAGTAAGAAGGGGCAGAGTTTGAAGAGTAGGGATGTCAAGTAAACTCCCCCGATCTGCCTATAAACTGTTTACTTGGTGGAATTGAGAATCTCGTGACTGATTCATTAGAAAGCTTCGGCATTTCAAAGCTTGCATGAATGAAGAAGCAGCCAAAGGTTGGGGAAATCTAGGCTCTTAATCTCACTTTCTTCCTACCTTGAATACTGTTGCAGAGCAATGGAGACACTTGGCACCATTTAATAGTTGATAGCAAATGTGTTTTCTCAGGTATGGAAAGTCTACTTGAAAGTTCCCATGGAAAGAGTTACAGAGATAAAGTTTGGAGCTGTGAAGAAAGGATGGACCATCTAAAGACTGCCATATCCAGGGATCCATCCCATAATCAGCTTCCAAACGCTGACACCATTGCATACACTAGCAAGATTTTGCTGAAAGTCCCAGATATAGCTGTCTCTTGTGAGACAATGCCGGGGCCTAGCAAACACAGAAGTGGATGCTCACAGTCAGCTATTGGATGGATCACAGGGACCCCAATGGAGGAGCTAGAGAAAGTACCCAAGGAGCTAAAGGGAACTGTAACCCCATAGGTGGATCATTATTATGAACTAACCAGTACCCCAGAGCTCTTGTCTCTAGCTGCATTTGTATCAAAAGATGGCCTAGTAGGCCATCACTGGAAAGAGAGGCCCATTGGACTTGCCAACTTTATATACCCCAGTACAGGGGAATGCCAGGGCCAAGGGGGTGGGGGTGGGTGGGTGGGGGACTGGGGGGGGGAGTGTATTGGGGACTTTTTGGATAGCATTGGAAATGTAATTGAGGAAATTACCTAATTAAAAAACATAAGACAAAAAAAAAGAAAGTTGTGTGTCTTGTTCAAGAATAAATATTCAATGAAAGTGCTTGGGCTGCTCATTTCTACAAGTGTGATGGGTATTTCAAGTGTCAGTAACCAACCAGGCTGACTTATCTATTCTCATTTTTTTCCAAGAATTTACCTGTCAGGGATTCGAAGGGTTTGTTCTTTGATATGATAGTCATATTTTCAGACCTAAGACAGGACAGGAAAGTGAGAATTAACTTCTTGAACCCTGCCACTGTGGGTATTTGAGGGGGGTGGAGAATTAGTGCTGGAGATCTTTGAAAGCTATTGTGCAGGAAACACACCCTTTGTCTCTTATCTGTTGGCTCATAGAATCCACTTAAAGCTTAGGTATACATTTTCACATCTTGTACCAATATCTCTGCTTCAGAAATTACAGTGTTCTGTAAAATATGGCTAAGAAGGGACGCCTTGTGACAGCCCACATGGTCAAGGGGAGAAGCGTAATGGCTTTACAAGGATCCCCATGGAAGCAGTCATGTTTAAGCTATAGCCAAAACAGTAGAGGGGTGCTGTGTGTTCTATCTTTCACAGCCTTGAGCAATATGAGTAGGTGAGATTTGCCTCCTGCTTTGTTCCATTCCTACTTCATACTTTCTGTTTGCAGATTTCTCCTGGATCTGTCCATGCCCTTCACTCACAATATCAAGCTTGCTCTTCTTCTGTTGCTGCCCTCTCTTAACCGTATTCTATTCTGGCTGAGGGATTGGGTAATATTTTTCCTAGGAAAGTCTATCTGTTTTGTTATTGGTTAGTATCTATCTGGATATTTTTTGGGAAATCCATTTTCTGAGCCCATGTAATAAGAACTAGGAGAGGCAAGAGACCCTTTCCCATCACAGTGTCCTGATTCCTTGAAAGTCAGGGACATGGGAATTCTTTCTGTTCTGTCAGAAGCAAGTCTAGTTGTGTTGGGCAAAAGAGGAAGTGAGACAAGGAATCTACATTACTGAGGGTTGGGAAATGTCTTACAAAAGGGACTTTTGGCCATTCTGAAATAGGAAGGCTTTCCACATGTGCTGACAGAGACATATTTACTGGGGAACTCCTTGGTTCCCCCCAACCCCCGAGTAATTTGGATTGGCTAGCCTTGTTTCATCAAGCTGACTTCCATTAGCAGTACATCCCTTCAAAAACTTCCCTGAAACATGTATGGTTACCCTATGAAATCTTAAAATTTCATGGAAACTCCATGTACACTCTCCTCAGTGTCTCTGCTATTCACCGCTGCATAGACAAGTACTGAAATTGGAACATTCTTTACCCTGCTGAACTTTGTTTCCTTTAAAGAAATAAGAGAATATTTATGGAGGCAACAGGAAAGCCGACACCCCAGGAGCATTTGTTTATATCTTATGTCTCAATGTCATCATATGGTACTGTGAGATGACACGCCTTCAATACCCATGGAAAGCTGGCAATCATGCCTTTCCTGCAGTCTCCAGGTGGTGTTAGTGATTGTAGCGGGAACGATGGGGCCGCCTCTATGCAGCTGCAAAAGTATCTCCTGCAGGAGGACATAATTGAGGACTGCTTGAGAGACCAAGAATTGCTGGTGCAAACAATGCCAGCCAGTCAGGAACTGCTGTTTAGAAGAGATGCTTTCTTGGGACCAATGGGGGCATAGGAGGAGGGTATTAAAGGAACTTGCAGCAGTGCTCAAGTGAGCTTGCTGCAACGTTTCTTACCTGGTCTCAGAGTCTATGTGGTTGACTATGTGCCAATTAACCCCTAACCCCCAAGAGCAGGTAGGGTCAGGCAGAGAGCTGTCCAAGGCATAGGCAACAGGTGATGACACACTTTTATCCAGAGAAGCCCTGTAATCATACACATCACAGTGTCCATCTGTGGTCCCATTACCTTGAAGAATTTGTGTTCTCTTAGAATCTTCATCTCCCACACATTTTTCCTGATGCCAACCTTCTGAGTTCTCCTCTTATGCTTTGTTATTCAGAACCACTATACTCATCAATGGTATAGTGGAAATAATAATAAATCATGAGAATGATAGCAACAGGATCATTATGGCCACTATGCTAGCCTCACATGTCCAACACTTCCTAGGAGCCATTCCCTGCCTCCCTTGCAGAACATACTGAAGGCTCTTCCTGTTTATGGAGGTGGTATACACAGCCTAGAAGTGTCCGTTACTGTTCTTTTGTAGTTGCCAAAGGACATGAGATTCAAACCTGTTACTCCAGGCTCTTTCCTGAGCACTGTGTTGTCTGACAAGGAAAGTTAAGTGTGGTCACATATAATGACATCAGTCCATCTTTTCTTGAGCTTCTTGTCAGTGTCCTTTTGAAAAGAAATTGTGGATTAAAGAGGGAATTAGTTTGTTCAGTGGCTTGTAGATGGTCAGAAATCCAGGATGGAATTTGAAGGACAAGATGTGATATGCAATGTGATCCTAACCCCCTTTCCTAAAGAAACTAACACTTTGGTGTTCATTGGGTGTGGCTGTGAGCAGTTTAATGTGGGTAGTTTAACTAGTGGTTTATAACTAGGTCCAAACGTGTTAAAATTATCATAGAAATTGTTGAAAGTTTGTTTTCATATGTCTTAATATATTATTTTTTCCTTGCTGTCTTGAAATCATGGGTGTCAGCCCATTCATTTGCTCTCAGCCCCCACCCCCACTGCCCAGCCCCATTGTTCTCACCTAAGGTGGGGCACAGTCAGCACGTGGAGCTGTTCTGAACTCCCAGCTATGTGGTGATTAAGTGCCTGGCCATTACGCATTAGGGTTGCCTCTCATATCCTGTTCCTAGTTTTATCCATTTATGTATGTGTATTTTTATTCTCGGGGGAAGGAGTGCAAGATTGGCCTTTAACAACAGTTAAAAGTTGTAATTGCCTTGTCTTTTTTCTTGAGAATTTCTTTGGCAGTTACTAAATTATACACAACTTATAAATCAGTACATGGTGACCTCACCAGACCCCTGTTATTTCTTATAAACAATCTCTAAGTATCAGACAGTGGGCATACTGGGAAACTTTCCATACTGGTTGAAGACAGAACGTTCTTGGACTTAATATGATGAATTTCTTACTTTTGATTTTAATATATATTTTGACATATTAATATCTCTCTTTAAGATAATATATAGTTACTTGAGTCAGATGCTCTAAAGAGCAGATGATGTGTTCAGAGTAGTTGGTTATGTTAGTCATATGAAGTCACCATAAACTCCATTGTGGTTTTTGTCCTTAAAGTCCATTAATTAATGTACTCAAAGCATATATTTGAATAATGTAAAATACTGGTTTAATAGTGTCATAGAGTATAAATCTTATTTGTTTTCTTTTTTCTATTTCCTGCATTATTCATCCATTCCCTTGTCTATATCTCCACTAATTGTGATTATGATTTAGCATAACATTTTTGTTGTGAAAGACTTTGTAATGAACTACTACATGAACATGAAGAGACGTGCTTCTTTTGTCAATGATGATATGCAGTTAATCTTTAAATAGCTTTAAGGGAAACAGTTGATCTAGCCTGAAGTATTTTTAACAAGCAAAGTGCCTCTTTAAGTTTTACAGCACCAGCTCTCAAGTGCATATATTTCCTGAGCACCCTGAGGTTTCCTTTGGGGCTCAGGATTTCACTAGATCAAATCAAAATTTAAAAATAAGGAGGGTTGGAGGGATGAAAAGGAGCCAGAAGAACAAATAGGAAACACTGAGTTTTACAGAGAAGCATATTAGAAAATAGGCTTCTTGCCTTGAGGTAGTTAAGCTTGGTTAAGATCTATAAGGGTCACCATCTGAGGGAGAATAACAGTTTTTCTTAAAGGCAAAGTTTAGCACCAGAAATATTGTTTTCCTCACTCATTAGTTTAGTACCAGGAATATTTTGGTATCCTTACTCTTTGTATTTATTTCTCTAAATGGGATGTTTCTCTGATGTATAATTTTCATTTTTGACTTTCTAAGACCTGCAGCAGGATTGGGGAATTCCTTGGAGGTTTTCAGTGTGAAGAAGAATGACAGAATGTCCTTTTGGGAACTGGCTGGCCCTCCTGTCAGTACCATGGCACAAGACAATAGCTGATAAGGTTAAAGCTCATTGATGACACATTTAGCCTCAGGTCTGAAAATGTCAGGATAATGATAATTAGTATTCAAAAATGGCAAGTTTTCCCTAATGAGTCCGAAAGAATGCTAGGATGGATGCTTGCAAAAGAAACAGCAGAAAGAAATCAGGAGAGCTTACGTGAAATGTAAAAAGTTGGCAATGTTGATGATTTAAACCATGAAGCTTCATTAAGGTTGCTCTTGGGGTCCAGCTTGTGTTCATCATCATTGGAACCAACAAGAAATATTCATTGGGAACTTGACCTGTGCCTTGTCCCATGCTGGACACTATGGAATGAGGAGTTAGAAACATGGCCCCTGGCTTTACAAGGCTTCTGCTCCATGGCAACAAACCCTGTTGTTGACTTGAACTTGAGGATTTAGTCTCTTTTTTAAACACTCTAACTTTGCCAAGATGACTTTTAACTTTTATGCAGTAATTCATGTGGGGTAAGCATAGCAACTCCTTTTGCATTTTTTTCTTCTATAAGACACAGATATCCAAGTGATTCCCTTCGTCTTCGAGGAATGGTGATGGTTGGGAAGGGTTGAGGGGTACAGAAAGGTGAGCTGGTATTTGTTAAAGCATAAATACTGAGAAAATATGTTTGAAAAGGGGGAGATAGCCTCTTTTTCCACTTGTTTGAGGGACAGTGACACTATCTCCTTATGTGCAGGCCCTGTAATGACCTTGATGGCTGTTAAGGGCCCTGTAATAACCTTGATGACTGTTGGGGGGCCCTGTAATGACCTTGATGGCTGATAGGGACCCTATAATGACCTTGATGGCTATTGGGGGCCCTGTAATGGCCTTGATAGCTGTTGAGAGCCCTGTAATGGCCTTGATGGCTATTGGGGGTCATCACTATTTAGACATTACTCATCCACTGGGTTACACCTGAGATATAAATGGTCTGAGTCAAAGAAAGAAGAGAGCCATGCTGTTCTTTTGCTCAGAATTATGAAACCCAAATTCATTGCCCCTTACATCTAACAAATATAATGTTTAGAAAAACTCAAGATGCAGAAGTGCCATTCAAAACAGGGTGCTATTTGTATAATTAAAACCATGCCCAACAGTAGGGAGAGGGAACAGATAGAGCCTCCAACTCCAACAGGGCATCAAATGAGTGAGGGGGGGGCATCCCACAGTCATAACTCTGACTTATAATTGTTCCTGTCTGAAAGAATTACAGGGATGGAAATGGAGAGGAGCCTGAGGAAAAGAAGGTCCAGCAACAGGCCAAAAGAGGGATCTAGCTCAAGGGGAGGTACCAAGGCCTGACACTATCATTGAGGCTATGGAGTGCTCACAAAAAGGAACCTAGCATGACCACACTCTGGAATACTCAACAAGCAGCTGAAAGAGTCAGATACAGGTACTTGCACCCAACCAATGGACAGAAGCAGCTGACCCCTGTTGTTGAATTAGGGAAGACTGAAGGAAGCTGAGGAGGAGAGTGACCTTGTAAGAGGACCAGCAATCTCAATTAATCTGGACCCCTGAGATCTCTCAAATACTGGACCACCAAACAGACAGCATACATCAGCTGATATGAGGCCACCAACACACATACAGAAGAGGACTGCCAGGTTTGTGTTCATTCGGAGATGATGCACCTAACCCTCAAGAGACTGGAGGCCCCAGGGAGCTTAGAGGTCAGGTGGGGTGAGGGGTGGGGACATCCACATGGAGACAGGGGTTTTGGGAAGAGGTATGGGATGTGGAGCATTAGGAGGGTGGATGGGGGGGAATAAAATATGGAATGTAAAAAAATAAACAAAATTTAAAAAACATTCATACTGCTATATGTTGTCTATGGGTCTCTCTCTCTCTCTCTCTCTCTCTCTCTCTCTCTCACACACACACACACACACACACACACAGTTTCATGCATGGGAAATGAAGTCTGTTCTTCAGTTGTGATAGGGTACTACGAAGAAAACAGAGATTATATTTGTAAGTATGCATGCCTTATTTAAGAGAAAATGCAATACAAAAGAGGAATTTTTCATATGTGTTTGTTTTCCTAAATTTTTTGGGGTATAGATGGTTTTTCACATTCTTTTATGTTTTTTGTTTTTGTTTTTTTTTACAAATTTCATTTTTCATTAAGTTTCATATAGAGAATGTAAAGTTAAAAGAATCTTTGTGCACATATTAAATGTTTTGTTTATTTATTTATTATTAAAAATAGATTATTCTCTCATACAATATATCCAGACCACATTTTTTCTCTCTTCATTTTACTCAGCTCTCCCTCACTCCTCCTCTCCTCCCCAGATATGATTGCCCTCCAATTTCTTTTCAGAAAGGAGCAGACCTCCAAGAGAGGACAGCCAACCAGAACAATGCAAAGTACAAGGCAAGATAAAAGCCCCCAATACTGATGCCGAAAAAGGCGACCCAACAGGAGGAACTGAGTCCCAAAAGGCACATACTCTTTGCTCAAGTCAGCTGTCTTTCATTTCTTCTTCATTTGTACTGGTGGTTCACATGAAAAAAATAAGCTTTGCTGTATGACTCTGAGAGCCTTTGGTTCTAGATGACATTCCAACGTTTGTCAACCTCAGATGCAGGAGACCTGGTTAAATGCTGGTTTTGAATGTTGACTGAACAGATTTGCCCCAGGCAGGCTGACTGATCTCTTCAGAATTGATTTTGCATTTGCACTCCTTTTATTATTATTATTATTATTAATCCTCATCATTCTTATTATTTTTAACTCAGGAAATTGTAACAGGGCTCAAAAGCATTTTTGCTACAGTAGAATTTTGAACTGTTAGAACTACAAGAACATTCTTTCCTTGGATGGCAAGCTAGCTAAAGATTAAATGTGAGATAATATGGACACCACACACTTGAATATACCACCAACTCAGAGACTTCTAACAGAGGTGGTCATTTCAGGTTGTTTCTGAGAATAATTCTCTCATATGCTCATCAGACTAAGGAGTATACATTTTTATTTTTCCCCATTTGACATGAAATTACAATAAACCATTTCTTTTCTTTCTCAGCTTTTGATAAATATGAAAAACACACACATTCCTGAGAAGTTAGTAAAATCCATAGTGAACTGTCTACATTACAGTAAACACATGATAAGTCACACTGTATAGTAGTTGTATGTACACAAGAAAAATCATGGAAAAAATGAGGTAAGAAATGAGGTGATGTCACTGCAGCCAATGTCAAGACTGTGAGACTCATCTTATTCTCCACACCTGTTTTGATTTATATGTGATCCCATCAATTATTCAATCAATAGTTAAATGATATAAAAATTCAAGAAAGTTTGACTTTTCTGCTATAAAAATTATATATAATGATGTATATATGTCTATGCACCTATGTGTATGTATGTATGTTTGTTTGTTGGATATATTATGTATTGATGTACTTACTGATCATCTATTATTTCCCCTTAAAACCCTAAACCCATAGTCTACTTTTTCTATTTACTATGAAGATCAGAATCTAAACAGTGTCAAAAATAAATACCAAATTTCATGGTAACTTTGGGGCATAATTGTAAACATTATGTATTTGCAGATAGAAGGTAACCTACTACTTGATGGTTGCCCAACTTGAAAATTTGATGTTAGGGACACGTGTGTCCTTTTGGTACATGTTATGTGAAATACGGAACATTGATTAGTAATTTAAATATGAATACTTACCCTAGCCTAATATTTCTTAGAATGACCAGGAACACTTACTGTAATACATTTTCTGATAGATCCTGTCCCTACAAAGAATGAAGAAAGATCCATTTGGTGGCAAAGAGGACAACTTAGAGACTAATTAGGAAGCTAAAGTCCAATGATTTTTCCCAAATCTCATCAAGCTGGCCATTTTCATTGTGATTTATCCACTTCCTGTGTCTCTCTGAATGGCTTTAAACACATAAAGAGAGATGACGTGTGTGTCCAGTTACTTTCTCTCCCCAGGAGTGCTGGACTGAGCCTGCTGAGATGAACGTGGAGAGTAGTGGTAAGGCAGGGAAGTGGTAATCTCCATGCCCATCCCCGCCCTGATATGAGAAAACAACCTACACTCTCTCCACCTGAAGGCCATTCTATATATTAGGATTGCTCTGTTTCAGTACTGTGCTCATGTTCACCCTGATAATTCTGTGTTGCAGGTATACTGTTCTTTGTGCTGCATCCATAACTTCAGTCTGTTAGAAGCTAGTAATAGCCACACAGTTATCGCAAGCAAAAATTCTGCAGGCAGGAGTTTTGTCATAGAGTGATGCTGAAGGCATTTTCTACATCTCTTATTATTATAACCATATATATGTATAATTCTTGTTCATAAGTCTATGTGTCAATTGCTCTTACTGCTTTGTTGATGTTGAACCAACTTGGCATCCCTTCAGTGCAAACACTTTCATTAGGACATTTGCTCTTCTTGGTGTGTCCTTGAGAGTTTTGGAGACAACCTTAATTTTATTGAGAATTTGACATCTATGTTCATCAGAAAAAATTGATCTAGAGTTTTCTTTTACTGCTATATCTTCATTCAGTTTTGGTAGCAGACTCCATTAAAGGAATGTGACTATATTCCTTCTTGTCTATGTTATAGAACAGTTTAAAGGGTTCCTTTGAGATGGTTTTAGTAGAATTCAGAGGTGAATTTATCAATTTCTGGGAATTTATTTATCGAGAGGCTTTAGTGTTAACTAACGTGTCTTGATTTAATTTTGGTTTGTTTTATGTGTCCAGAATTTAATATAGTCTTCCAGATTTTCCAATTCTTTTAATGTTATTTTCATTATCGGTTAATATGAACTTCACTAGAATTTATAGTAACCTCATTTCTATATGAGTTTTACTAACTTATGGTATACTTTATCTTTTAGCTGATTTGGGTAAGTACTTGTCAATCTTGTTTACCTTTTCAAGATCAACAATTTTTGATTGATTCTGTGAATTATTTTTTTTTTTTACTTTCTGCTTTAATTGTTGTTCCGATATTCATTATTTCTTAGCATCTACCTCTTTTGGGTCTGGATCTCTAAGACCATGAAGTGGATCATGAAGGTATTTATTTGAAATTTCTCTTTTTGAAAAAGGTAAACACTCATAACATTAAGCCTTTATCTTATAACTGTTGGATGTATCACAAGGGTTCTCGTGAATTATGCAATTATTTTTATTTAGCTCTAGAACTTTTTGCAATAATTTATTTATGCACTTTACATCCCAATTGCAGCCCAACCCTCCTTTCCTCCCAGTCCCACCCTTCAAATCCCTTCCTCCATTACCTCCTTCCTTTCTTCTCAGAGCCCACCTAGGGATATCTAGTCACAGTAGGACTAAGCACATCCTCTCCCACTGAGGCCGAACCAGGCAGTCTAGTTAGGGGAAGAGGATCCAATGGCAGACACCAAAGTCAAAGACAGCCCCCACTACAATTGTTAGTGGACTTACATGAAAACCAAGCTGCACCTCTACTTCAAATGTGTAGATGGTCTATGTCCAGCCCTTGAATGCTCTTTGGTTGATGGTTTAGTCTATGTGAGCCCCCATGGACCCAGGTGAGTTACCTCTTTAGGTCTTCTTGTGGTGTCCTTGACCCCTCTTGCTCACTCACTTCTGCCCCCTATTGTTTCACAAGACTTCCTGAGCTCTACCTGATGTTTGGCTGTGGGTCTCTGGATTTGTCTCCTTCTGCTGCTGTGTGAAGCCTCTCAGGAGACAGTGATGCTAGGTTCCTGTTTGCAAGTATAATGGAGTATTATTAATTATGTCAGGGATGGCTCTCTTTCTTGGGATGGGTCTCAAGTTGGGGCAGTCATTAGTTGGCCGTTTCCTTAATCTCTGTTCCATCTTTATCCCAGTTCTTCTTGAAGGCAGAATAAATTTTGGGTTGAAGGCTTTGATTGATGTCCGCCTCCCGCCACTGAGAGTTCTGCCTGTATATGGGAGGTGGCCACTTCAAGTCTCCATACCTCTCCTCAGATAGGAATCTTATCTAGGGTCATCCAAGTAGGCTCCCTGGAGCTTCCCCCATCTCAGGTTTCCAGCTAATGCCAGGGATGTCCCCTACTGATTTCCTTTCTCACTTCCATCCTTCTCCCACTCCTCTTTTTACATCTTCTGATTACTTTCTCAATTTCTTTCGTCAGAGACTTGAAGTTCTTCTCATACAGGTCTTTCACTTGCTTGGCTAGAGTTATAGCAAGATATTTTATATTATTTGTGCGTATTATAAAGGGTGTTTCCCTAATTTCTTTCTTAGCCTGTTTATCCTTTTTGAGTAGAGTAAAGCTACTGATTTGTTTGAGTTAATTTTGCTTCCAGTGACTTTGCTGAAGGTGTTTATCAGTCATAGGAGTTCTCTGGTAGAATTTTGGGGGTCATTTATGTATTCTATCGTATCATCTATGAATAACAGTACTTTGACTTCTTCCTTTCCAAATTGCATCCCCTGACTTCTTTTCTGAGTGATATTCCCTTCGTCTTCTAACTTCAGTACTATGTTGAACACATAGGGAGAGAGTTGGCAGAACTGCTTTAAGTTACTCTCCATTTAATTTGATGTTGGCTATTGGCTTGCTGTACATTGCATTTATTATGTTTAGGTATGCACCTTATATCCCTGGTCTCTTCAAGACCTTTAACATGAAAGGATGTTGGATTTTTGTCAAAGGCTTTTTCAGAATCTAATTAGATGATCATGTGAAATTTTTCTTTCAGCTTGTTTGTATGATAGATTACATTGATGGATTTTCATATATTGAACCATCCTGGAATCCCTCAGATAAAGCCTACTTGATCATGGAGGATGTTGTTTTCGATGTGTTCTTTTTTGTTGTTGTTTTTCTGATGCAAACACAAGAGGTTTATTTTCTGACGTGTTGGGATGGACCTTCAATTAGTCTCTCAAGGTGAGTGACTAGAAGGTGACCCCTGAATGGTTATTACAAGCAGTTTTTATACCTTTTAGGGGCACAGGTTCCATCAGCAAGGTTACAGTTCAAACTTATTGCCTAAACATAGTGATCTTTAAATCTATTGGCTAGCAAGCATGACACAAATTTAAACTCTAGCTGGGACTTTCCAGAGGGTCAGGTGACTATCAGTCAGTACATTCTGAGAATTTTTTACTCAAGAATGTTCCTGTGGGTGGAGAATGGAACTTGGCATAGCCTTGACTCTAGGCAGGAGGGGGAAGCTGTAAAGAGGGTGTGGGATTGGAAAAAACCTTTAGGACCCCTCATTTTCCCCCTTTTTCTTGTACAAGCTCCAATCCTGGCACTGCACTCAGGGGTCTTGGGTAACTAACTCATATTCTTCAGGTCCTGTCCTCAGGGTCTCATATTGTTGGTGCAGGACCATCAGTTGTACTGCTCCTATTGTCTCTTTTATGAAGGCTCTAAGCTTGTTCAATATGTAGGGTCCAAAGGTCAACAATAGCAGGAGAACAACTAGGGGTTCTAACAAGGTGGATATGAGGGTGGTTAACCAAGGGGAGGGGTTAAACCAAGACTCAAACCCACCCTGATTCTGTTCTCTTTCTCTCTTCCGCTTGGCTAGCCCTTCTCTCACCTTGGCCATTGAATCCTTAACTACCCCCAGAATGGTCTCCAGTATGTGCTTCCTAATGTTTCACACCCCCAGGTAACACAGAAAAAGTGGTTGGCCCCCCACACTAATGGGCCTTCAGCCAGATTTTCCCATCTTTTTTTTTTTTTTTTTTTTTTTAAAGCAGACAGAAATTTAATTTTAACATTGTTTTAATCAAGTAATGTAGCTGTTTGAAACAGGAAACTTTATGACACCTCAATAGAGCAACGAAGGATTATTCCTATCAGGTTAACCTCCATGAATAAAACTCAGATTGTGTGAAATTTGAATCCCACTGGTTTGGCACCAGAATGAACAGAAGCCCAAGACCTTCCTAAGTGTCGAAGACCTGACCTTTTCCCTTTAAAGCAACAGCTCTAAGACAAAATCTTGCCAACCTGAGGCTGAATGTGCTGATGTACTTGAGACTCATCTCAAAAAAAATGATGACAAATGGAGATGGGCTGGCCATGCAACAAAGAATCTGAAACCCAGGAGACAAGTGACTTTCCAAGTACCACTTCTTTGGTGTGACACAGCACATTCCCTTGTGACCATTCCAGGTGTATGGCTCCTGCTCCACACTCAAACTCTTATTAAGGTTCTAATTTTACTAAATATTTGTATGATTTTAATGCACAATTTTTTACATTGTTTATTAAAGTCTAATAATCTGTGAGATGGATGATACAAATAAAATTCAAATAATGTATGAGCTAGCACGCCACACACAAATTAACCACATGGGTTTTTAACTCCCAGAATGCACTTTTGAAGAAAGAAATATGTGCTGTTTAATATTGAAGACAAGTTTTCAAATATAGTCAGGACCCCAGATAGAGCTTACACCAGCAAGTGTGTAAGAACTCACTTTTGTGTCTGAAGTCCAAGGCTCTGAATGGGCTGGTCAGGCCTTACCTAGCCGCACCCACCCAGTGGCCATCAGTCTCTCAGGTATCCAGCTATATTCAATGTGAAGTAAAAAATATCCCAAGTCTTACACCAAAATACAGGCTCTGACTCAGAAGTATGAGTTTAACTTTCTCTTTAAATAAGACAATTGGGGAAGGGGGTCAAGCTTGAAAAACAGTAACACTTATTTTGGCAAGATAGCAATCAAAATCTAAAGTACAAGCTATTATATCCAAATTAAAAGGCATTAAAGAATAAACCATAATATTGGGGAGTACACAAACACAAGATACAGTATGTCAAAACATCTTGAAATTATAATTTAAGGGTAAAAGTTGAAAAATTACGCTGTTTTAGCTAGAGATTAAGTGCACCTTTTTTCCTGTTTCTCCCAAATAGAATCAGAGTTTACGATTTAATCACACCTCAAAGCTTTTCTCTCAATACAAAGCAACCACTAAATACACACAAAATACTTATTTGTTAATAATTTCCCTGGCTTATCCAACGTGCAATGCACACGACTTGAAAGACTACAATTTGGGGGTGAGTGTACACAAACTGGAAAACCACAACTTCCAAGTTTTAAAATTTGCTCTTAAACCATAGGACACACAGGTCATTTTTACTTCTTATGAGGATGTCACACTGTCATTTAATCATCAAATTTCCTTAGAATGACAAGAATTGTCAGTTGCCAATCTGAATGGACTGGGACTGGAGATACAACTTTCAAAGTATTTTATTTCTTAATGGCTGAGTAAGTTCATTATATTTGTTTGCATTCTTCAAGTTTTCAGTTCCTAACACCTATCAAACTCAAGGAGCCTAAATTAAATGGTGTAACATCCTAGAAGTAGCCAATTACTTCAGTATAAGCCATTCATAGCCCAAAGTCTGAAGAATGACCAAAATCAAATCTTTATTTTTTTATAACTGTATAAATGTGATCCAAATGTGTCCACCACTAGGTTTTTCCAAAAGAAACATGCTATAAATAAGCAAACTACAACTGCTCACTGATATGCATGGACTCCCTAGATGTCTCATTGGGCTTAATTATAGACCACTCACAGTAATAGCTTTTTAGTATCAAGTGTAGCATGATGTTAAGCCACTTTAGCTCTTGCACATACATGTTGCACTTCTGGCTGATAATGGAGAAAAATTTGCAGCATTACACTGTTAAGCTAAGTTGCATCCATCCTTTTAAATGGCGTCAATATCAATGTCATCATCCTTGTTGTCAGACTTCACAGTTTCAACTTTTGGTACACTGGCAGTTTTTGAATATACCACCTCAATATTTTCGTCTTCGTCTTCTTCCTCTCCACCAGAAGATTCTTCCTCTGCTTCCTTCAACCATTTAATAAATGGCTCTGCTTTGACACGAATCTCTTTGGCAAGTTCTTTTGAGACATATTTCTTAGAGGCCTTTTCTGACCAGCTGATAATGACCTCCTCTTCTAAAAGGTCTGCATCATACATCTCCTTCAGGATATGTGGAATCTTGGAGATCAGCTGAGCTTGATGCATTGCTACCACACATTCCAAACCATGAAGAAGGTACTGCTGAGCCTTTTTGTTGTTATGACAAAATCTTAGAAAATGGCGCCTGTATTTCTTGATTTGCTCTCTTATCTTCTCATCAAAGAGAACTTCTGTCAAAACAAGAGGACCCATGGCTTTTACATCCAGCCTTTCTGCCTCAGCCACAATTTCTTTATCAGATGAATCAATAATGCCCTCTTCTTTCTTTTTCTTAACAAAATCAAACAGGATGTTAACACGCTCTTCTACAGTTCTTTCCAAATCATCACTAAGTGTCAGACCTTTTGCATGGTCACTGATTTCATCCATTCTGCGCCTTTGAGCTTCCTCAATTGTATCCTCCCCCCAATCATCATCTTCCTCTTCTTCCACAGCATGTGGAGGACTAATTTCATTTGGTGGTGGAGGTGGTGGTGTCTCACTGGTAGATACAGAGCCATTTTCCTTGTCCTTGCCCTTTCTATTTTTCTTTTCCTTTTCTTTCTTTCCTGTACCAATGTCACTGTTCTCAGGTGGGTTTTTGAGAATGAATGTACAGAGTTTATGATGTGTGTCAAGCATGCCTCGGTACCCACAGGCTTTACAAGAATTACCTATTGTTTGCTTCTTTGGATTGACATGCAGATCTGTTTCAGGATTCTCACACTCAGGACAGAGAACAAATTTTTTAATGAATCCATCCAACATGTCTTGCAGCTTATTCACCTCATGAGATCCATTGACAATGTAACGGTCATTCTTAACATCAAACTGGGTCTGTGCTCCCAGCTCACAACCAAAATATTTGGCCTTTGCAACGTCAACCATGTTGACTATAACTGTCTTGATTCCATTTCCTTTGCCCTCAACCTTAGCAATCAAACGGGGCATCTTGTAGCGATAGAACTGGTCTGACACGCTGCGGTTGACGTTGACAGACATTTTGGCTTATTAGTGACTTTATCAATAAGATGAAGAGATCTTTGATTGCAACTTTTTGGTATCTTCTGTCTGGAGAAGAAGGGATGACATAAACGACTGCAAGAGTTCTCGGTCTCTGACATGAAAAAATTTTCGCCACTGAGGCTGTAAGCTTCTTGCTTGTATGCTATGTTTCCCCAATACAGGTACCAATGGCTGCGCAACAGCTCGTTTTCGTCAAATAAAGACATAAACCCAACGCGGCTCGCCCGGGACTGGGAGGAAGAGGCGCTGGAAACCGGGTCCGGAGCGGCGGGGCCGGCGGCGAGCGGAGGGGCGGCTGGGCAGGTGCCGCCACCGAGCAGCGGGAGGGACTGTCCCAGCGACGTCCGCGTCCACACCAGCAGCGCCGAGCCTGGCGACCTCTGGAATGTTCTCGCTCTCCAGATTTTCCCATCTTGAGGGCACATTTGTGGGGATTTCTCGCAGGATACTGCTCAACTTTGGGTGTCTTCACCCTAAGACCCATCCTCTAAGGCCGCTTCTGGTACATGGTTTAGATTCAAAAGTCCCTCATGCCCCACATTTGGGTAATCCCTCTCCCTCTTTCTCTAGAGTGGGGATATCCCAGGAGGCAAGGTCAGCTGCTATCTTACAGAGATCAAAAACAATGCAGGGCCACCAGGTATAAGGTGGGTGTTTCTCTGTAGTGAACCAAGCTACATCCCCAGTGGCTGAGAGCACTTGCCAAGTCACTTTGATAGGGTTGTGGGGGTTGCTGAGGCTCAGTACCAGAAGGAAGATACACAATAGCCATCTCATGATTTCTTCTGGCCTTGCAGAAGGGTGGATGATTTTGAACTTGAGGGGGTTGCTTGGGTGTCTGGCTGCTATCCAATTGGCATCAGGTGCAGGTGCTAGTCTAACATGGTACTTGTGTGGAACCTCTGGGGTACCTGCATTATACAGGGCACTAAGTTTGGCCACAATTCCACAATTCCTGGTGGCTGATCTGGAAAGCTAGCAATCAAGCCATAAGATCCTTTGCAACCTGAAAAGTCACTGGGGGCAGGGGGATGTCAAGAGCTGTGGTCAAGGGTGTGGGGTGCCATACAGGTTTTCAAAGGGGGTCGGTTAGTTGTGGCCCATCCGGCAGGAAGTGTATCGGGGCTGCCATCTTGGAAAATAAGTCTTGCCCCATCAGAAAGTAGTGACAGTCTGGGATGACCATAAATGAATGGGATACCCCACCCATCCCTAGGTCCACTGTTCTTCAGGTAGTTCATGAATACATTTTGGTGCCAGTGGCTCTTTAGTCTCAAGATTTTTCCTGAGAAACAGGACCATGGTCTTGAAGGAGGACCGAGTTTTGAGCCACTGTGTCCACCAAGAATTGAGTGGGTTTCCCCTCCACTCTCAAGAGTTACCCTGGGTTTAGGGAGGGGTTCTGAACTCTGTTCTCCCTAGTTGCTGTCTTCCCCCTGGGCTAACACCTTCACCCTTTGGGAACACTTTTCCCAAGGCCTGGGATTTCCAGCCCCCAGCTTCTGTTTGTTAGGGCATTCTAGGGCCCAGTGGACCTTGTCTTTGCAATATGTTCACTGGTCCTTTCCAAGGGGTTTTCTGTCTCTCTTTGGTTGGAGTCTCTCTTCTCTACTTTCCCTGACTACTGTAGCCTCTGCAGCTTTTTCCTGATGTCTCTAATAGCCTGATCTATAAAAGCCATAGTCACCGTAGCTTTGTGCTTCTTGCTGTTGGGGTCACAGGGTGTTTATTGGCTGGATGCCTCCATGAGCTTCTCTAGTAAAGCAGCAGGCAATACATCTGATCCCTGTCTACCCTCATGTACCTTGGTCAAATTTGTGGGCCATTGGCAGCTGCCAAGAGTCCTGACAACAGAGCCTGGCAGTAAACCTTAAGGTGATCCTTACCTTTGGTTGAGTTGACATCCCAGTCAGGTCAAGTCAGGGGAAACCCAGTGTCTATGACACCCTGGTCAATTGATGGTGCCCCCATATCTGAGGGGACATTCTTTCTGACTTCCTGCATTATCTTCTTTCACTCTTCTGTCATTAAGAGCATTCTCATGAATTGTTGCTATCATCCCAGGTGGGCTGATGAGTAAATAAAAGAGTCTCAAAGAGAGTAATCATCCCCTTGTAGTTATCTGAAAAGGGGGCGGGGGTGTTGAGCCTTCCAGTTGTACAATTCAGCCAACAAGAAGGGCCAATATTGCACATCCTGATTGCCATCCCCATCTATGGGCCTATAGGCTCAGAGAGTCAGGTGAAGCGTCCCTTTTGCTCCAGGTCACCATGGAAGGTCCTAGTTCCGAGAGTTCCTCCCCACCCTCTCCCCTTGCTGTGGCTGGAGGAAGGGTTGGTAAAAGGATGCTAGACAAGGGCTCAAGGAAGATCCCTGAGGAAGGCCCATGAGAACCAGGGCCATGGTAGGGGATAAGGCTCCATCAGTAATAGATCCACTATGGAAGGGTCCTGGAGGATATTCTTCTTTACAGCCTTGTTGGTCTCTATGGGATTCTTCTCCTTCATGGCCAGGACCTTCGAGAGTCTTGGAGACAAAGGGTCCCTTATCCAAGAGGGGGTCCCCTACTAGATCCTTCCAGGTAAATATATAGAGCAGCAGGCAATTCTTTCCTCTACTGATTTGATCACCTGCAAGTTGAAGGTCCCTGTGGGTGGCCACCCTACTCCAAAGGTGGGCCATTCAGAGGAGCAGAGAGCAACTAATTTGCCCTTCTTTACAACTACTGACAAGTTTTCTCCTCTTTCCCTAACTTCCCTCCAGTGGTTGACTAGATTCAGTCTGTCCCATATCCAAAAATATTGTCAGTCCAAGCCTAAGAACATAGAAAGAGATACCCAACACCAACAAACACAGAGAAAGACAATCAACACACAGACAATCACCCCTGCCACAGGTGCAGAAACCAGGTTATGCAGACAGTTCTCCCCTGCCATGGGCACTGAAACCAGGTAATAGCAAGACTCGGTCAGCTCCCGCCAAAACTGTGTTTTGCCATTTCCAAAAAGAGCGGAGTCCTCCCAAGTCCATGGGGGCTGGGGGTGGGAGGTAGGGGTGGGGGGCTGAAGTGTCCTCCAGACTCCCCACGGTCACGGCATTAAGGCATGTCTGCCCACCACAATTGATCTCACCAGACCAGAGGCTTCCCAGCCAACACCATGCTCCATCTAGAGCCAAAAGTGAAAGCAAAGACAGACAAACACAAACAGGAGTAGTTGGCTGTTGCTGAGCTCAGTCATTTTTTTTTCTCAGATTGGCTTAGTCAGTGGTCGCTCAGGGAGGGGGGTATCCTCGAATCCCAGATGAGACCCCAAATGTAAGACCCTTCCCCACCCAAACTTCAGTCAGTGCTACATACTTCAAGACACCCTCAGCCGGGCAATGGTGGCACATGCCTTTAATCCCAGCACTTGGGAGACAGAGGCAGACAGATTTCTGTGTTCGAGGACAGACTGGTCTACAGAGTGAGTTCCAGGACAGCCAGAGCTACACAGAGAAACCCTGTCTTGAAAAACCAAAAACCAACCAACCAACCAACAAACAAATAAATAAAAGGACACCCTCAAATGAGAACCAAGACACAGATAGATGCAAAAGCAAAAGGTTTATTTTCTGATACATCAGTGTTGACCTTCAATTGTCCCTCAAGGCAAGTGACTAGAAGACAACCTTTGCATGTGTACTTGGAATTGGCTTGTGAGAATTTTATTGAGTATTTTTGCATCAATGTTTATAATGGAGATAGATATAAAATTTCATTGTTGAGTCTTTGTGTGGTTTAGGTATCAGGGTGACTATGGACTAATAGAATGAGTTTGGCAATGTTCCTTCTGTTTTTATTTTGTGGAATAGTTTAAAGAATGGTAGTATTAGTTCTTCTTAGAAAGCCTGGTAGAGCCAGGAGTGGTGGCGCACGCCTTTAATCCCAGCACTCGAGAGGCAGAGGCAGGCGGATTTCTGAGTTCGAGGCCAACCTGGTCTACAAAGTGAGTTCCAGGACAGCCAGGACAGCCAGGGCTATACAGAGAAACCCTGTCTCAAAAAAAAAAGAAAGAAAGAAAGAAAGAAAGAAAGAAAGAAAGAAAGAAAGAAAGAAAGAAAGAAAGAAAGAAAGAAAGAAAGAAAGAAAGAAAAGAAAAGAAAAGAGAAAGAAAGAAAAAAGAAAAAGAAAGCCTGGTAGAATTCTGTGCTAAAACCATCTATCCCTTGCCTTTTTCTGGTTGGGAGATTTTTAATGATTGATTCTATTTCCTTAGAGGTTATAGGACTATTTAAATAGTTTACCTGATTTTGATTTAGCTTTGTTAAACATCTATATAGAAAATCATCTTCTTTTGTTTAGATTTTCAATTTTGTGGAGTATAGGCGTTTGAAAGGACAGCAAATGATTCTTTGAATTTTCTCATTGTCTCTAGTTATGTCTCCCTTTTGATTTCTGATTTTGTTAATTTGGATTCTTTCTCTCTGTCTTTTAGTTAGTTTGGCCTAGGATTTTTTTTTGGGGGTGGGTAGGATTTGTCTGTTCTTTGTTGATTTTCTCAAGGAACCAACTCTTGGGTTTGTTGATTATTTGCTTTGTTCTCTTTGTTTCTAATTGCTTTATTTCAGCCCTGTGTTTGATTATTTCCTGATGTCTAGTCCTTTTGGGTGTGTTTGCTTCTTTTTTCCCTAGAACTTTCAGGTGTACTTTTAAATCATTAGCATGAGAATTGCCTAATTCCCTTATGAAGGCACATAGTGCTATCAACTTTCCTCTTAGCACTGATTTCATCGTGTCTGAAAAGTTTGGGTATATTGGACCTTCATTTTCATTGAATTCTAGAAAGTCTTTAATTTGTGTATTTCTTCCCTAACACAGAAGTCACCAAGTAGAGAGTTGTTCAGTTTTCATGAATTTGTAGTCTTTTTATTATTTCTTTTGTTGAATTTCAATTTTAATTCATGGTGGTTTGATAAGATACAAGAAATTATTTCTATTTTCTTGTATCTGTTTATGCTTGCTTTGTGACCAATTTTATGGTCAGTTTTGGAGAAGGCTCTGTGAGGTGCTGAGAAGGTATATATTCTTTTGTGTTAGGGTGAAATGTTCTGTAAATATCTGTTATATCGATTTGATTCATCCGGTTGATTAGTTTCATAATTTCTCTATTTAGTTTTTGTTTTGACACCTATTCATTGGCGGGAGTAGGGTGTTAAAATCTCCACAATCTATGGGGTTTTAAGTGCAATTTAAATGTTAGTAATGTTAGTAAATTTTCTTTTATGAATGTGGGTACCATTGCATTTGGGGAATAGGTGTTTAGATTTAAGAGGCCACCTTGGTGGATTATTTCTTTGATGAGTATGAAGTTTCCTTCCCCTTCTCTTTTAATTAATTTTGGTTGAATTTTTTTTTAGATAGTAAATGGCTTCTGTGTGTTTCTTGGGTTTGTTTGCTCAGAAAACTTTTTTTTCTAGTTGTTAAGGCATGTTTCAATTGTTTTCACATCCATTCTGTTAGCCTGTGTCTTTTTATTGGGTCATTGAGTTCATTAATGTTGTGACATATTAATGATCAGTGATTGTTAATTCCTGTTATTTTGATGTTGGTGGTGTTGGTAGAAAATGAAAGGGGGTGGGGATGGGGGTAGGGGATGACAACGGTATGAGGCTCAGGACAGCTGACAGACTGCTTTGGGAATTTTTCAAGTTTTGTTACTATTTCAGTGACCCACTGCCTATTTAAGAACACATTATTCACATATGTGTATAATAACAATGAATAAAAAAGGAGGCCATTAATCTGAAAGAAAGTAAGGAGGGGTATATGAGAGGGTATAGAGGGAGGAAAGGGAAAATGTAACTGTATTATAATCTCAAAAAAGAAAAACAATAAATCTTAGAATACATTGTTCGGTATCCATGTACTTGTTACTTTCTATAAATTATGCACCTAGAGACCAAAGATAAGAAGCATTTGTCATGCAAGGAGACATACAAGAAAATAACCTCTCTGTGACATATTAATCATGATGTCAAAAATAGTAAGCAAAGAAACAATATTTAAAGCTGTAAAGGTAGAATGTCAACTCACTACAAAGTAAATTCTTTCACTATTGCTTGCATCTCTTTATTGTTGAGTCAAATCCATTTACATTTAATGTGACTCTCCCTGCACCCGGATGATTAGGAGGAAAGTGGAGTTTGTATTGGGTGGGTACCCAATGTCTTCCAGTGCTATCTTCAATTTGACTACTTTTCTTCTTTAAATGGTGGATAAAGGGACTTCAGGTGATCACATTTAGTTTTGAAATCTGTGTAGCAAGCAGATTGCCCCAGTTTCCTGGGTCTTTTTAGATTGTAACTGATGGGGTGGCTAATATCCTAGTCGGGATGTACCTCCCATGACCACTGTTAGGATAAAAGAAGCCACAGCTCTGAGATCCATCTATACACGCAAAAGGCCTGTCTTTATATTTTTCTCTTAATTGTCCTGGTGGAAGGATACAGGCTCCCTGAAGTAAATGGCAGATAGGTGGATCCAGAATGCAATCCATCCACTGACCAGAAGCTCTGAGTTACCGTGCTTCAAGTTTATTGTCAGTAAATGAGAAAAAAAAATCCTGGTCATTCTGATGAATTGTGTATATGTATACATGTGAATGTGTGTACTCATGTGTGCAGGCGTGCATGTCCATCTCTTCAGGTGTGAGCTGAGGCCAGAGGCAGATGCCAGGTATCTTCTGCAATTGCTCTCTGCATCATTGTAGTTGTCATAGTTGTCATTGTCATCGTTGATATCGTCATTATCATCATCAATCATCATCATCATCATTATTTTAAGACAAAGCTTGTCTCTGAACCTAGAGATTACTGATCCAGCGAATCTGGATGTCCAGCTACTCCCCCAGGGATCCTCCTATTTTAGTATTACTGGACTACCACCTCTTTATATGGGTAATGGGGATGTGAACTCGGGTCCTCATGGTTGTGTGACAAATATTTTTCCATCCCTACTTCCCTGAATTCATCCCTGTCACCCCTCCCTTTGAATGTTCCTGCCTGAGCCACCTGCCTATTTCATTTTGCTTGTTAACACTGCCATCCTTATGCCCTCCTCCAGTGACCTGTTCAGCCCTTCCCTCACCCTGAGGCTGTGGAAAGTCAAAGGGAGGCCCCCTGATGTGTGACTGTTCCCTGATTTCAGGCCACATGGTAGCTCATATTTTTAAAAAGGTTTTTAATGAAAACATTTAAGTTCAAATGATACACATTTTGTAATCTGGAGATGCAAGGGTTTTGATTTCTAGTCCATAAACTTCAGATGTCACTGTACCACTAACTTCCAAATGATCTTGAGGCACACAGTATTACATTATTTTCTGTTCAAAGTCCTTGCGGAAGGGACTGGACTTGTATCACATGTTTAACCACATTCAGTTTTGCATCCATCAAAGGATATTGTGAACTCGAGGTGTATGTGCTTTCTCTAGTCCAAGAGTCTTCATAGTAGCTCTTCCCTGGGATGGATGCTTTTGTACTTCTTGTGCTGGTAACAGTCTTCAGTTTATGAGGGTTCTTGTCACCCACTTTATTTTTCATGATCTGTGTATCTAGATTGACACAATGTCTATGGAATTCTTGATTATATAAATTTGTTATGGATCCAATATGTACCAATGAGAGAGATTCCACACTTCTGTCATAGTCCCCAGTTTGCCTCGATGTTTCTGAACACTGAGCTCAAAACCCCTGCCATAAATGTAATAATTCTTCCTTTTGGAGGAGGCATTCATTAAATATCCAGTCTGAGCTTTTCCATAAGCTGGATGATGCTGAGTAGAAGAAGAATGAGAGGAGAGGAGAAAAGTCACTCCCTTGGTTTTCAATGGCAGACTCTCCTTCCAGATGGTATTCAGCCCTGCCTTGAGTCATATCATGACCCCATGGGAATTGATTCCACCATTGCCTCTGTGGAAAGAATCATTTTTCTCACCAAAGCCTCTGACTGAAATCAAGGTTTGCAAGGGCTGTGGGCCTGTCTTGAAGGCAGGGCAGCTTGTTCTGGCTTGCTTTTGTAAGCACCTTCTGTGTCATGTCCTTCAGCTACAGGGCTGAAGTAGCTGAGACCAGTCCATTCACCACTTAGTACCGCGACACCTGTCTTTCTCGGCACTTTTACTGCCTGTGGATTTCTGAAACTCGTTTTCTTTCTTTCTTTGCAGTAAAATCTTTCACTCTATTCTGACTCTCCTTCACTGTGTCACGCAGTGACAGCTTCCATGGAAGTCAAGACATTTTATCGGTAAGTCAAGAAGAGCTTCATTTAAAACCTAAGAACGTTGAAGCAGTGTAATTTGGCATTCTGCATAATTTTTCTCTAGTATACCAAGATACGATTCATGAATCCTGGGTTCCCATATTGGCTTTGCCACAGAAATCTTTGTAACCTTGAATAATTCACCCTCAAACTCCCCACATTAATTTTTGCATATCCAAATTAACACAGTTACAGGTTACACACTGTGGTGGTTTGAATATGCTTGGCCCAGGGAGAGGCACTATTTGGAGGTGTGACCTTGTTTGAGTAGGTGTGGCCTTATTGGAGTAAGTGTGTCACTGTGAGTGTGGGTTTTGAGATTCTCTTCCTAGCTGCCTGGAAGCCAGACTTTTCGTAGCTACCTTTGGCACAAGAGGTGGAACTCTCAGCTCCTCCAGCCCCAAGTTGGTCTGGACACTGCCTTGATGATAATGAACCGAACCTCTGAACCTGTAAACCACCCCAACTAGATGTTGCCATTTATAAGAGTTGCTTTGGCCATGGTATCTATTCTCAGCAGAAAAACCCAACTAAGACACACATTCTTCTTGGCTTTTGTTTCTATAACTGTATGTTTGAAGGTGTAGTTTAGACCAGTAATTCCATGTCATTTAACTTACTCTAGCATAGTGCTTGCACATGAATTCTAAATTTCTATGTATATATGCTCACTGTGAGTTGTATGAGAGAACGCATGGTTGAAAATAGCTCTAGTCCTAATCTGTAAATGGTTAAATAATTAAATTATAGCACATCTATGGTATACAATAACATTGGCACCTTTAAAGTATTTGACTTTTAAATGTCTATATTTATACCCGTGGGCAAAAGCTACTCCCAACCTTGAGAGAAGCATTTTTGCAGTGGACGGGGTGAGTACAGACACTCCACTTTCACTGGGTCAAAGACGTTCTTAGATTGTCATATTCTTTGCATTTTCTGTGTTGGCTTCACCTTCAGCCTTATGGGAAGGAAGATGTAACAGGTCTATATGTGAAAGAACAAAAAATATACAAAGGAAGTAGAGAAGAAGACTTTTTCTATGTTTGTTTGTTTGTTTTGTTGTAGAAACTTCTTAGAGTACTTATTCTCACATCTCAATGACCAGAAGTGGTCACAGAGCTCATCACTGTCATAATTACTGGACTCCTGAAGAAGATTAGCGTTAGGTGCATCATATGAAAGCCTGGGGCTGTGTGTTGAGGGGCAAGTAAATAAATGGAGAGAATTTGTATTCCATTAAGAAAATAAAGACATGGATTTATTTGGGAGCAAGAATCTCACAGAGTCATCTCCAAAGAGCATCCTTACATGCTGTGAGGTGCCTCAGTGACCTTCTGCTCAAGGACAGCCCACCATAATTAACTTCCCAGTGAATTAGTTATGGATCATAAACACCCAAGAACAGAGATAGACATTTTTTTTCCACAGGTTTATTAATTATTTATACCTTGTCTGCTTTCTGATGACTTACAAGAAAGAAGTGAACAACAGAAATCTTCAAAGCCACAGTAATAGAGCTGGTATCAGATGATTCAAAGGTAGCAATAACATTATTATTATTATTATTATTATTATTACTTTATATACACCTAGATGAACGCTTTGCACATTAATGATGTTTATGGATGAATGTTTAATTAAATAAATGGCTATGCCTAATCTTGGCAGAGAGCATACACTTTATGAAGTGCTGACAGAACCGCTTTACAATTAGCAGTCAGTGCTTCCTGGGAAAAGACTTCAGAGCAGCTCGTTGAGGTTGAGCAGAGTTTTCATGCTCAGGGCCAACAGTGCAGATGATGCTCGACCTTTGCTCGACCTTGCCATTGGCGTCCACAGATGGATGGGCTGTGTCCTTACTCTGATCTTTCCAGTGAGACACCCTCAGCAGTATCTAAAATGCTCCATATCAGAAAACAATCCATGGAGATTAATATTCATCCTGCTTTATCTCTGTTGTCTGTATATCTAAGAGGGTCTGTGAGACTCTTCCTAGCAGCTTAACCCTAATGGAGATATCTAGAGGCATGTAGATTTTTCCAGATTTCCCTTTTGTATTCTCTGCCTCACCCTCACCATCCAGGATAGAATAAGCATAGCCATTTACTTAAAATGTAAATAAATGCAATTCATGGATGTGGTCTTTGCTGGTGTTTGGACTCTAAGGAGAGAAAAAGCTTTCAGTCACCACAGCTCTCTGATGCTTAGATTTCAGACACTGGGAGAGCCACTTCTGATGATGGGAAACTAGACAATGAAGACCAATCTTCCCACAGGAATAATGTAAAAGTTTTCAAATATGAACAGCATCTCTTCTGGGGCTCAAGTAATTAGTAAGTCAGTGACTAGAGATCTGAAAGAAGAAGGAAACCCAAACGGGTGGGGCTGGATGGCCCCTGGGGTTGCCCCTACAGCTTTCCCATTTCTGCAGGGGGAAACCTAAAAGCCCAGAAGATAATCAGAGATTGAAATTCACAGACCAGTGAGGAAAATATCTGAGGTATAGATTCACCTAGAAGGGAGGTTCTACCAGACTCCTGCTTTTGCACCTCATGAGGCCTTAAGATTGTACTTTTTAGGAATGATAGTAAATGAGAAATTCTTTTTTAGTGCTGGATATCAGACCCAGGACCGTGTACATATTAGGCAAGGGTTCTACCACTGAGATAAATATGTAGCCCCTTCAACTGTGCCTTGATTTATTTTTATGGGATCTTACTATGTCACTATGTAACATTTTGAACTCATTCTGTATTCTAAGCTGCCCTTGAACTTATGATCCTCCTGCCTCTGCACTCTGAGTCCTGGAATTGTAGGCCTGAAGCTATGGTCCAATGATTGGCAATAGATTTTGTTTCATGTCAAACCTTGATTGAGTTGAAGTTACTATGAAAGCCACCCACAGCCTTTCTCTAGAAGTAAATTTAGAATTCTTCTAGCAAGAATATGTCTAGCTAAAGAGTCTTATATTTTTGTCTTTGCTTTCCACACAACTGTGTAGAAATAAATTTGTCACAAGAAACCGGTAAATCAAGGGACAAAACAACTGGACCCATATAGGATCCAGATAATGGAGCTAATAAACATGGACCTCAAAGAACTTATTATTAAAATGGTCAGGATGGGGTGGTATGATGGCACATGTCTCTTGTCCCTGCACTCAGGAGGCTGAGGCAGAAGCAACCAGATTTATGTGTGGTCCAGGCCCCCCATGGTAAGATCTTGCTTTAAAAAATAAAATGAAAATTTAAAGTGTTGAAGGAAAGAAAAGACAAGGGTAAGAGATTGTGGCAGAAATAATATTTAAGGGGTATCTGTGGATTTTTCCCTGGAATAAAAATTTCAATCCAGAGACTTCCTCTGGGTAATAGTATGGCAAGCATTGACAATAATAAGGGCAGGTAGACAAAAATAAGAGAGAAGCTGGGGAACATCTGTGAGTGAGCAAAAGAAAAACAGAAAGGAAAATCTAGTATGGTAGTTTCAAATCAAATACACTGGAAGCCAAGATGGTAAAATAGTCCAATTTGACATTTTCAAATGAGATTTAAAATATAAACTCCAAACCTGTCTGCCCTGCTGCTTCAAATACACAGCACAACATAGTTTTAGACACGAGAAAGCTAAATTAGGGTTTTCAGTGTAAAGACTGCTTGGTGTTCCTGCAATACAGAGCTACCTAATCTATCTGGTAAACCAGTCCTTGAGGGAGGAGCTGATGTGTTAGCATATTGTATAAACTCTGACTGACTTTAGACATTCATGTCACAGTCTGTGTTAGCTAGTTTGAGCAGGAAAATACAGCTTTTTAGTGAGATATGGTGTTGTGATGTTTTAGTTCTCCTGTGTCTCTCACCAGGGCATGATATGTAAGAATGGAAGCCTGTGTCTGTACCTTTAAGTGATGGGATGGGCATTGAACATCAAGAAAAAGTTGAATTAGCCAAGAGAGTTGGCTATGTTTTCTCAAGTTGTTAGAAATGGTAAACTGTTTGAGTATTGTCAGGGGATAACTGTGTCCTTGAAAGGCAGAAGGGTTCATGTAAAAATGAAGAAAGCCATTTCAACAATCTGGTCTCAGCGAGAAGGGAACTAATACTGAGCTCCACCTATGGGCACAAAAGAGGTCAGCCAATCTCTTGAGAAGTCTGTCTCAAGCTTTAAAATGTGCATCTCCTTAATCCCCGCCACTGAGGGAATGTGGGCATTACAATAAAGGGAACAGTTTCAATAGCACTATGATTGTTATTAATAATTAAAACTAGCCATTGCGATGGGATTCAGCTAAGTAGTCATTACTCTGATACCATCTGCAATAGAGTTCAATATAATTAATGCTTTTAATCATTCTAATACTGGTCATGGTATTATTATCAGTGTGATTATTTTTATCCTAACAGGGCAATGACATCCCCTCTGCACAAGATGCCTGCTCTGTGTGCTTGGGGCTAGAGGGCAATGAAAGAAAGACCACACTGGGTTTAATGGCACCTCCTCTGCCTTCATTTCCAGCTCATCTACGCTTCAGTTTTAATTAAATTCTGTTGTCACGTCAGGGATTGCTTCTTCTAGTCTATGAAAGCAAGAAGGTTAATTCATTTGGGACTCCTTTCAAACAGTGTGTCTAGTCTTAAGATCTAAGGCCATTTAGAACAGGAAAAAAAATATTGTGTCCATAGGAATGATGAGGTGATCTATTCACTGATTCTGCGACATCTTCCAGGATCTCCAATATTACCAGAGCCAAATTCACTAATAAGCCTTTTGGAATTAAATTGGAAAGTCAAGTGTGCGGTAGGGTAGCCTTGGGAAACTGGATTAATTTTGTTCATTGCATTAAGCCCTGCCTTATTTTTAAGGTATCAGTGAACGGCTGAACAAAACCTTCAGGGCATCTTGTGGAAAAGGACAGGTCGGTTTTAGTAACTTACAAAAAACCTCCCACATTCCCTTCCAGTCCATCATTTGCATACAGACTTGGGATTAAAATCTTGAAATTTTATGAGTTGCATTTCTTCCAGGTAGAGGATACTCTTCGGTTGAAATGTTGCCTAAGAGATGATTCTTTTCTTCACATGATACATATTACATCGATCACTATTTTGGCCAAGGGCTATATTATGGATGGAAAATGGAAGCTGTGCCACTAGGCATTTTTATATATGCTGGGAACATGCTAAGATTCAATGAAGAGAAAATGAAATTCTTTTTAATAAGGGAGATCAAAGTCTCTCTGTGCTACATTCACAGAGTCCAGCAATTTCTGATTTTTCTACCTTCAACATCCACCTGACATTTTTTTTTTTGCATTTAATATCAAATACAATGCTGGAGAGATGGCTCAGAGGTTAAGAGCCATGGTTACTTTTCCAGAGGACCTGGGTTCAATTCCCAGAACCACATGGCAACACACAACTGTCTGTAACTCCAGCCCAAGGGATCTGACATCCTTAACCTATGCACATAATACAAAAATCAATTATTTTTAACAAATGAAAAAAATCATTACTTTTTTTTTTTTACAACCTAATGGTTGATGGCAATGAAGTCAAATTACACTGGATGCAATTCTGGTCTCTGCAGACATATCCTGGTGGTACTTTTCAGGCCTGAATATGTTTCTGCTGTCATGTACTGGAATGGACTATGGAGCACCGCATACTTTTGCACAATGCCACTCAATTCTGGTAGTTACTAGCCACGTCCCTTTAGTCTTCACTACAATCCAAAAACTGGATTCTCATTTATCTTTAGAATATGTGAGTATTAAATATGTATTAAAAACCTAGTAAGATTAAATACACATCTAATAATCCTAAGCTAATTAGACTTGGTAAGCCACTTGTGGGGTTTCCATTATGCAGGTAGTCACGTGTGGAGATGAGTAAGTGCAGCCTAGGTATGGCTGGCAGTGCACGTCATTTTTTTCTTGAACCATTGATCTCCCCACCAAGGAAAAGAAAACGGAGACTTGTGTTTTTGTAGTGATCGTTTAACAACATAAGTTCCTCTTTTCTCATTCCATGGTTTTCCAGTGAGAAAAGAATGATATTCTTATCCTGGCTTTATACTGAAGGCTAAAAAGGGAAACAATTCAACCCTTTTCCATTTTTAAACTACATCTACTGTTTTCCTAGGATACCCTGGGGCTGTCAGAGTCTTTTAGAAGCTAAAACATCACAGCCAAAATATGTAAACACACACACAAATGAGAGGGGGGAGCACAAGATGAATCCATGCAATGAGCCCCAGTGGGGGTTAGGCCACATCATATGGAGAGTCAGCTGAGATGTCATGAATTTTAAATCTGCCTTTGGAGGAGAGTTCTTGCTGGAGAGAAAATGGGATTGCCGAGCCCATCTTGGGGAGGGGAGGGAGTGTGCTTGGAGCAGAATTGAACTGGGTTTCTCATATAGCTGCTTTATCTCTACAGCTATAACCCTGGGGTTATAAGATTCGCCTGAAATAGTTCTCAGAGATAAGGAATAATACATAGAAGGCACCAAACATAGAAATAGCCCTGAATACTAATGTTGCTGCTGGTGGTGGTAGTAGTGTCCCCTGGCAGCTGTTATAGCTGATAGCTGTATCTGATTCCATGAATTTATATGCATGCCTCTTCTTGGAATTTGAGTAACTCAGATAACCTCATTTCCAAATTCCTCATCATTTGTTCCTACTTACTCTGCCCACTATGGTGTTTTGTTTGGAAAATAACCAACTCTGTAGTCTTGAGTGCTGAAAGTTCATTCACTGAACGGATATTTGTTGAAGTCCCACTATGTGCTAGAGTGCTGGTGACTCAGTGATAAGACAAAAAAATGACTTCTTTTGTGTCACTTACAGCTTGGCAGAAGGGAAGATCAGTGAAACCACCCCTCAAGGAAGTGTGAAACTTTGACCCTCCTCACTGTAATGGAAGTTGAATGCTGCTATGAGAGGTAGTGCAGCCACCCATGGATGCTGTGACCAAAGGAGAAATCACACATTGCTAGGCAATTTCAGGCTATATGATTGAAGCAAACTCTCTGATCTCATTTGATATCTTGTGTGGCACCACATAGGAGATACCATTCTTTTGCTGTGATGGCCTTTGATTGTCCAGTGTTTGAGTATTATTTTATGAATAAAATCTGTGGGTGTTCAGAATTAACAACCTATATTTCTGACCACAAATCTGTGGAGAAATATGTATATATATATGTATATATATATATATATATATATATGTGTGTGTGTGTGTGTGTGTGTGTGTGTATGTGTGTGTGTGTATGTATGTATGTATATTTATATATATGTGTATATATATATACATATACACTCACACACACTGTATGTGTATGTCTGTGTCTGTATGTATCTGTGTATCTATGTGTATCATTTGCATCATCATCCCAAGACCTTAAAGTTCCCCTGAATTCAGTCTGAATGGCTGCCCACACTTGCTTCTCAATGTTCACCAGTTTAGCTGACTTAACTGGGAAAAAGTGGCAGCTTTAGTTTCCTTAGCACTAATAATTCTAGCACAGATGTTAAGTGTCTGGAAACAGTTTCCAGTGGCTTAGCTCTTAGACTCCCTGTATTCACATTATCAACATATCTTCTTGTTTTCATGGTATTGGCTTCGTGGACCTGCTAGTTTATGAAAGCTTTTAATCCCAATTATTTCTAGGGTTTGTAGTGTGCTTTTATGTGTAAGTATAGGCACTTTAAGAGCCTGCTTCAAAGAATTCAGAAAAAGAGGAAGTGGAAATCCTTTTGCTCTTATTAGACATGAGGAACTTTGTATTTTTAGACTCATATGTTTAATAGAAAAGCTAAAATGGCCAAATGCTGGTGGTCAATACACTTTGAGTCTCCACTGGTAAGAGATGTTAGTTGATTTGGCTTAGTATTGTTATAGCATCTCAGAGTAGCTGTTGTATTTTGTGTCCTCAATAAATACTTGTTGCATGAGTGGATAAGAATTTCAAACGTGACTTGATTCCATGCACATTATCAATGCACACACTCCTCCTTGGGATTGGGGGAGTTCTCCAGACCTGATCCAGCACAGGGATGTGTATATAACTGTTTCCATTTATTCTGCTTTCTTTCATTCCTTCACTTCCATTGATTTTCATGTGTGAATCACAAGCCCTTCTTCCAGTGCCCTTGGCTGCTCTACCAACCCACTCTTTCTTCCGTTATCACCCTATAGTTTATCCAATTCAACTGGACACATGCAGACGAGCCTAAGTGTAGGTACTGGAGAGCTAGAAAGTGCAAGCTCATAAATGCTATGTGGAGAGCAATGTCAGTAAGGCAGGGAGGTGCACAGTCAAGATGCCATTGGCTGCAGAAAACTAATAAACCAGTGGCTTTGGCGATGGTTTTAGTCCAGGGACAAGAGCTACCATTGAGGTCAGTGTGTCATTACCATCAGTAAGTGTGGTGACGCCTATCGTGAGTCAGGCCATTTTCCCCACTGGAGAACTAGGAGAGATTCTAATTAATAACACAGGAAACACAAGCCCATGGGGGGTGTGTGGGGGGAGGAGAAAATGGTTACTCTGAAACACAAACAGAATAAATCTGAACTCAAACCCAGCTTCTTTTCATACCTTTTATGTCTAAGGTCTGTATAGTGGCTATTCCTGGTTGTCAACTTGACTATCTGAAATGCACTACAATCCAGAATTGGAAGGCTTACCCATGATCCTAATCTGGAGCCTGGGAGATACAAGTTTCTGACCTGGATCTTGGCATGAAGGTCTTTGAAGCATAGTGGCTATGAATTTCAGAAGATTTAGAGAGGGAGACCTCTGAGTTCAAGGTCATCTGGGATTAAAGGCATAGTGGTATACACCTTTAATCTGGGCTACACCTTCTGGAGACCTACATAAGGATGTTGGAAGAAGGAAGATTCTCTCTCTCTCTCTCTCTCTCTCTCTCTCTCTCTCTCTCTCTCTCTCTCTCTCTCTCTCTCTCTCTCTCTCTCTCTCTCCCCCCTCCCGGCATGCCTTGTGGGACTGAGAAACTGCTAGATCCTTGGACTTCTATTCACAGCTGCTGCTGACCATTGTTGGGAGTTGGACTGCAGACTGTAAGTCATGAACAAATTCCTTTACTATACAGAGACTACCCATAAGTTATGTGACTCTCGAGAACCCTGACTAATACAGTCTGTGATAAATGTTTGTGTACATTATCTCATTCCATAGCCATGCCATCCTATGATGTAAGATTATCATGTGTCCTTCTCAGTGATAAGGAAATAAAGCTTTGAATAACTAGGGGCTGTTGGAACCTACTCAAACCACAAAACTTCCCTACTCTGTATCACCTGATCAACTAGAATAGGCTGGTCCTTTAGCCATCAATATACTTGTACATGTTCTTAATAGCATTACATTCAAAGTTTCCCTTGTGTTTGAATTAATACCTAGAATTTGGCAAAGAAGACCCGAGTGAGCTTTAATAGTTATTTTGATTGTCTTCCTCTAAATAAGAAGAAAATAGGAAGGATAACTTCTTTGAATTTAAAGAGGTATACTAAATTATCTTGAATTGTATTTATCACATGGTAAATAGACATCATTAAGTGCATGCAAAAAAAAAAAAAAAAAAAAAAAAAAAAAAAAAAAAAAACCAACAACAACAAAAAACCAAAAGTGGCAAACTACAGTAAGTCTAGTTTCTTATGATCGCTCTCTTGAGAACAAAGATAGAATCCAAAATGAAGAAGGTACATGCAGTGATAGAAAGAAGGAAGAAAAGAGAAATCAGGAGAAAATATACTGGCTAAATGTATACTCAAAGGATATGCCTCCATCATAAAGGGAGGAGGGTAGGCACAGAAGTCCCAAGCTTGCTCTCCCCAGCTTTATTTTGATCTTGTACATTCAAGAGGAAAAATAAAAGATTGTTAAATGGGAGAATTATAGAACAGAGAATTGTGACTTAATTTTGCCAAGACCAATCCTAAAGTAATTCCATTTTTCAGATGGGGTGACGGGGGGCTTAGAGGCATCTCTGAGATTTTTCAATTGCTATTGAGTTCTTGAGACGAGTGCTTGAGACGGTCATGGAAATTGCTGTCATAGTCAGCTACTTTCCTTGTTTATATGATGCTATGTTGAAGGACCTGAGTGATACGCTGCTCATAGAAAAGGGGTGGGTCTTCTACCCATGTGAGACATACTACACAATGTTTTTAATAATATCTAGTATGAACTCTGTACTTTGGAGTGCTCATCCAACTGAGGGCTTACTGTTCATAAAATGTTCTAGTTAACTAAGGCATGGACTGACAATTTTTGAAGCATGATACTACAGTTAAATTTAATTCAATTTTTATTGGAAGAAAACACTTGAGGGTCATGAAATTAATGCTTGGTTGCATCTCTGTTACTATGGATTCCCATTGTACTAGCAAATTGGGGGAGCAATGGCTCATGGAGAGCTCACAGTGAGAGAATGCCAATAAGCCACTTGTTACTCACTGAGGATAACTTGTCCATTGTGGGAATACTGCTGGTGGCCCAAGATGAGAGTCTTTCTAGAAGGCATAAGCCTGTGATGTAAAGCCTTGTTTAATATGCATAATTACTGAAATGGTGCCACCTGAACTAGTATGTAAATGGATGAACTGCAGCACACATGATCCTGCCTACTGTGGGTTTTTAAAGAAGATCCACTGTCACTGTGTTCTCTGTTAAAATGAATTAAAGCGTAATTACATCTTTTCTTTCCTCCCCTTTCCTCCCTCCAGTCCCCTCTATGTCTTCCTTCAATCCTTCCCATATCCTCCTTACTCTCTTTCAAATTAATGGTTTCTTTTTCTTTTATTTCACACACGCACACACACACACACACACACACACACACACACACACACACTCACACACTCACACAAACACATCCACCCTAAAACCTCCTGAGTCCCTTTAGTGTTGCTATGTGACTTTAGGCCTGATCACATGGTAATAGATAACCAGTTATGGAGCCATCCTTGGGCAAGATTAGTTTACTGTCTCTCAGCAGTCAACAAAGCCTGTAATTCTTTGTCTAGTGGCAGTGCCCTGAGAGATTTCTCTCTTCTACGTAAGCCTGTCATTTGGTATTGTCTCTTGGTATTGGATCTTGTTTAGGCAATCATATTGTTGAAATATTTTGGATTTTGCTTCTCTTTCACTTCTAGAAGACACCACCCCATAGACTTCCTGGTTCTCTGGCTCTTAAAATCTTTCTGTCCCCTTTTCTGCAATGTTCCCTAAGCCTTAGGTACAGGAGTTGTATTGAGACTGGACACACCATTGCCAGTTGACCTTTTTATCTTGACCAGTTATAGTTTCATGTAATAGTTTTTGTTTTCTGTAAAGAGGAACTTCCATGATGAGGGGTGAGAACTACACTTACCTATGGTATGTATTTTACTTGTATGGTGAACTGCAATTCAAAGGCATGGATGCTTTAAGTGTTGTGTAATTAATCTGAGGAATTGGGGCAGATGAGTCAGGGAAGGGACAAAGTCTACTACAAAGTGTTTTGATGTGCATTTGTCCCTCTCTGGACAGTGTATAAGGGTCAGATGTCACTGGAAACCTCTGAGATTCTCTGTGGTACATGTTTGAGGACTATTCTGAGCATTCCAACTCCTCTCAGCTGAGGATTTGTCCTTGCATTGGTTGTCTACTCCAAAGGATCTTCGAATACTCTAAACTAAGAAGACTCTAGGTTCTTGGGTAAGCCTGAGGTTTCTTTGTTATAGCAGCTATGTGTTATTCAATGCAGTAAGTTTGGAAAATAGAATACATTCTAAATCCCACATTTTAGAGATAACCATTCCTGTCATTCTGGTCTATTTCTTGTTAAAATTGGTCACATGTTGTGTGACTATCTCTGCTCCATGCATGGTAGTAGGGTACCAATGGTTAGACCCTGTGTTCCATGCATGTGTAGTAGTAGGATACCAATGTTTAGATTCTGTGTTCCATACATATGTAGTGGTAGGGTACCAATGTTTAGACTCTGTGTTCCATACATGTGTAGTGGTAGGGTACCAAGGGTTAGACTCTGTGTTCCATACATGTGTAGTGGTAGGATACCAATGTTTAGATTCTGTGTTCCATACATATGTAGTGGTAGGGTACCAATGTTTAGACTCTGTGTTCTATACATGTGTAGTGGTAGGGTACCAAGGGTTAGACTCTGTGTTCCATACATGTGTAGTGGTAGGGTACCAATGTTTAGACTCTGTGTTCCATACATTTGTAGTGGTAAGGTACCAAGGGTTAGACTCTGTGTTCCATACATGTGTAGTGGTAGGGTACCAAAGGTTAGACTCTGTGTTCCATACATGTGTAGTGGTAGGATACCAATGTTTAGATTCTGTGTTCCATACATATGTAGTGGTAGGGTACCAATGTTTAGACTCTGTGTTCTATACATGTGTAGTGGTAGGGTACCAATGTTTAGACTCTGTGTTCCATACATGTGTAGTGGTAGGGTACCAATGTTTAGACTCTGTGTTCCATACATTTGTAGTGGTAAGGTACCAAGGGTTAGACTCTGTGTTCCATACATGTGTAGTGGTAGGGTACCAAGGGTTAGACTCTGTGTTCCATACATGTGTAGTGGTAGGGTACCAAGGGTTAGACTCTGTGTTCCATGCATGTGTGCACATGTAGGTATAACTGGTTAAAGCTGAAACTTTACTTTGACTCCTATTTCTCTTCTATCCAAAGCACTGTCTTTAGTATTTATGTGTATCCGGTAATTTAAAGAAGTGAAAGTAGACAGTACATGAGGTTAGAACATTTTCTGTGCTTTTTCAAGACTGAGAATGCTGCAAAAGCTGTTCTAGAAAGGAGAAATCAAGAATCATTTGATAAGTTCAGGAAATAAGAAAGTGATTTAACCTAAGAGGAGGTGCTTCTTTGAAAATTCCCCTGTGTACAAAGGATCCTACTAGCCCAAGGCTGTATTCTGAGCGAGGTGATCAGAGGTTGAAATGACAACTTCTTAGGGATACAAAATCTTAGAAACTATCAACATTATCAGTCCTTCCATGAGAATCCACATGAGGCACAGAAGAAGCAGAACTGTCTTTCCAAATATTTCAAGCTTTTACAGGGGTGGCATCTCCTGAATAGTGGTGAGGAAACAACACACACAAGTGAAGATGACGGGTTACAGAGAGCAGTGAGCCTGGGTGCAGAGTTCCACAAAAGACACTGTGACCTTTCTTGAGATGTGAAACTTGTGCAAATAACAAATGTGTTCCTATGGACATGGTCCCATCCCATACTTGCTTTCTATTTAAGAAATAAAGAAAAAGAAATATGAGAATACAAATTATAGATTTATCTCATTTCCTGTAATTTTACTTTTTCATTCATTATGGTTTCTGACTCTTTTGTCTAATTACCTGCCTCTGGCATGGGGCATATTAGCTCAGATACCATTTTCTTTTTAAATTTTTTATTTGAAAATCCTTTTTTATACTATGTTTTAGTCATATTATTTCCTCTCCCCCATCTCCTCTCAGACTGTATCCACCTCAATACCCACCCAACTTGATGTTTCTTCTAGTTTTCTTTTACTTTCTTTCTTAACACTTACTCAGGAAAGATAACAAAAAAATTTAAATCAAACAGGAAAAAAGAAAGAAGGCAAATATTTTGTCAATAAGACAAGAATATCAAAAGAAAAAGCTTTGTTTTATACACAAGCACACACACACAGACACAGACAAGAACTTCAGTTCATTTTGGCCAACTACTCTTGTGCATTGGGTGTGGCTGATATACCCAATAATACTCAAGTGGAGAACACTAATTATTTTCTCATTAGGTAATTGCAAATAGCTTCTTGTTCAGAGATGAGAATTTGTGTTCACTTTCTTTTTTTTTTTCAATTCTGGAATTTTGTTTGGCTTGAACACATGCACGTCTTGTGCATGGTTTCATTGTCTCTATGAGTTCATTTGGGTATCAGTCCAGTTGTGCTTGGAAGACATTATTTCTTCGGAGACACTCTTTACACCCTTTCATCTCTCCCACAAAGATCCATGAACCTTGAGAGGAGGGTTGGATGAAGTTATCCAAGTTGGGACTAAAAGGTCTCCTTTCTCACCCTCTGTACATTGCCCAATTGTGGTTCTCTGTGTTAATCTCATCAACTGCAAGAAAAAAATTTCTCTGATGTGAACTGAGCAAGGCACATGATCTATGCACCTAGAAATCTATCATCAGAAGTCATTGTATTGTTATATTCTTTTAGCAGAATAATAAAATTTGATTTCCCCCCTATGTTCTTGATCATTTTAGCAGTGGATTTCATCCAGAGAGTAGGTCTTAAATTCAATTTTCAAAAAGTAGTTGACTACTCCTATTACCTTTGTACCCCTATTGCACCAGTATTGCTTGAAAGTGGGTTGCTGTTGTAGATTGCAGAGTTTGTAGTTGGGTGATATTAATAATGACCTTTCTTCTCTAGTCAGGTGCAGAGAACCATGAACACTAGTCAGTAGGGACAATCTTCTAGTTAGACACCAGCTTGACTTCTCTGTGCTCAATGACCTAAGTAAATGTTATTTTCAGAAATATGATTCCTATCAGGTTGTGGAGATTAATTAATACCCGTATCTAGCTTTCTTAAAGACATAATTCTTGTTACAGACTACCTACTTACTAAATATAATATGTTGAACAAAGCTTTATATGATTTATCAAACAGTCTCTAAAATTTTTAAGTCAGATATTAATAACTGTGATGGCCTGTCTTTATGGAATTGAGAACCTTTTAGAAGTTTAGGAAAGTACTTTTCTGGTTGTGTCTATAAGGGTGATTACGAATACAATTAGACAATAAAGTCTTTGCCCAAGTCAGTGATCGACTCTACTGATGTCTTTAAAAGTTAAAAGGAAGTTTTTGGGAGCTGCTGGATCTATGGATCTAGCTGGAGAAGGTGGGCCACAGGAGGCATGATCTTTGGAATACATCATGACTTTGTCTCTTTCTGTTGCTCTTCCATTCTGTGTTTTGTCTTCCAAGACATAAGCTGTGCCACATCCTATATGCTGTGGTGAACTGAAATCTGTGGACTAATAAGCCAGAAAAATACTTTTTGTCTGATGTTATTTCTGTCAGGTATTTGATTGCAGTGATGATAAAGATGATAAACACGATTGTATGGTGGCAGTGACATCCCTACGACTCATTTCATTTCTCCCTTCTTGAGCAGTCACAAGACAGCATGCTCTGAGTTTTCTGGCACTTAGCTCGTGGCTGTGGATGTGTGATTATTCTAAGCAAGGAGGGATGAGCAGAAATGAACTGTGTCACTTCCAGAATGAAGTATTTAAAGGCTATGTGCGGCTCTCTAGCTCCTTCCCTGCACCCGGAAACTGACAAAGTGATGTGTTGGGGTAGTGTTGTGTTGCCAAATGGAAGTGAACAGACCAATTTTCCTGGAGAGTTAGACTTGTGGTTCAACTGAGAAAGAAATCACTATCATTTTAGGTCACTAAAATTTGGGGTTATATTACTGCTAAGGCATATAGATTCCAAGTTGATGTTTAAGCTTTAATCTGTTTAACAGAACCAACCCTGCAATTAGACTTCTTAGGTTCCATTACATTGCCCATCTCTGTGTAGTTTTTGACCTTAAACATGTTGGTCTGCTTTGGATTCTTTATCTTTGTCTTTAGGCCTTACTCATAGAGTGATGATCAGCTAATATTAAGGGATTAAAATACCATCTGTCCTAACAAGAAGTATCCAAAAAGCTTAGTTTTGTATGACTATTGTGATGATTAAACTCTAAAAGCTGTTAGTATAAACTCCAATTACTATCAAGTAATTCCAGTGTCTACACTTTGTTGTTCATTGAGCCCATGTATGATATTGACTTTGGATACAATCAAAGATAAGTGTGTTATTCACATTTGTTCCAGTAGAATTTCATAGGGTTTTTTTTTGTAAATATTTCAATCTCATACAACAATTATTTAGGTGATTTATTTTTGTTTCTTCTGCTTCTCTTAGTCTGATTTGTTTTTTAATCAGTTTCTGTTTGTAAATAGGTGATTCCCTCATACCTTTTTGATGTTAGCCTATAACAAGATCTCTAATTTTGTCTACCTTCTTTTTTATGCTGTTGTTAGCCGACAGGGATAATGTTAGGTGAAGACAGATGTTCCCGTGGCTTATTGTGTGGGTGGCTGGAATTTAGGCAGTAATGTCACAAGAATGGTGACAGACTATTTTTGTACTGAGGCTGAATGTGTGGCCTCTGGTGAATGGGTATTAGTACAAAGCTCAAAGTAGATTTGTCACACAAGTTTGTGATGCTGTCAGAGAATATGAAGGGGATATTTCCTGTGACTTCTTAAATATGTTATTTAGATTTGGGGAGTTAATTTGCCGTTTTTGGAGATTACTCACTTTAAGGATGTATTTCTTTGTCGATGTACGTGCATGTGTGTGCATTCTTATGTGTGCACATGTGTATCTGTACCTTGTACATGTGTATATGTGTGTGTGGAGACATGCATAAGCATGCATGTAATGTCAGAAGCCAGAAAAGTATGTTTAGTCCCCTGGAGCAGGAGTTATAGATGACTGTGAGCTGTTCCATGTGGGTGCTAAAAGCAAACTCTTGAGTCCTCTAAAAGAGCAACAAGCACTCCTAACCCCTGAGCCATCTCTCCAGCCTGGGATGACTTGCTTTAAAAGAGATGTTAAAAACAAAAAGCTTGAAGTAGAATAGTTTTCCAACTTAAAGTATAGAGGAAGGAACAGGAGGGTAGAAAGGACATCACAGTGAGAAGGCCAGATGTGCTCTGCACATGGAGGAGGGGAAACGCCATGGAAAGTATCTGCTAGGTGGCAGCACTGCATGGTTATTTAGAGAGTGGAAGTAGGGGCATCCAAACGCATGAAGGACACAGGCTTCTGCAGGAGCAGACAGCAGGATTAGCTCACTGGCCTTCCAGATCCCGCTTGTATTTATTTGTTGATTTCATTTCTTGTTTTGTTTGGTGTTTTTCTTCCTGCAACTTAGTTATAATTTGGTATGCCTTGCTCCTTTCCTTCGCTTTAAAATAAATTAAAATAAACATAAAAGGATTTTTAAAGCATTTTTTAATAAGTAGAATTTTTTAAGATGAGAGAAAACATTTACGATTCTAATTTTAGCATACTTTCCCCCCAAGAAATTTACTATTAAGCTCTGTGTAATACATTGTCACAAAGAATATATCCCAAATGCATCTTGAGAGAAGACATCATATTAAAAAATAAGGAACTTTCCTTTACAAAGTGTTAACTTGTATTCTAATGGGTAGAATAATACAGTTATATGATTTCCCATTTAATACCACATTAAGGAAAGTGTAGAGCTGGGGAGATGATAGTTCATTGAGGGAGATAGCTCATGCATAGGCATGGTGATCTAAGCTAGATCCCCTGAACCCACGTGGGTTACTTGGGAGGGTGATATGCACTTACAGAGATAGAGGAATTCCTAGGACTCACTGGCCGAGCAACATAGCCATTGAAATACTCTGTCTCATGAAACAAGACTGATGGACCCTAAAGGACAGTGTCTGAGGTTTGCTTCTGGCCTCCACACTACTACATGCACACACATATCTGACATAGATGTAAACACACACATAAACACACAGACACACACACACACAAAGTATTATATGGATAACAAGCGTGTGTGTGTGTGTGTGTTGGGTGATTCAAAAGGAATAGTGGGTTTGGACTACGAATTTTAAATCATTATAATTAAGCTCAAACACTATTAATAAAAATAGGAACTGTTAGAGTCAACTCATTTTTGTTAATGAGAAATATGTTATTTTTTTTATTCTTGTAGTGCAAAAATGCACACTTGGGATTTAATAAATCTCAGAATCACTTGGAGTAGAAGGATTTTTCTATTCTAGTGGATGTAGAAGCATCTTCCTCACAGACAGGTGTTGAAATGCTTGGGGAAGTGGATGTTGGTAGGTGAAAGGTTGGGTGAATATTAGTGGATTGGGGCAAAACTCCTTTTCCCAGATTATTCAACCACTGAAGTGTTGGATGCATACATTTCTGTCAGATATTGTCATGAAGAATAATTGAGGCCTTTTTAGCCCAGGGCCACTGCCAGCATGGAAGTGTTTGGTGCATGTCATTGAATAGCTGAGCACACTTTTCATATTCGATGGTTTCTTCAGGATTCAGAAAGCTGTAGTTGAAAAGACGAGTAGCAGCCATCAAATGGTGATCATGGCGTCTCCCATGGACACATAGCTTTGAACAGTGACTAGGACACCCTCTCAGTCTGAACAGTTAAATCATCTGCTTTTAGTCATACAATACGACCCCTAGGGAGCAACATTCATTGCTGTTGCATAGAAGAAGAGAGGCTAATGGTTCTGAATGTAGATTTATTTTTATTTTAGCAGGCTCACAAGGCAGCCATGTAGAGCAGTGCTTCTCGACCTTCTTAATGCTGCGATCCTTTAATATAGCTCCTCATGCTGTGATGACCCCAACCACTAAATTACTATGTTGTAACTTCAGAACTGTAATTTCACTGCTGTTCTGAATCATAATTTAAATATTTTTGAGGATGAAAATTTATCAAAGGAGTTGCAACTCACAGGTTTAGAGGGGCTTTTCATCATTCCAATGTGCACCAAATGCAGACTATCCATAATAACCACTGAGTGGTCCAGGTTGAATTCCTTGACAACTTCTTATTTAACTGCAAGATGAGAAACTTCGATGGTTGTTTCCCACTGGTCATTGTCAACTTCTGGTGGCATGTTACACTCTTCATTTACAAGGCTTTCTGCTCTTTTGCAAAACTTCTAGAACCATCCACTGCACTGTATATTAGTTAATATTTTCTGGGACACTTGCTTTACATTGTCATAGTATAAAATAAATAGCAAAAAATATTAATAAAATAGTAAAAATAGAGTAAACAAGTGACAAAAACATATTAAAATAATATATAGCATAGCCAAATTTAAGAATGTATCCAATATCCCCAATCCCCCCACCCTCCTACCCCACACCCTGACCTGGAATGATGTCTGTGCTGCAACTTGAAGCTACACCAGTCATGGTGCGGGTAGCATATTGATATTATTGCTGTGAGTGACTTTCACTGTCACCTAAAGCTATGGTGAGGCCAGGATCCTGCTGCCACCGAGGGCCCCATCTGAGTCTGAGAATTCTACCAGGATCTGTTTTGATGTGAGTTACCACCAAAAGCCAGGAGGAGGCCCATTACCTGAAGCCATGAGGATGTCCGTGGGCCAAGATGCTCTGGGGTCATACTGATCTGAGTGGCCTTGCATGTAACCTGAGGCCATGTTACTGTCCCAGCAGCCTCTAAGGGCCTTGTCTGGGTCCGGGGTTATACTTCAGTAGGGGCCAGAAGCTGTGTGGAGGCCCATGATATATGCTCTTGCTAACGGTGAAAAGCAAGGAAGCTACTTTTTCTGTGACATCATAGCTGGCTGCAGGTGCACAGTTGAAAGGAAGGGACATGAGAGGCTTCTCTGACAATTTCTACTCTCCCCTGCCCTGCTAAAATTAATGGCCTAGACAAGAAGCCACTGAAAAGAACAGATGCCCTCTTCTGGTACAGGCATCAGATCGTATTATAAATAGTTATGAGCTAGCTACCATGTCGTTGCTGGGAACTGAACTGGAAGAAGAGACAGTGCTCTTAACTTCCGAGCCATCTCTCCACTACTGAAGAAAACTCTTAACAAGTATGGCAGAGATGCTGAACGTAGCTTTCCACAGTTGATGGCTTCGGGTGTGGGCGCGGGAGGGGAAGGACTCACTTCTGTTTAAGGGGCAGGCCACTGAGAGTCCGACCATATTCCAGTGAGAATATAGATAATACAAAGTGATTTTTTTCCCTTATTTTTATTATTTTACTTCCTCGAGGGGAGCTCACAAAGGGGTATGGACTTAGAAGGCATGGAAAGGGATTGTGATTGGATACATGATGTGAAGTTCTCAGAGAAGCCATAAAAATGTTACATGTAGGAAAAAGAATGTATCCAACACCAAATAGCAAATCTGAAGAATGCAAAAATCAAAATCATTCTTGTAACAATCTAATAAACATATTGTGTATGTATGTATGTATGTATGTATATATGTGTGTGTATATATACATACATACATAACTATATATATATAGTTATAAATCTTCATACAAAGTTTTCTGCAGGAATTTATTTATTTATTTATTCATAAATATTTATTTCTGGTGCTGCCAGAATAAAATCTTTCCTCAACTCTACTCCATAAGCTGTCTTTCATGGCTTTCATCTGAATTACAACACAGGACCTTACCTTTACCTCAGCCTGTTGGCTTGGCCATTCCCATGCACTGCTGCACACAGGTCAAGGTCCGACTCAGGTAGCACCTGAAGGCTGCAGAATTTGCAGCTCAACACTGGAGGCTGCCAGGTTCCTTTTGGCAAATGAGATAGGAGCACAATGCCTTTTGTCACCAAGGACCAGTGTCTCTTTACAAAACGGTTCTGTTCTTTTTGTAGTCAGATCCTGAAGCAGAGATAATTGATAAAGACTCTGCAACCGAGACCTGAGAGGCTGGGACTATGTGGGGAGAGGGTCAGCTTGGAGACTTGGCCTCAGACGTGTGCACTGCACCCCTACACATGAAGCAGTTCTCCTGACTTGGGTGGCCTCATTTATTTTTCACATAACCAGCAGAAAGATGGCCTGGAGAGATGAAAGTAGGCCAGGCATTTTCCTGTGACAGCAGGCACAGTGCATCTATGCTGTCTGCACAGTGCTGTCAACAGATATTGGCTTAAGTAATTGCTTGTTCCTTCACATATCAGTCCAGTGCTAATGCAAACATAGGTTCAGCAGGAGTGGGGAGACAAGGTGAAAGGTATTTTACAAGGCTATTAACATTTCACTTCGCTTCCAGTTGGGATGGCAGAGGGAAGAGCATGCAGGGAAAACACTCAGTGGAAATTAGAATTATTGATGGTGTCAGTGTATGTGGATTTCATTCCTAGGGATCCTTAGGGTTGACTTGTTAGCATCTTCCTTGATTTAGATTCCATTCATTACAAACATTGCCCACATCACTCTGATACAACTTCAGTCACATTTACTGCAGAGTTTGAATATGTTCTTCAATCTCAAATAGAAGTAAATAATGTGTATCTAAATGATCCACGTTATTGTTTTCAGAGCTCTTTATGTATAGGACCCTGAATGTGGAAACTGAGCAGCCCCTGTTATGACTTAACTTGTGAAATGTCCTAGTGCGGGAAGTCATCTGCATGGTTAGTTCCTGTTTTTATGCTTGGGAACATCTGTTGAGCCTTAACATAGTACTTTTGGAGCTAATAAATCATTGCTTTCACCTTGTCGGGTATGCCAGTTCATTTTCTATCTTTGTTGCTAATTTTAATAACTTAAGTAAAAGCCTCTAATAGGGTACACTTGTAATCCCAGTGTGGGGTGAAGCAGGAGGACATCCATGAGTTTGCAGCTGGCTTGGGTTACATAATGAGAGCCTGCTTCCAAAGATCCCAAACACACACACAAACACACGCACATGCGCGCGCGCGCGCACACACACACACACACACACACACACACACACACACAAATAGGGAGGGAGGAAGGAAGGAAGGGAGGGAGTAAGGAGGGAGGGAGGGAGGGAGGGAGGGAACAAGGAAGGGAGGCCTATAACTTATATTTCATTAATGCATGACTTTCATAAATTCATTAGAATGTGTGCATTGGGGTGCTTCAAGGAAATTACTTTATCTGACTTCTCTCTAGAACCTTTGTTGGCTTACATCTTGCCTGTCACTGTATTTTGTCAAGTTTTGGGATGGATGACATTAGAGTTTCCATAAGTAAAATCAGACTTACTTATTAGTGAGAAAGACTAGAAGGATGAACTGTGCTGGATAACATGGCCCTTGACACGCCAAAGGATTCAGAGTCCAGTATCAGCTCCTATAAGTTGTATTTCTCATGGTTCGTTTTGGATTTTTATACTTTGAATTTTATTTAGTTTTCACTTTTATGATTCTGATAAAACACAGTTAGTTATTTAGGATACTAGAGATAGTTGTTGTTATATACAGAATGTCTTCTTGCACTGGACTTCATTTTGTTTTAGAATTTCCCAGTCTGGTGCTCTGGGAGCTTTGGCTATTTCCTCCCAAACAATGATGTCACTGATGCAGGGCAGTGCTAGGAAACACTCGGATCCCTTTTCTCCTCAGTACATCTATTCTCTCATATGTGGAGAATAGATTGTTCTCATAAAGATAGTAAGGACCAATTCAAGTTCCAGCTGACTGGCACTCTGTGAGGAGCGGGTGTGGCAGCAGTCCCAAGATGGCGCCCGGGACTGCAGCTAAGTCTTATGACTTGCACCTGACTTCCTCATACACATGAAAATAAGCCACGACCATTGTGAGAGCTGCGCAGGTTTACCATGATGCTGGCGGTATAAACAAGTTCATATTTGGTGGAGATGTGCCCCTGCCACCCTGATTGGCTGAAGCTGCGTGCCTGGTGAGGTGACGTGGCCTGCCGTGAGTGGATGGGGGCTAAGAGTATATAAGCAGACCTCCCTGTGTTCCTGGGGTCCCCGTAGCAGCATCGAGGTGTTCCTGCAATAAAGGCTGTTGAGAAGAATCCCACCGTGTTGTGTCGTTCTTGCTGGTGGAGAGCAGATGCAGCAGCACTCATCTTCTTTCTGTCTCCATTCCAACTTAACTCTTTTACTGGAATAGGGTGCAGTATTTCAATGTTATTTAATATTTAAATTGATAGGCTAAAACTCCTATAGACTTGGTAGTAGTTGTCTTCTTGGTTTAAACAAATCATTCTCAGCAAGGCATTTCCTTGAAAACGGGATATTGCAAAAGGGAGTTCCCAAACTGGAAGATGGGCAAAGAGAAACCAAGGAGACCCTAAAGGTGTAGGAATCAAGATGCTAAGGCAGGATCCCTTGGTTCAAGTGTGACTGCTCCACCATCACTTCTAATTTGACTTCTACCTACCTTCCTGTCTTTGCTGTAGTTGCCGGGGATTCCTTGTTTTGGAGCAAGCATCCAACCATCTGACTGCAGAGTCTATGAGCTTTCACAGGAGAGAATTGGGAGAGGGGTATTAGAAACTACTTTCCCCTAAGCCCAGAGGTATAAACAACTACTCCCCCCTAGTCCTGTTCAATAGACTGTTCTCTCTATGAAACACTGTGCAGTGCGGATTGGATGAGGTTCAGATGGGAGGTTAGGCAGCTGCAGATAAGTTCATATCTGATAAATAACTGCTGTTTCCATTGAGAATAAATATGGAGAATTATTCTCAAGAATCAAAGTCAAGCAAATAGAACTTAAGGGGGAATCTAAACTATATATGTAGTATATAGTACTTGTAACCCAAAGCTTATCAAAGAGAATCCGGGGAGTACACAAATGCTAATCTGAGCCCAAGCTGCATTGAAGGAAAGTAGGGAAAGACCCTTCCCACATTCATCAGGGTTCCTGCTCATCTCATTGAACCATTGGCTACATTACTCATTGGATGAGATGGAGAGGTAAATGATCCCTGGCTTCATTTCAAAGTTCTCAACAGCTCCACAGCTCTCCTAGCTGAACTCTGAGGCTGCACCTCTTGCCATCCCTCATGTTGCTTCATATTGCTATTTATTTCAGCTGTCCTCCAAAAGAGAATTCTCTCTAGATGTCTCCTTCTCACAGGAACAGTTTACTTGGCATGCCAGAATTCTCAGAGATGTTGGGAATGGAGGACTCTACTTTTGTGTGACTTCCTTGTAAGAAATTTAAATTTGCCTTGTGTCAGCTAATACTCTAAAATAATACCTCCAGTGAATTTTAAATATAAATTAACACACACCACACTTTCATCTCTAACAACTTCATCTTTGTACTTACACATTATTTCCATCGTTGAAGATCAGCCAGCTGGCACCTTGCGTCTCAGTTGGCTAGAGAAACTGAATAAAGATGGAGCTGTTCCATTTGCTAAAAACAAATGATTTATTATCTGAAATTCAAATACTTTAATATGCTCTCCAAGAAATTATCTGGTTTGGAAAAACTGCAGAAGGAAGGTTAAAGGAGGAGGAAGAGAGCCAGAGGCAAACAATTGACAAATGGGAATACTTTCTGACAGGAAAAGAAGGGGAATAAAACACTCATCTTTAAATAATGATTTTATGGCTGAGTCAGGAAATGGAAGAAGAGCATTTGAAGTCCAGATTATCTATCCTAGGCACTATGGATATTGTCCAAGGTAGAGCCATATATTCTGAAGACTGGTGGTTTTGTTTCTATTAATTTCCCTCAGAGGCTAGGGATTGAATCCCAGGTCTGGAAGCCCTAGTTGGAATCCTGACCCTATTGGGCACAGTGTGTTATCATGTCTTCATTGAGAAGTGAGTTGAACGTAAGACCTACATCTTCTAAGCTCTGAAGACCTTCTGTTAGTCTGGAGGAAATCCTCTTTCTTTGTAATTTGCTACAAGTACCCTCTTTTTAAGTTTTCTAAATTATTCTACAAAGCCTGTATAAAATATTGAAGGTCTTTAGAAAAAGGTCTTAGGGGAATCAGGTTGTAGCTTTGACTGCTTCTAGCCCTTCCTCAAACACCTACCAAGATGGGAAGACCCACATCTTCAGGGAGAGCTTCAAACAGTCTTATGACTTTAGGAGGAAGAATAATAACCTTTTGAGATGCCCACCTCCTGATATCTGAGAACTGTGATGTACTAGGTAGATCCAGTGGAATGGTTTTACATCACCCAGAATGTTCTAACTTGTTTTTGAAGTAATAAGAACAATAATACACACTCGGGAATTTTCTTTCTGAGTTTGAAGCCATGTGAGAACCGAAACATAAGAGACAGATGGAGATAGGAAAGTTTTTGCTTGTGTTCTCTGTAGACTACTCAACACTTCACCCTTAAAGTAGAAAGCTTTAGGCACCCAGACATTGCTAGAAGTCTACCAACTCAATCTCCATGAGCAACTAACACGGACCTATCCTTTCATGAAAGAGGAACTGGTGGATTCATCCTGAGAACAGGCAAAACCAAGGAGGAGGAATATGGGAGATGCTAAGCCCTGTATCCACAGGTTTCTCTCCAGTTCAGCAATGAGATCCATCACTGTTGCTCTGTCTTGGGAAAGGAAAACAGTGGAATTAAGAATGTGGCAAGCATTCTTTCATCCGGGACACAGGTTTAGGGAAGCAGGGTCCTCTTCTAGTACCTGTTAATAGTCTTTGCCATTGAGAAGGTGGAAACAGAAAAAAAAACTATACCTTAAAAATTATTCATCTAGCAGGGCAGTGGTAGTGCACACCTTTAATCCCAGTACTAGGGTGGATTTCTGAGTTTGAGACCAGTCTGGTCTATAGAGTGAGTTCCAGAATAGCCAGGGCTACACAGAGAAACCCTGTCTCGAAAAACCAAAAATAAATAAATTATATATATAATTCATCTAATGTTTAATGCAAATCCAGGAATATTGGCACACTCCTGTAATCCCAGCACTAGAGAGACTTGAGGCAGGAGGATTGCAAACTCAAGGATAGTCTGGGCAACATAAGTTTCTGTCTAAAGAACCAAAGAGACAGACAAGAAACTTTATATGCATAATTCAAGTAGTAATTCTTTTGTAAATGGCAAATGTAGATAATTTTTATTAACCAAATATCAATTATCCTTTGGTGTCTTTTGATAAATGTCGCTCATATTAATAAATGTGATTATAATGCCATGAAATAACTGATATTCTCCATACTTCCTGTATCAGCTTGGAGCTGTTTTTATACATTGCCTCATAATTTCTGGTACTGTCTTCCCTGATGTAATCTTATTGTTTTTATTCGTTTCATGTTCAAAATTCTAACTCAATGGATAGCATGTTCTGCTGTGTTTTCTAGCTATTACCTTAAGACTCTCAATTTTTTTCTGGTTGTTGCATTCACCCAGTCACTCCTGAAAAACATTTCTTCCCTGTTACACCTTAATACTTATATTAGGCTCCAAGATTGTGTGGCATAATCTTCATTTCCTAAGGCTTCCAGATCATTATTCTCTATACTGGTGTGAATACCTTCCAGAAACAGCTTCTAGGAACCAAGACTTATCTGTCATCACTGTTTCAGAGGAGTTTTAATGTTTCATAGCAGGAAGTGGGACAGGCTCAACCCATGATGGTTGGAGCCAGATGCAGTGAGACTTCACAGCATGCACAGTAGGAAGCAAATCTACAGGCCAGAGCCAGAAGTAGGGTATACTTTCCCCAGACAGTTCCCCATGTAAAGTCACCTCAGTAGTCAGATACATCGCAAGTTGGGGCCTAGCATTCAAACCATGAGTCTTAGGGGACATTTCTGATTCAAACAATGGCAGGATACAGGAGCCATATTTCTTTTACGCTCTAACCTCTCTTTGCCGTTACCTTCTGAGCACACAATAATTGCACATTTGGTATTCAATCCTGATTCCATGTGGATCTGTTTGTGAAGTCCAGTCATCATCCTGAGAGCCTTTCATTGTCCCCAGACCATGCCCCACACTTGGTCTCCATGTTGGGACTCCATTTCCTTCTTTGCAGAGTCCCTTCCTGACAGATGGTTTCAGTCATGCACAGTCATAGTCTAGAGCCAAACACTGTTCTGAAATCCTAACTCAGACTCACACCTCTGAGCTGCTGGCTCGTTTATCCTCAGGAATCATTGGATTCTATCACGTTAGGATTCTGTATTCTTTGATTCTGCTTCTTACTGTCTGCCATTTTAGCAAGCATATATGCTATATTATATCACTGAAACTGGTCCTTCTCACAAGCCAACCTCACGTTCCTAAGCTCATCTCACAACCCCAGGATCCTGTAAGTCCTATATGAATCCAGCCTACATTCTCATGATCTTGTATCTGATCTATTGTTCTCAACAGAAAAGCTGTATTTTTTTGCAGATGGGCACAAATCTGAGAGTGTGCACACCATTCATATCCAAGGGTATATTATTACCCAGATGTCTTCCATCAGTTCATTCTTCCATTGCAAGCTGTCACAGTGTCCTCAAGCTTCTGAAAGTTGTGTATCTCGATGTTCCATGAAGCTGATGACCCAACTCCTCTTTAACAGGGACTATAAAAACCATCAGACAGGAACCTCCTCACCTTCTGCTACCAATCCCAAGGCTCTCCTACACTTTAATATACTTTTCTCCTCTGCCCTACTACAAGTACAATTCTTACGGCTTTTTCATTTCCCAGAGCTCATCCCGTTGATAAATTCCCCTTAATTCCAGAGGCTGTGATTTCTCCATGTAAGCTACATCTCAGTCAAATTCCTCTTCTTCAAAAATAACAACAAAGAAAGCAACCAGATGGAGTAGAAGTGAGGGAGCCAAGCCAGTAACATGTACTAGATTGCTGGGGTAGCATTAACTTAAAAGTAGGCTGGGGCTCACCTCTCTCCAATGTTCTGTCAAACCACATTTTTTTCCACCTGGACCAGATTAATTCTTGGTGGTCCTGTTTTCCACTCACTTTCCACCCTATTTCATCCTCACAAAGTCTCATTTCTGAGCCTCCTTTTCCTCCACTCACCATAATGTGGATCCCCATCCATCACTGTGTTGTAGCTGCCTTCATCAAGGCTGTCAATGACCCTCACTCAGAAATCTGTGGTTTCCAGCCATCACCTCCCCTGACCTTATGAAATTTGCTATTGTTTACTACATTATTTTTTAAGTCTCTTTCCAGCCTCTCTCATTATGTCTTTTCAATTGCTTTAAGCAGCTTTAAGTAGCTAGCAGCAAGTTGAGCCCTTCAAGTAGCCATAACATTTCTAGTTCCTTGAGGTTCTTTTTTTTTCAGTTTCTATATTGCTCCTGGTCAAAACTCATCTAATTTCATAGTTTCACTGACTAAGCAAAATCATCTCTGGCTCTGGACAAGGTGCAGCCATTTGCAATCAACTTTTTTTTGTTTCCTGTCTCCACTTGAATATTTGGACTGGTCCTGAACTATTTTGGAATCAAGACTGACCCTGATGACATCTCTTGCACATCTGTTCACCCCTCATGTTTCTTAAAAAATGCAGATCCATAAATAATTCATGACAGACTTGACACTCATTTCATTCCTTCTTGCTTATACCTCCTGTAGCACTATCTCATGCAGGATCCTTTAAAAATCAGACAGTCTGCTCTGTCCCTTATGGCTAGCATCCTAGTTGATCCATGTTTACTTCATACTTAGACTATTAATTATTTTGACCTTCTAATGGTTTATTATTTTTTAATGCTACATCCTTAGTGACTAGAAAAGAGTTGGTGATGACTCATCGGTATAGGTGTAATCTTAGCTTAGACTACAAGAATAATATTTGGCACCAAAAGATATGTACATATGTATTCATACACATGTAAACATTATACTTGTGTGTGAATGTGAATGACCTATTATCTTTCTTAAGTGTATGCTCTGGTATACAACAAAAATCCTGTCTGGAAACTGCAAATCCAAAAAATGTGCAGTTTCTCAGATACTCAGGTTGTTGTTATAGCTGAAATGCTGTTAATAGATATATTTGCTTCAAAAGTAAGTCTAAAACTCATTAAGCAATCATTTGCCTCTGTTACACTGTGTCCATGTAGGCCTGCAGCTACCCCACATAGGGTACCCTTCAGCTTCTTGCTCTTGCCCCAGGCTATGAAGTATCTCTGCCCTTTAGCAGTCTACAGTGTCCCGACAGACTCAGGAAGTGTCTGTCTACTCATTCCTTCATTCCAGTTGTTTTTCCTTCAGACAGGCACAATTGACCCCCAAATGACTTCCCAGTTATATTTTCTGCTTCACATTTCATAGCTCATCTCATGCATTTTAAAATGTCTGCAGTGTCTCTCTCTTATATATCACCATTAAAATGTTCATCGGTTTTCCCAGTAGACATAATAGAAAGCCCTGGGTAAGTAAATGAAGCAATCAAGTGGTCACTAAACCTAATCATCTGTCTCCTCCTCCCCCATCACTCCTTTTGTTTGTCCTCCTTCCTCTTTCCAGATTCTGGCTTTCCATCTCCCCTTCTCTCCCCTCCCACAGCTGAAATAAGAAACTCACTGGAATGGACATAAGAGTTGAAAACATGCTACCTTTTCATGTGAAGTTTATTTTGATTCCATCTGAGTCCACAGGCTATTCTGCCTCAGACATAATAAAATCCGAACCATTCTAGGCTCTCTTTAGTGATATTTAGTATAAATCACATTCTAGCCCTCTAAAATCAAGGGGTTAATTTTTTAGACATACACTTGATGAGCAAAAACATTTGAATGTGCTTGACAGTAGATGGTTTCATGAGGGTTTCATTTTTACTGCTGTTTCATTAATACTTGGCAAATTCGTCTTTGTGTCAAGCTATGTTAAAGCAGTTTTAAAAGAATTGACACCAGAGGATCTTCATATATACATGATGGAATCACAGGCCACATTTATTTAATAAATCTACAGATTTAGTCCTTTTCTACAAAGTTATCCTTGAAGCACTTTAAAAACTAGAAAAACATCTCTTTGGAATTATCATATAGAGCTTTTCCTTTTGGCCTTTTGTTGGGAGCCATTAAGACAGCACAATTGTCCTGTTCTCTGAAGTGGGCCTCTCCCCCCCGAGAAGAAAAGGGGATCAAAAGCGGGCCACCAATACACCGCTCTGAGAACAACCACAGAAGGTTCCAGCCCTAAGTCATCGTGAGGTCCTGACCACACCCTGATACCACCAAGTTCCTGCTTCCCCTAAAGAATGTGCAATTCTATTGCCCCACCCCTCCTGCTGAAAGGCACTTCCCCTTTTGCTTGTGCATTTAAACCTTGGGCCTGGCTAATACATTGGAACCTTGATGCCACTCAGAATGTTTCCATGTCGTTATTTGCACAAGGTTCTCATCTCTCTCTACCCCCCCAATTTGGTTCTTAGGAGAAGGTCCCCTTGAGACCCTTGAATAACTGGACCTGCTGGACGGGTTAGCCTTTTGGAAGGGAGGAGGGAGAGAAAGGAGAAAAGATGGTAGGAGAGGAGAGAACAGAAGGAAAAATGGGGAGAAGGGTCCTTTTCTCTGTATCTTTATTAGCTTGTGTGGTATCATACCCGATGCTCCAAATCCAATTTCTTCTTATTATGAAAATTTATCAACAGCTGGATTTCTGGGAAAATTTGGAGAGGGGATATTGTCCTTGAGGTTTTGTACTAACCGTAGAGGAGTTTAGGTCATTGTCAAGATTAGGAATCAGTTAATATATGTCTTGAAGAAAATCATATAAGGAGATAGTCTCTGCTGTAAGGCAAAAGACACCGTCAATAAGACAAAAAGGACACCAACAGATTGGGAAAGGATTTTTACCAATCCTAAATCTGATAGGGGACTAATATCCAATATATACAAAGAGCTCAAGAAGCTGGACTCCAGAAAACCAAATAACCACATTAAAAATGGGGTACAGAGCTAAACAAAGAATTCTCAACTAAGGAATACCCAATGGCTGAGAAGCACCTGAAAAAATGTTCCACATCCTTAATCATCAGGTAAATGCAAATCAAAACAACCCTGAGATTCCACCTCACACCAGTCAGAATGGCTAAGATCAAAAATTCAGGTGACAGCAGATACTGGCAAGGATGTGGAGAAAGAGGAACACTCCTCCACTGCTGGTGGGATTGCAAGCTTGTACAACCACTCTGGAAGTCAGTCTGGAGGTTCCTCAGAAAATTGGACATAATACTACCAGAAGATTCAGCAATACCTCTCCTGGGCATATACCCAGAAGAAGTTCCAACTGATAATAAGAACACATGCTCCACTATGTTCATAGCAGCCTTGTTTATAATAGCCAGAAGCTGGAAAGAACCCAGATGTCTCTCAACAGAAGAATGGATACAGAAAATGTGGTACATTTACACAATGGAGGACTACTCAGCTATTAAAAGCAATGGATTTATGAAATTCTTGGACAAATGGATGTATCTGGAGGATATCATCCTTAGTGAGGCAACCCAATCACAAAAGAGGTCATTAGATATGCACTCAATGATATGTGGATATTAGCCCAGAAACATAGAACACCCAAGATACAATTTGCAAAACACAAGAAAATTAAGAAGAGGGAAGACCAATGGGTGGATACTTCATTCCTCCTTAGAATAGGGAACTCCTTAGAAAGGAGTTACAGAGACAAAGTTTGGAGCTAAGATGAAAGGATGGACTATCCAGAGACTACCCCACCCAGGGATCCATCCCATAATCAGCCACCAAACCCAGACACTATTGCATATGCCAGAAAGATTTTGCTGAAGGGACCATGGTATAGCTGTCTCGTATGAGGCTATGCCAGTGCCTGGCAAATACAGAAGTGGATGCTCACAGTCAGCTATAAGATGGAACACAGAGCCCCCAATGGAGGAGCTAGAGAAAGTACCCAAGGAACTGAAGGGGTCTGCAACCCTATAGGTGGAACAATATGAACTAACCAGTACCCCCAGAGCGCGTATCTCTAGCCCCAGTACAGGGGAATGACAGGGCCAAGAAGTGGGTATGGGTGGGTAGGGGAGCAGGGTGGGGGGAGCGTATAGGGAACCTTCGGGATAGCATTTGAAATGTATATAATGAAAATATCTAATAAAAAAGAAAGAAAAAAGAAAGAAAAAAAAAGGAGAGGGTCTCTGAAACAGGAAGAAGAGTCATTGTGAACTTACTCAGGTGTCATGAATTTTGCCATTAATTATTTGGTGCTCCAGAGTCAGGGGAGTCCCACTTAGGGGTCCTTGGAAATGCAACCTTCTTATATTAGTTGAGTTTCCTGCTCCCCCCCCCACTCTCCTGAAAGAGAGAGAGAGAGAGAGAGAGAGAGAGAGAGAGAAAGAGAGAGAGAGAGAAGCACTTAAAAATTTTAATGCTAGTTAACTAAATACCCATCCTTAAGGAAAAGAAATATTGGAGAGGGGCACACATTACTCAGTGAGACTAAGTTATAATGCTTCTTTGAATGTAAAAATAGTTTCTTTTTGTTCTCTTTTAAAATAGTGTGTGTGTGTGTGTGTGTTTTGTTGTTGAGACTGTTTTTTGTTACAAGCCGTTCTTACTATGCATTAGTCACTGAATTAAGAGTTCACACTTTGACTTGTTTTGTCTTCAAAACATCATACACTCAGCATTAACACTGTCTTCAGTTCTCCAAATGGTAAAACAGAGTCTAGCTTTGGTCCCAAGCTAGCTTCAAATTCTCTGTGGATGACCTCTGCCTTCTGACTCTCCTATCTCTACCTCCTGTGTACTCAGATTGTACATGTACACTGCCATGCACAGTTTATCTCATCCTGGGGATAGAACCCAGCACCCCAACCATTCTAAGCATTCCCTCTCCCAACTGAGCTATGATCCTAGCTTCAGGTTTTCATTTTTTAAATAATAAATTATGAGAAGGACATTGGTGAGAGTCAACATTAGAGAAAAGGACAACTGACTCTTAAAGACAAAATTGAGGGCAGATCTGGGAACTTACCTCTCCTGGCCTCTGTTTTGTTATTTGGACATTTGGAGACAATGTTAATGCTCACTCTATTGCAGTGTTGTAAAGATAAAGCAAGCCAGTACTAGCACTTAATCCAGCGACTAGAGCATAGTAAGAACAAACTGCTTGTAATTTTAAAAACAAGCCAAACCTAAACCTCTTCAAATGTGAAAAGCCTTTGAGGTCAGCCTCAGAGGACTTCTTCTTCTTTTTCTTCTTCTTCTTCTTCTTCTTCTTCTTCTTCTTCTTCTTCTTCTTCTTCTTCTTCTTCTTCTTCTTCTTCTTCTTCTTCTTCTTCTTCTTCTTCTTCTTCTTCTTCCTTTTCCTCCTCCTCCTCCTCCTCCTCCTCCTCTCCTGGCATTGGCTTAGAGTGGAGAATTCCAACTGTAAATACAGTTTGCTAGTGGATTAAATGTGGCATACGAAGAACAAAGAAAATGTTGTGGTTTCAAAGCTAAAGCAGAGAGTTGGGAGCCAGCCATTATCATACAGAGACAAGGGGCAGATAGAGTTTGGCTCTGGACAGACGATATTTACTTTCTAACCTCAGTAAGGACATCAATGCTAGTCTTTTATACCTCTATTAACTGCTATAAAGTCATCAGTGCACAGGAGGATGTCTAGACTTAAGCAGTGAGTGTAATGTAATACAATGCAAGCAAGAAGACCATATGTAGGCATTTTTAAAAGCTGATGTTAATAAATTTTCTCTGACATTATTAATTATGTTGTCTTTGGCTCCAGCCAAAGTCTCAACTGACTGAGTATCTTTTTCTAATAGAATAATCTAAACTTCAAATCCAGAACTTTCTGTGCCATTTGTAGAACTGCTTGTAGGACATTGTTTACATCTTTTCCTGAACTTGGAAGATCAAGAAGTTGCTCAGAGGATCTGCCTGGATTGACAAGTCTTGGAAGTTCTCCAATGGAGAAGGTGGCACAATGAGACTAAAGAAAACAAAGCTCTTTGAGGGAAGAGGTCCTGATGTGCGGAAAGCAAGGCAGATGATAAGGGATGTTCAGGGTGGTTTTGTCTGCCCCACTAATCATTATTCCAAGCCTTTCTCTAGGGACCAGAGACTGTCAGCTATACAGCATTGCTTCTCTGTCCCACCTCCTGCTCAGTGAGAGTCACAGCAGGAATGCCCTTCTTCACCCCCACTTCAAAGGTAAAGGCAGGCTGTGCTTGGACTACTGTGTTATTAATTTTTATTATCCAAAGTGTCATTAAATGAATCTCAGCCCGGGTTTCTACTTCTCTGCTCAGTCTGTGTTACCACCCCCTGACTAATTATTACCAAGCAAGCAAGCATGAATTAGTGGCAGACACATACATGGCAATTACACCAGGGAGAAACAAGAGGGCTGAACAGCATATCCCCTCAGAGCACAAAGACTAGCGAGGCAGAGAACAGACTTCAGTGTTTTAGCCACATGTGCATCTCATCGACTTCATGGGAAGTAAGAGCCTCATGTCAAAACATCTGGGTACAATTTTCTGGTGTTTAAACAGCCCTGGCCCTGGAGTTGTCCTGGTGGTATTTTGACCAGATGTGATCACCCCACTCCTTTTTTGCTTTGCTCTATCTTTAGATTTTTCTGCTTCTTGCAAAATGAAGTTCTTACTTGCTCCAGCTCTTGGTCAGACCCACCTATTGGGGTTTGAAGCGATGAGTTCCTCACCCCCCACACACACACCCATATCTCATCACCTAGTTTCTGCCATACTGAATTTCTGATCACTCCATTGACAAGACAGAAGGCTGCACTTTGCTACCTGATTTGGTGAAATCTGTAAAAAAACAGCTGACACAGCACCCATGACTTTTACTGACTTCCCCAAGCAACTAGACCCTCTCTACTTTGTTTTCTGTTCCCTATCTGGAACAGCGCTGCCAAGCTACAGCTGTAAGTTCACTGCTCTCACAGATCACTTCTCAACTAGCATGTGACCTGCAGGGGTTTAGGGGTGGACTATCCTGAGCTTGACACGTAACCTCCCAGTTCACCAGCCATTCAGTGAATGGAACACTGCTGAACTGATTTTCTTGTGCACAGAGAGAATCATTAGGTCAGAAGAGATAACTGAAATACCCTTTTCACTCAATAGTTGGTACTGTTTACTAATTAAAAGGACATTTGGGGAGGATGTATATACCCCATAGGTTTGAAGATCAGTGTGAAGTATGTGTGATATCTAATGAAATAGGGATTTTCTGTTTGGCCAGAGACTATCAGAATCATGTGGGGCCTCTAGAATCAGAACCTTTGAAAGTAGGGACTAAGTCAGATAAAATAGCTTTTATAATTTCCTGTGAACCTATCTTTCTCACCATCTTTTCCTAGGATGACTGGTTTTAAATGAATGTTATTAATTCAAGGATAAATAGGTGGCAAGACATAAAAGACCATTACAAATAAGTGTCAAGGTCTTTAAAAACAGAAAGCGATGACAGAAAGAAAGTGAGTATTTAGGATCAGTCCTGTGAAAAACTATTATTCAATTAGCTGACATTTTTATAATTGATGAGAGGCCAACCTAACCCAATGGACTGTCTGGAGTTGTTGTCATGTGGGTCATGGGAATTGAACCTGGAACATCTGGAAGAACAGGTAGTGCTTTTAATCCCTGAACCATCTCTATAGCCCCACTGGGGTGGACTTTTAAAATGTTGATTATATATACAAGAGGATAGTAGACTTACTAACCAGTTTGTTTACATGTCTTAACTACATTTCTGAAACAAACAAACAAACAAAAAACAAGCTTTGGAAGCTTGACCTCAATTTCTTTGTATATATGCAGAAATTATATTGCTATAACATCTGGTAATTTTTATATTTTATAAAAATATAAAATATTTTATATTTTAGTTGTTTAAAGAATATCCATGTTGCTTTTCATAGTAGCTATGACATTTTTACATTCTCAAGAATGGTATGAGAAGTTCTAGATTCTCTACCTTCATGCTAAGGCAGGCATGTATAGTGAATAACTAACTTAGTAACCTGAAACTTGACTTGGTTTGGGCTGTATGCACACCCCCTCTCCTAACAATGAGCTTAGCAAGGTGAGACTTCCACATGAATCCAGGTACAAGCACACACAACTCCAATCAATATATACAGTTTTGCTCCCACTAACAACCACCAGAATTTCTTTATCTTCAGTAGCATTCTATTCAAATGTATTCCAGAAAATATTCAAGCAGATATCATAGGTGACCATTCTGGTCAAGGCTGGCTTTGGTACATGTGCAAAAAAAGTAAAATGTGTCCTTTGAGTGCAGTCTTATGGCAAAACTTCAATTACCATCTTAAACATATGCATAATTGGGCATATTTATGATTAAAATCAGTTGTTCTTCAGAAAGGGACATCTATGCTAGAGAAAAGATTACAGAAGTTAAATTTGTTCATAAATTAAAATAGAAGATCAGCTGGGCGTGGTTTTCTAGCTTCAATCTCAGATCTGGGGAGGCAGAGACCGCAGAGGCAGAGGCAGAGGCAGAGGCAGAGGCAGAGGCAGAGGCAGAGGCAGAGGCAGAGGCAGAGGCAGAGGCAGAGGCAGAGGCAGAGGCAGAGGCAGAGGCAGAGGCAGAGGCAGAGGCAGAGGCAGAGGCAGAGGCAGAGGCAGAGGCAGAGGCAGAGGCAGAGGCAGAGGCAGAGGCAGAGGCAGAGGCAGAGGCAGAGGCAGAGGCAGAGGCAGAGGCAGAGGCAGAGGCAGAGGCAGAGGCAGAGGCAGAGGCAGAGGCAGAGGCAGAGGCAGAGGCAGAGGCAGAGGCAGAGGCAGACAGATCTTTGTAGTTCTAGGCTAGCTTGTTCTACATACCAAATTCCAGGGCAGTTAAGGCTACATAGAGAGGCCCTGACACCCCCCCCCAAAAAAAAAAAGAAAGAAAGAAAGAAAGAAAGAAAGGAAGGAAGGAAGGAAGGAAGGAAGGAAGGAAGGAAGGAAGAAAGAAAGAAAGAAAGAAAGAAAGAAAGAAAGAAAGAAAGAAAGAAAGAAAGAAAGAAAGAAAGGGAAGAAGAAGAAACCAAAAACAAACAAAAACAAAACAAAAAAAAAACAAACAAAAAAACAAAACAAAACAAAAATATAAAATCATCCAAATTACCAGATCTTCTGTCTTCTATACCCCATAAAGGGAAGCCCTGCCCAGTATCTGGAGCCCTTGAGTGTGCCCTTTCTCCGGTGGCTAATGCACATCTTAGCAGCATGCTCGTAGTTTTACTTTGGGTTTGCTCTTAATATAACTTCTTGCTGCTTTACTTCTTGTGCATTTTCAACTCCTTGGATAAGCCCAAGGACCTGGAGACAATGGGTCCAGATACCGACCACTAGAAACACTGCTAACATTCACCATGTCTCTTTATACTAGACATCCTGACAAATTAGAGGCTATATATCATGCAGATTTGATTTGCATTTTTCATGATTAGTAGCACTGATCATTTTTTCATATATCTGTTGGCGCTCCATATGCCTTTTTTTTCTAGAAACATCTGTTCAAGGTTTGAGATTCCTTTTTTTTTTTTCCTTTGTGACAGTGTCTCATGAAGCCAAGACTGGCTTAAACCTGCTACATAGCTGAAGATGACAATGAGCTTCTGATCCTGCTACTTCCACTTCCTGCATTCTGGGATCACTACTACTTCCTGCATGCTGGGATCACCAATTCCTATATACTGGGAACACTATTTCCTGCATGCTGGTAACATGACTTCTTACATGCTGGGATCACCACTTTCTGCATGCTGGGATCACCACTTCCTGCATGCTGGGATCACCACTTCCTGCATGCTGGGATCACCACTTCCTGCATTCTGGGATCACCACTTCCTGCATGCTGGGATCACCACTTCCTGCATGCTGGGATCACCACTTCCTGTATACTAGGAACACTACTTCCTGCATGCTGGTAACATGACTTGTTGCATGTTGGGATCACCACTTCCTGCATGCTGGAATCATAGGCACATGCTACCACTCCTTTTTTATGTGGTGTTGAGGGAACTGACCTAGGGCCTTCTCTAAGCTATACAAATGGCTCCACCAACTGAGCCACATATTCAATCTCTCAATTTTAACACTTTATTTACAAAATGAGGAAGGTACAGCTGTTAGAATACTCACCTCCGCAGCCACAAGTAGGTTGACTGAGGTACATAATAGGTTCCAGGGGAAAATAACCAGCTCAGAGCAGGTCAGGAAATCAAGTGTTGACATTTCAATTTCCTGCTCTTTGGAACTGTATTTGTTAAATTCCTATGAGCCTTTGTTTAACCACAGATATAGAGTGGTCATAAGCTTGTTGTTCATGTGTTTTGTTTCCCTGGCCTTGGAAGTCATGCCTTTCATTTTGTTGTCTGCTGTTGTCTGAGCTAGGACACAGTGTTTGCATTTTCATTTTGTTCATCCAGCACTGGCTGTGATGGCTTTGTGTGTATCTGCCAATTAAAGCATGAATACAGCAATTACGACTCTTAAAGCCAGATACTCATTAATCTTGACCTGTTGTCATTGTGCTGCTCAGTGGCAGAAAATATAACTGGGCTTAAAGACCAATTTCATAAGCAGAGGAGTCTTGGAGCAAATACAGAATTTACTGTAGAAAATATTGCAGTATGAGTGAAGTATATAGCCATGGTAAATACAAGTTTTTTTGTGTTTGTTACCACTATCTCTTGGTTACTTTTTGTATTGCCGTGACAAAACACAGTGGCCAACGCAAGTCTGGAAGGAAGCATATAATAGGTAGGGGCTTATGGTTTCAGAGAGTAAGTCCATGATGCTCATGATGGAACACATGGGAGCAGATAGGCAGGCATGGTACTGGGACAATATCTGAGAGCTTACATCTGATTCACAAACATGGGGAAGAGAAAAAGGAAGCTAACTGGAGCTGTTACATGCTTCTAAAACCTCTAAGCCTACCCCCAAATGGCACACCTCCTCCAATAAGGCCACACATTTAATCCTTCCAAAACAGTTCCAACAACTGGGACAGAGCATTCAAATACATGAGCCTCTGGGGCCCATTCTCCTTCAAACCACCACAACTCTTGAGAAGCTAGAAAGAGTTGAGTGTGGGAGACATTCAAGCAGAATAGGAAGAGGCCTTAGGGTTCTGAGCATTACATCTGTTTTCTTAGTTCTCTGTACTTTTCAAATATCATTTTATGTGCTTGAAGTCCAGTTAACCCAGAAAACAGTTTGCTAATTGCCTTTTCCATTTGCCTTTTTGACCGCTGTGTGTTTGAATGGCAGTGTTAGCCATCTGTTTCATATTCATTTACACTTGCCTCTACTACATGTAATTTGGAGGGAGCAAAGTCCAAGAACACTTTCCTTTTAGATTCAGTTGACAAAGATGGGTCTTCAGGTCCTCAAAGTAAAATTATGGACATATAAGTATCAGAACCATCTGACCTAATCCCTGTTGTGTGAGCACAACACAACACAACACCAATGGCTCCCTTTCATAGATCCGTGTTTTCTGCTTTCTCATTGTTTGCCTCCTTTGGGTGTTCTCTTTCTTTGAGTTCGTCACATACCATGCTGTCCCATGGTAATGCTCTGAATTATGGTCCCAAACACAGTTGTCCAGATTCCAGTGACCTTTTCTACACTTCCTAACTGAAAGTTTCTCTGAACGTGTGCTGAGGTGTTTCTCCAGGGAAGAACCTATAAAACTCCTTTGCAACTAGATGCCAACAATGATTTTACAGTGATCTTGTAACCACTTGAGAAAGATAGAACTTTATCCCTCATCTGGTGGTTGACTGAGCTACACTGCTTATATAAACTGCAGAGTAGAAATTGAAACTCAGGTTGTTAAAGTCCAAGGCCACATCTGTAGATGCCATACTTCTTGCTTTTAGTTGATGTAACCCCTTCCTAAGGTCTTGACACTTAAGCATCACTTCTGAAAGTACCACAGTGCTGATGCTCAGGAGCTTTACAGACCAACCATTATACTTCTATAGAAGACCTGGAGCAACAAAACACCTGACCTCAGGGCGTGTGAACCACAAAGTCTGGTGAGTGAGTGAATGAATTACTGTACACTTATTGCAGGTTGGCTCACAATATGCAAAGATAAAGAACTATTTCCCTTTGTATTTTAAGTGTCCAGATAAGATCTTCTTGTCTTAATAATCTATCTTCAGGCCTTCAATGTGGGTCATAACCATAGTAGGTAGTTCTGAAGTCTGAATTTGCTTTCCTTTTAACGTTATAATGTCCAAATGACTAACTGTTTTCCATTCCACCAGGCATGGGTAACTCAGTGTTGTGTTTCCCAGATGTGGTTTTCAACTAGCAGTAGCTGGGGACATTGGCTGTGCCACAGGTCTACTGAATCAGAAGCTCTAATAGAGCAACCTAAGAGATTTTGATGTTCACTCAAGTTTCTGTACCACAAAGTCAATATGGTGGAAGATATTCCCCTATTAACTACATGCTGTGCTAAGAATAATGCATTTTTTGAACGGAGTTAGATTTGGCTATATTAGTAGCAAACATGCTTTTTAGATATAGTCTTTGGAGGGAAGGAGCATGAATCCAGGCCAGGAGGCAAAACAGGCTCTAAGGGGTGTAAAATGCCAATGTAAATATGGAGCTCTCTGTGGAATCTTCACAGCAAGAATGAACCTTGAAATTGATTCCAGTATCCAGGGTGAGGACAGGAAATACAGGGCATAAACACCAACAATATCGGGACCCTTCCCCAGCAAAGCACCCCAAACTGAGTGTCTCTAACACAGAGCTTGGTAGTTACATAGTTCTGGAGTCTGAAATCTGAAACCTAAGTGTCAGCATGCGCATGCTCCCAAAAGATGCCTTTAGGGGAAAATCTGATGCCTTCTTCTGATTTCTGGAACCGTAGGCAACCCTTGGTGTCTAGATACACCAGCCCAATCTTCCATTTCCAAATGACATTACTACTACAACTACTACTACTGCTGCTGCTGCCGCTGCTGCTGCTGCTGCTACTGCTACAATTGAGTTTAGATTTATTCACTTATTTTGTGTTAGTGTTTTGCCTGCGCATACTTCTGTGCACCACTTTCATGCTTGGTATCCAGGAAGGTCAGAAAGGATTACAGAAGCCCCTGGAAGTGAAGTTAGAGATGTTATGAACCACTATGTGGATGCTGGGGATCAAACTTGGGTCCTCTGAAGGAACAGCAAGTACTCTTAATCACAGAATCGTCTTCATCTCTCCAGATCTGTTTGATTAAGACATACATGGTCTGACCATGCAGCTTTGGCTGGCCTGGAACTCTATACAGACAAGGCTGATCTGTCTGCTGGAGATATAGGCTTTGCTATAATGCCTGCATTTCCTCAAGTGCCTTCACATCACCACATGCCATTTAATTTTGTGCACAAACTTCCCCTTCCTATAGGGCTATCAATCATTTTGGATCAAGGCTCACTATAAAAACCTATTTAAATTGGAGGACTTCCTTAATTGTTTTCCCCACATTCTAAAATTCTGAGGTTGAAAACTTAATCTTATTCTTTTGAGGGGATATAATTTAACCCGTAATCCTGTCCCTGTGTAGAGTGCAAAGAATAAAGAGAGAAGAATGGAACAGAGTGTTGTCCCTTTGGTGAAAATACGCCAGAAAACAGGGGTAAGATCATTATTATCTTGGGGTTCTCAATATGACAGCACCTCTCTAGTCCAGGTGGTATTTGATCTGACCTAACTGAATGACTTTTTAGTGATTCAGTGATTCAGTGATTTTAGTGATTCTTTGTGAGGGCATGTGTGTGTGTGTGTGTGTGAGTGTGTGTGTGTGTGTGACATATAGGTCTTATTCTTTCTGAGTCATTCCACTGTCGGCACCGGTCTCCTTCTCAACTTGCAGTGCATAGAATACAGACCACATATTGTTGTTCCACCTACAGGGTTGCAGATCTCTTTAGCCCCTTGGATATTTTCTCTAGCTCCTCCATTGGGGGCCCTATGATCCATCCAATAGCTGACTGTGAGCATCCACTTATGTGTTTGCTAGGCCCCGGCCTGAACTAACCAGTATTCCGGAGCTCTTGACTCTAGCTGCATGTGTATCAAAAGATGGCCGAGTAGGCCATTACTGGAAAGAGAGGCCCATTGGACACGCAAACTTTATATGCCCCAGTACAGGGGAACGCTAGGGCCAAAAAGTGGGAATGGTGGGTAGGGGAGCAGGGGTGAGGGTATGGGGGACTTTTGGGATAGCATTGGAAATGTAATTGAGGAAAATACGTAATAAAAATGTATATTAATAAATAAATAAATAAATAAATAAATAAATAAATAAATAAATAAATGTGAATAAAGGTCATGTTTAAATCTTAAAAAAAAAAAAAAATAGAGACCACAGTATCGTAGAGAGTGTGAAGCAGGTATGTAGCTCCATGAATCTGTTGCCTTATCTATAAAAGAATGCCAGTCTTCCTCCTGTGATAGGATCTGCTGTGAAGCCTGTAAGAGAAGATACCATACAAAGAGACCAAACAGACTGTTTAAATGAGTCTTTCCTCCACCTTAGTCTCAGCCTCACTCTTTGTGGGATTTTTTTAGTGGATGCTGAAGTCATATCCTAAGGCACTCTATACAGAGAGGTAGTGGTGGGTCTGTGGAACATGGCTGCTTCTCGAGAGCACACTTCCCCTCTAGTTCTTTCTAAATGCTCGAGAAGTCAGAGAGCTAATCACGTAGTTGAGTAAGTAGGTTACTAGACGTAGTGGCATCAAACAGCGTTCCCTTCTCTCTGGAGATGTTTCTCTTCCTAGCGCCTTGGCATAGAGATTACATTCTGGACCTTAGCTTCTCCTTGTCTTTTGTGTGGAGAAGCTCAGCTCTCAAGATGAGCTGTTTCTTCTTTACCTGGCTTGTCCTCCTCAATGCTTGCCATCCTACAGAGTTTAACGGTTCCTCTCTCCAGAGTCTTAGACCAATTCTGGTAGCCTTCTTACCATGATTTTTATTTTTTGTCCATAAAATTCCAGACCTGGTTTATTAAGGCTGAGATTTCTCTGTGCTAGCCAATGAGAGTCAATCAGTAGCCAGAGTTCCAGAAGGCCTGCCATGCTGATATTTGTCTTCTCTCCCTCTCCCTTCCTTTTCTTCCTTGTTGTCCCTATACCCCATCCTTTCCCTTTCAGTTAGCCTCCAAGGCTGAACTATTGACTATTGAACCTGGGCATTCGGTATGTACGGGTGAGGGTGTAATTGTGGTAGGAAGTACAGTGGAGGAACAGCATCTGATTCTGGAATTCGGAGTTTGAGTCCTGACTCTTTTCCTTAGTGACTTCAGGAAATTACTCAACCATCTGAGACAATAATTCTGAAACTTCAAATCTTTTCAAATAATAGAGTCAAATTATTATGTCCATCAAGAGGGATAATATAAAAATATATATATATGTATATACATACATGAAAAGACTCATGGGAGTTGTTTTTAGATTAATTGGAAGATTTCTAAAAAAACAAAACAAACAAACAAAAACAAAAACAGATTTGTCTACAGCTGGTACATTTAAATCATTGGTTGACATCTGGTTCATACTTTGTGCCATGGAACTGGTATGATAACAGCCCACAGTTTCAAGGTTAACTGCTGAAAAATAAAAGTTATACACAGCCCCATACTAACAAAGATTCAGATATCTTTTATTATTTGACAGATGTGACAAAACCCTGGAAGACTAACTAGTCTTCTTGAGAGGGCCTTCTTCACTGAGCTGGCTTACAGACCTAGAGGCTGCCTCTGGCCATGTAGTCATAGGATGTTTGCCTGCAATCCTACTCTGCAAAGGCTCAGATCTCCAAGAGTAAAGACTAGAGCAAGGGAAGACGTTAGATTGGCAGGATGTCATCAGAGTGCATCAACTTGCTCTCAGGGCTGACTCAGAGGTGAGCAGCAAGAGGCTGCATTGTGCTAAGAAAGGTGTAGAAGCATTACTTCTCATTGTGGTTTCCAGGGGAGGTTTCAACTTTGAGACTGGATATTCCATGACACAAGGAACTTCCATCTTCTTCACCTGCTTCCATTGTCTCCTACTCCTGCTAAAGAAATCAGCTTGACAGGACACTGATCTGAGGGCAATTGCAAGTATTTTTGAAGGGGTAGAACATCAAAGAAAATACTTGTGTGAAAAAAAAAAAACTCATGGGGCTAGACATATGGCTCAGTGGTTAAAAACACTGGCTTGCTCTTCCAGAGGACCTAGGTTCAATTTCTAGCATCCACATGGAAGCTTACAACTGTTTGTAACTCAAATTTCAGGGGGGATCCAACACACTCACAGACATACCTGCAGGCAAAGCACATAAAATAAACGTTCATCACAAGGACATAGAGAGGAATCCTTGTCTGTCTGTCTGTCATAGAAGGCACTTCTCTCATGGCCTACAGAGAACATCACAGCATCCTTTAATTCCAAGAAGAATGGTTTGAAATCATTTTCCCAAAGGAATTTATTATAGAGAGCCACAGACCTAATAAATGACTTTCCTCGTCATTCCACAGGGAGGCCCTCTATTCTGAGGAGTCCTTAATTTCAATAATCCCTTTTCAGTTTTCTAAGACTCCCACGAAGAAAGCAGGTCCACATATCCTGCCATCCCTCCACTCCAGGACTGATCTCTGACTAACAGGAAATGGGATCAAAGTTAGAAATACATCCAAAAGAAATCCAGACACCAGATATGATGAAATGAGGAGTGAGTGGAGGTCATGTGGGATGATGGGATGCTAGCCATCAATGTCACTTAGATTAGGAAAGGGCCTTATATAAGAGCAGGGACTACATCCATTAAACAAGAACAATGAGCTGAAGATCAGCTGCCACACCCAGCCTCAGGGACTGAGTAACTACTGGATGCTTGGACTTCTCCTTCATAGCCAGCCATTGCTGGATTAGCAGCACTTCAGCCTTAAATCATTCTAATAAATCCCCGTTCTGTATATACACAGAGAGATTCATGCTGTAAGTCCTGATACTCCAGAGAACCCTGACTAATACACGGAACTATCTTTTGGTTTTGGTTTTGTCATTTGTTTTTGTTTTTGTTTTTGTTTGTTTGTTTTAAAGTGTTTATGTATTTGAGTACACTGTAGCTGTCTTCAGACACACCAGAAGAGGGTGCCAGATCCCTCAGAACTGAAGTTATAGATGGTTGTGAGCCACGATGTAGTTGCTGGGAATTGAACTCAGGACCTCTGGGAGAGCAGTCAGTGCTCTTAACTGCTGAGCCATCTCTCCAGCCACAAGGAACTATCTTAAAATTTCAAATTGTACTTTAGGAGAAGAAAAAGCAAATAAAAGAGTACTATAAAATCATGGGATTATGAGAGCTCTGGCACTCTGTCCAAACTTTCTTTCAGGCATTTAAAATTTGTTCACCCACTAGACCCACCTGCCTGAATCTTGATGCTTCAACTCTTTCTCAAATCCTTACTTGGTTGTAAACACTGAGAACCAGAGATGTTTACCAGGTGGCTCAAGCTCACATAACTGGGTATGTTAGGTTTGACATCATCAGTAACTGTCCCATGAAGATATGTTTGCAATATATTGTTAGTAAATGTATCACCATTTTTGGAACATTTGATAGAATACCAGACAGAAGCAACTTAATGAATGAGGGTTTATTCTGACTCTTGGCTTAAGAGTGGATAAATATGTTACTGTGATGGAGACTTGCGGTAGGTGGTCATTCTGCCATAGCTGACAGAAAGTAGAGATCTCAAGCTCTTCTACAGCAGCCAATTAGATCTTGTCTCTTAAGGATGCACTCTTCCACCCCCTACCCCCAAACAAGGTCATCATCTGGGAGCCAAATATTCAAATACATGAGCCTGCTGGGGTCAGACATTACACACTCAAACTAGCATGATTGAAAACAGCAGCAACAGTTACAACAAAATCCTTTCACTAAATATTGTATCTCTGTCTCTGTCTCTTTGTCTCTCTGTCTCTCCCTCCCTGCCCTCTCTCCCTTTCTGTGTTTGTGTGTGTTTGTGTGTGTGTGCTTTCTTCTCTGGTTGGTGACTGAAGTTTGTTTATTTCTATTGTTTTCCTTTTGATTGTATTTCCCCCAATATAATTGCAGGACTATTGTTTTGTAGTTAAATAGGGAAATCAAGTAGTTTAGCATATGAATATGCTATATGCTAATTAGTATGAAGGGCTGGATTTCAGGAAGAGCCAGAACAAAGGACTCAAAGCTAGAGAGTCTCCTTACATTTCTTGACTTGGTTAGCCTTATTGTCTTCCAAAGCAGATGAGCTACCTCCATGTGACCCGCTGTTATCAGAACTGGCCATTGTTATTCTTAGTCTGTAGTCCGAGTGGAAAGTTTTGTTGTTTGTTTTTTGGTTTTCTCTCTCCCTTTCTCTCCTTTTTTTTTTCTACACTGTTTCTGGACAGCTTTGGCTTTGCTGGGTCACATGATTTGGTGGCTTTATAACCATACTCTGGGGAGAGGGGTGTGTGTGTGTTTGTGTGTATGTGTGTGTTATCTATTGTGCTCCTAAATGTATGACTGTACAGAAGAAACACTATGGAGTCAAGGAAAAATAAAACTCTCCACATAAGAGTTGTTATCAAATTGATGAACTACCCTGTCTCCATCTTGGGCTTTACAGTAAAGACAAATGAGAGTTATTCCTGTTTATGATTAAATCTCTGTTTCCCAAGAATTGGGAAATGCCCACCTGTAACCTTAACTACTGCATGTCTCAGAAGGCTATTATGACGGACTGTTGTTACGAGCACCTTGTTGTGTAAGGGTCCATGATTCGCCAAAGAATGATACCCAGGACTCAAATAATATGTAAACAGAAAGAGTGTTTTACTCTGTAGAAGTCCAGCATATTGTATGCTTCCACTACCAGAATTGAGAAACATCCAAGTGAGCTCTCAGGCCTGATTTAAAAGTACATTAGGGAATCCAAAATAGGTGACCTCTATGTAGATCTGTCAATCTCTAAGGACATTCTATAACCAGGGCATGGGGGCTGGAAATTTGCTGGGGAAGGTCTGGAAACTGCTGCTGACCCATTGTCTTTGCCTCAGGTCAGGTAGCAGTGTGGCTTCTGAGGCCTGGACTTACCTGGAATTGCCCAGTTCTTGGAAACAGAGATTTAGGCCTAGTATCCTTAACTGCCAGTTTGAAGCCTGACACAGAATCTTCTCAGTTGTAACCACCTTGCAACTATGTATTTGTTTTAAAAGACCTCAGTGGGGAGACCCCTCCACTTAAGTCCCGAAATGGCGCGCACCCAAGGAATCATGAGAGACCATCTTGATGCAAACACACGAGGTAGTTTAATGACGGAGCTCTGGGCCAACACGTATCTCATACAGGAGACAGAGGAGTCGACCACGAGGCTCAGAAGCTAGGGGTTTATATACAGAAAAGTTGGGGGCAGGAGAAGAATTGGCATGGTTACACACAATTGGACAGTTTAAACATCAGCAAATTGTATGTGCAGATCGAGGTAACAGCAATCTGAAGGGCAAGTGCTTTTGACTCAGCTGAGATAGTCTGGACATCCTTGCTGAGATAGTCAGGACATCTTTGTTTGCCTCTCCTATCTTTATGGCTAGCCAGTTCCTGGAATGACTTAACAGCAACAGCCTTTGTTCTTTGCCCTAGGCCCAAAAAGCCCTCCTAACTAGGGAGCTGCATGAGTCATGGACCTTGAATTTAATTTTCTTTCAGTTTCACAAAAGGTTGTTTTGATCCACTTGCCTCTTTTGTAACCCACCTATTTCGGAACCCCCTACCCTGAGTTATAAAAACCCTTATTGTGCCCATGTCTAATGTCCACCTCTTGAACACCACCTTAGGGAGAGGCAGCCAGTATACACAAATGAAAAAAAATGCTTTCATTAATTGTTTGCTTTAATTATTTTGGCCACGGTGACTTGGGTAGGTAGTCTTTCTCCTTGAATCTTTGGGACTAGCACAAACTACACTTTTACACATAATCTTAGTTTTTAAAATATCTTGTTAAAATTTCAGGTTAGCATACAAAGGAATGGGTCTCCTTTTGACATTCCCAGACCTGTGTGACGTTCTTCTTTGTTCACAACCATTGTCCTCCCCACTGCCCTGTCCTCTGCTCCATCCCCCTCTTAATTTGAACAGTAGAAAAAAAAAGAGTATAGTTATTTACTGGTGTAGAAACAAATCTGACTTTTCTGGTGTCTTCCACCATCCTACAAAGGCTAACAAGTTATTTTCTTCATTTCTTTCCCCTCCCACAGCACATCCTCCTGTTTGTGGGATTAGGTTCTCTGAATGAAAAGGCTTCCTCCTTTCTGAACACAGATCTAACACAGAAAGCTAACTCTACTCTAACTGGAGTCACTATTATTTCCAGTATTCTGACTGTAACATCATGCATAGGACTTCAATTCTTTTAATGAATGAATACATGGGTTGCTTGGCTAGCCCCTGTAGGAGGGAACTCTAAACAAGTTCTCTGTTTTTCCCATTGGGAAGTATCATAGGCATACAGAAGTTTGTTCAATTATATCATGTCAACTTTTGAGAAGGCAATGAAAGTTAAAAATACATGATATAATTTATTTATACAGATATCAAATAGTATAATTTAGAATTATACTAAATATATAGCTTTTCCTTCATTCATGCTTCATAAATAATTTTGTTAAAACACGTAAAGTTTTCCTCATTACTATCTCATTAATATGGCTGCCATGTCCAGCAATCTCTCAGAGTACATTGTATTCATTTTCATCAAATATTATGAGAAATGGTGATCCCTTTTGCATCTGTGCATAAAGCTGGGGTTACTGGAATCAATCATCTATCATCACAAGGTTCATTTAAAAAACACTGATGTATTTAATTTTCATTTCTTTTGTGAATACATATGTATGGGAACCACAGATAACTAGAGCTTGATGGCCAGCCAGCCTAGCATACAAGGCCATTTAGAGACCCTGTATCAAAAAATAAAAAGGTGATTTGTACTTGAGGAATGACACTTGAGGGTGTCCTCTTGTCTCCACACCACACACACACACACCCCTACAAGGAAGTGTACCAGCACATACAAGGGCTTGTTTATAGTGACACTTCACTTCATAATGATAAATTCATAGCTCATAGTAAAATCACCTAATTTTAGTAGTAGATTTCTAGTTTCTTTTTTAAAAATTGTGCATATATTTGTATGTGCAGGTAGTATAGGGGTAGTATAGGTTTGCATGTGTGCATATATGTGGTTTCTATACAGAAATGTGTATGTGTGTGTGGTATTTTTTGTGTGTGTGTGTATGTGCATGTGCATGTAAACATTTGTTTTTCAGGTTTACACTAATATCCTCCTTTATCTTGATTCTTGTTTTCCAAGACACGGTCCCTTACACGGAGCTCAGCATTCCAGCTCAACTGGCTGACAGCGAGCCCCTAGGATCTGCCTGTCTCTGCTTTCCACTGTTGGGGATTCAGGTACATGCAGCTGTACCAGGCATTGAAATGGATGCTGGGGAATCTTAATTCTTATTTCCGTATCGTCCACACATTTGCTGTGAAGACTATGAAACTCCATCTTTGCCTCATGCTGGATCATATCTTCCACAGTGTGGCCAAGGCTACAGTTTTGTCCAAGTGAAGATCTCTGAAAAATTAAGAGAACTTCTCAGCCTGCTGGCAATAGCATGGAGCTGTGCCTCTCCCTCCATCTTCCCTGGCATCTTCTCATGAAAAAGCTTTCTTTTTAATACATGTGCTTATTAAAGGAGACAAGAAGAAGATCACAGCAGAGCCAGCTTTTTAGACTACACAGCATGAGGTAGAAGCCACTCACTGCACCTCAGCTTCATATTAACGTGTCACAGAACTTTGTCTGCAGGGTCTATTGTTATACCTGAGTTGCCACATTTCTAATCTGAAGATTTTTGATGGCGATTGCCAGGAACTGAGAGGAAAACGAGTAGTGGATGCAAGCAGTGTGACAAAGTTATCGACTTTATTTTCTGAAGGGCTGTCTGTGAGGATTGCTCCCTGGGTGTGCAGTGGATGAGAACCACTTCCATGTTGGCTATGTCTGAGGCTTAAAATCATCAAACTGGGCATCCTCTCTGTCACAGAATGAGAGAGCAATGGGTTGTCCTAGTCTCAGCATTATTTGCACAGGGAGGGAAAGTGCTTCGGAAGGACTGTTGTCAGAGACGTTTCTAATACCCAGCACTAAGCCAATGACTTTGGAAACTGGGTTCTAGGGACCCACATGGATCATGTAAGTGATAATAGCATCTGTTATTGCTGCATTTTAACGAACGTGATTTTATTTTCTCACATAAACCTGTGATTAAGGCAGGCATGGATAATGCCAGTTTACAGATGAACCCAAACCAGAGATGTGAGTTGTTCAGTGCTTCAGCCAACCTCAGTGAGGAGAGCCCTGAGAAGGCCTGGATATCTGAGGTTTTCCGGGAGATTGAGGACTCCAGCCTTTACAGAGCATCATGCGAGGCGGAGAGAGTCTAACTGTTAAAATCCATGTTCCACATTCCCGAAAAATGTTCACAAGTCGAGGCTCATCCAGATTCTCAAGGAAAAAGGATTTAGATTCAGGACTTCTTTGTTGTTTCTGCTACTGGTTTAATTAGAAATAGATGTGGCAAATGCCAAGTGTTTTTAAAAAACGGTAGCAGCAGAACAATGGCTGGTCTTATGCTCCCCATACCTGTACCCTTCCAGGTTTAGCCTCTCACACAGTGGTGTACATAACTCTGAAGCTTTTAACATGTCTCAAAGGTTATTTCATGTTTCTGTACAGATACCACTCTTTACTAAGATTGGCTTTATTCATACATTGCTTATTCTACTGAAGAGATGTGGTGTGATCTACTTGTGATCGTAGGTTTCGTAACAATGCAAAACCCGGGATGATTTATAAGTCTTTATAAGAATGAAAACTTAACTCTGGAAGAAGGAAAAAAAATCAAACATCAAGTAATGTAAGTACTATCTAGGGCTTGAGTATTTGACATTTAGTAATTTAAGGAATTTAGTAATTTAAGTTGAACTCCTGTCAGCTTGAATGAGAGCCCTTCTTGTGAATTTTGTGATTATGGCCAAACCCATGTGTGGAAATTTACATTTTGAATTTGTGTTTCCTGTAGAAAGAGTGTGAATATACTTATGATTACTGAACTGCAGAGTTTAAAAGGGGAAAATTCTTCCCAAACTGAATGCAGGAGAATCTATTAATGCACATCTAAGCTCTGTTTTTATCACTTGATCCAGTTTGCTCTCTGTAAGTCTTCAGATAGATGCTCTTTTCCTTATTTTTTTTTGGGGGGGGAACTGTTTATCATGAAGAAAATAATCCTCTTGCCATCTGTTGTAAATATTCTCCTAGTTTTGTTAAATTCAATATGGTTTATATTATTTTCCACATAAATTTAAAATTGTATGCATGTGAAATCTAACTACTTATTGTCTTAGAAAATATTTCTTCAGTGATTATCACTTCTTTCTAATGTTTTAAATTATTTTCATTTAAATCTTTAATCTACAGCAAATAGTTTGTTGTAGGGAGTATGACAAAGATTTGCTAATTTTCCTAGACAAATACAGTTTTTTTTTCAAGTGCACATCATGAAATGATCACTTTTTCTTTATCCCATCTTATAAATAAACCAGAGTTTATTGAATTAGAATACTGACACATTCTCATAAGCATTTGAGTCTATTTCTATATTCTTAACTCTATTCAATTTTATATCAATTTTTTATTACCACCTTAACCCTAAAGCAGCTTTACAATTTACAAATTACATTTACTCATTATGTACTTGGATGCTGATTGCTAAAACATTTACCTTTATGTTTTCTATAAAGTTGCTAAATGTTTCATGTCTCCCTGGGGAGAGATGGCATGTTACTCATCATTATCATTAACTTTTTAAATACCTTGAATTGTCAAGGTACAAAGGGGTTAGCTCTTCACC